>NC_041391.1:518716035-518722061 GCF_002162155.2 Triticum dicoccoides
CTTGTCCTATATGTTCATTTTGTTAGGTTGTTATTGGATTTTGGATTGTTAATGTAATGTGCATCTTATGGACCACTTATTATATTCATTTTATTCAGAATTATCTTATTGAAAATTCCTTTTGCTGTTTTATTTTTTTCAGGTCAAGTTTTCACTGATGTTGTCGGAAGCCCTTACTATGTAGCTCCAGAAGTGTTGCGCAAACGTTATGGACCAGAAGCTGATGTATGGACAGCTGGTGTAATTCTTTACATACTACTAAGTGGTGTACCACCATTTTGGGCAGGTAGAGCATTATGTTTTATTGTTAACTCTGATTAATACTTGAAGTCCTTTCTAACTTTTTACTACTGCTCTAGGCTGATTTTCTGAATGTACTTATTGCAGAGACTCAGCAAGGAATATTTGATGCAGTATTGAAAGGCGTAATTGATTTTGATAGTGATCCCTGGCCTGTGATTTCTGATAGTGCAAAGGATCTCATAATGAGAATGTTGAATCCTCGCCCCGCAGAGCGTCTAACAGCACATGAAGTTCTATGTTAGTTATTTTCTTCAGAACTCCAGATCTTGTTTCTTAAATCTTAATTCAGGTCCTTGGTTGAATATGTTGTTCTGATACCTGTTCTGAGCAGTGTGCCCATCTCGTAATGCCTCAAGACATATATCTGCCATTGTTTTGGTTGATAAGAAATCAGATTAATTTCAGAGGATCCGTTTCTCACATACTCATGGAAACCTAAAATTTTAAACTCTTGCAGTTGGGAATTTCTAACTTTAATCTGCATGGGATTGTTGTCAGATATGTACCTGTTATTATCTACTCCCTCCGTATCAAATTATAAGAAGCTTTTTGAAGCTATGATAGTGTAAAAAAATACGTCTTATATTTTCATACAGAGGGAGTATTAGGTTCATCTCATGCTTGTTTAAAAGGGGAAAACAAACCATTTAGTATGTAGAAAACAGAGCAATATATATGTACAATACATGTACAATTGTGTAATAAATATGTAAAATAATCTTTTTCTTACATGTTCAGGTCACCCTTGGATTTGTGATCATGGAGTTGCTCCTGATCGTCCGCTTGATCCAGCTGTCCTTTCTCGCATTAAGCAGTTCTCAGCAATGAATAAGTTAAAGAAGATGGCTTTGCGAGTGAGTTCCTTTAGTTGACCCTATAGTAATTAACCATGGGCAGCAGTGAAGTTACGCCCATTTTCTTTATAGTTGTTATAATGTTCATTGCTTTTTCTCATTTTGTGTTAACTTTATCATCCCAAATATCCTTTATTACTGTTCCTACTGATGTATGTCTTAAAGAAATCAATTGGATTCTCTTGTCTTCTGTTGACTTATTGTGACACTATATTTCACAACTAATGTACTGCCGTTACCCCTGAATTACCAGTCTGCTTTTTACTCAAGATAACTACTTTGTCTAGTGTACAATTTAGTAATCTGGTCGTGCGACTCTTTTTGCGTTTCATTTTGTTTTATCTTATGTGGCACAGTTGCGTGGTTGTATTAACAAAGGATTTCCATTTGTTCAGGTAATTGCTGAGAGCCTTTCAGAGGAGGAGATTGCAGGATTAAAAGAAATGTTTGAGGCAATGGACACAGACAATAGCGGTGCAATTACATACGATGAGCTGAAAGAAGGCATGCGAAAGTATGGTTCAACACTAAAAGATACTGAGATTCGTGATCTTATGGAAGCGGTAAGTTGGCTAAACATCTGTAACAATGCTCGCTTGGACTTGCTAGCTTAAGTACCTTTCCTTTTTGTTTTTAGTTCTTCTATGAGGCATCTTAGCTTCTGACTATGAAAGGCCCTTAAGGTTTGGCTACGGGCTCATTCGGTTTGGAGGAAATCAAAACATAGGAATTAGGAGTAGTATAGGAAATTTGATAGGATTACACTTACCATTCTAAGGAATTGACTTGCCTCGTTCCTACGCGCAAAATGAGCTTTGAGTGGATGTGTAGTTTCCTTCAAAAACACAGGAAATGAGTAGTATTCCTACGAAATTCCTGTACGCATTTCCTACAAACCGAATGCATATATAGGAAATTTTCCTCCAGAATTCTTGTTCCTATATTTTTCCTACGAAAATCCTTCAAACCGAATGAGGCCTATTTGGTATTTGTGGACCTGTCAGCTGAGTAGGAAACATGCAATGCCATTAAATTATTCTGCTTCCCCAGTTTTATGATGGTTTGAAGCTTGTGTGAGACTATTCTCAGCTTGAATGAATTGGATATAAATATCTTTATTGAAACTAGTTCGTTTAACTGATCTATTCCAGGACTTCAAAATTTAACACACTTTTCTTACTTTATGTTTACCCTGTCTGTCTTTGTGATCTACAGCTGAAACTTATTTTACTTAGAAAACTTCTTGTCAATCATTTTATTTCCATGGAGGATGTGCTTATGTGCCTATGATGCAACTTCAGTTCAGTTTTGTATTAGCCGGGGCTCCACTCCAAAGCTTTTCCAAAAACTCGTTTAGCTCTGATTTTACGCATTAGTCCCTACAAGTTTAAGGTACTGAAACCACAGGTCCTAGCTCCTGGCACCACAACTTTCTTGTCTGTTCCGTAGATCAAGTTACTGCCCCTCTTTCATACCGAGCATATGTTTTATGATGTAGGATTTTAGAATCACTCCTAAAAGGTGTAACTTATGGCCTTGCATGTTATTTGGTTTCATTTGAATAACTTCAGGCGGATGTGGACAACAGTGGAACCATTGATTATATAGAATTCATTGCTGCTACATTGCATCTCAATAAACTAGAGCGAGAGGAACATCTTGTGGCAGCCTTTTCTTATTTTGACAAGGATGGTAGTGGTTACATTACAGTGGACGAGCTCCAGCAAGCTTGCAAAGAGCATAACATGCCAGATGCTTTTCTTGATGACGTCATAATCGAAGCTGACCAGGATAATGTAAGTAAAATGAAGCTTACAGTGCCGTACACTTATAATACTTTTAATGTTAAAAATTAGCTTGCATATGTTTCTGTTAGTTTATCATAACCCACACATGTAGTAGGGTAGGTATATGCTGAATTATAAGCAGCTGGACCTAGTTCCTAAAACAAGACTGTAATGCCTGGGTGCATAAACCTTCATAAGCTCTCTATTGAAAATGTCTACAGATGTAACTTGGGGCATAGATGCTCGCCAAATGATACATATTCCCTCCGTTCCTAAATATTTGTCTTTCTAGAGATTTCAAATGGACTACATATGGATGTATATAGACATATTTTTAGAGTGTAGATTCACTCATTTTGCTCCGTCTGTAGTCACTTGTTGAAATCTCTAGAAAGACAAATATTTAGGAATGGAGGGAGTACATTTTTTTGGCATGCAATGATAGACAGTACATCTGACTAATTTGTCATTGTAGAACCTTTGAACTTCGAAGCCCATATACAGTTTGTGTTGCTGGTTGTTTGCGATAGAACTTTGATCTAATTGCGCATGTCTGTCTCTTGTTCTCTAGGACGGTCGCATTGATTACGGAGAGTTTGTTGCCATGATGACAAAGGGCAATATGGGGGTTGGGAGGAGAACAATGAGAAACAGCCTGAATATAAGCATGACTGAATGAGACGCTGCTATACGGGACACTGCCTGCAATTTTTTGTACGCTGTCAGTTGTACGTGTGGGCATTCTAATTGGTGGTCCTCTAAATCTAACTCCTGCTATTTCGTCCATGAAATGTATGGGGGAAATCAACTATATCTTGCGTGAACTGGGAATGAAATGTTCATATAACCCAGTTGTGTTTCTATTGATTTCTGCAATGTTTATTTATTTATTTCTGCAATGTTTCATTCAGAGTTTAGTTTGGTTCATCATGTTCAAGTATTGTATCCCTATACGCCCGGGCGGACACTGGCTGGTCATAAAATCCCGACCTAGACGGGCTCCTCATACTGGCTCAGTACGTTGGGCTGACCGGCAAAATCCTATATGGCGCACTTTGCGTAAAGTTGTCGAGGGTTCGCATAGGATTCAGGAGCGAGCGACGCGATCTGGGCTGGCCTGTTAGCGGTTAGCGTAGCTATGGTTTTCTCCGGTTTTGGAAACCTTCTAGAATGTTCCTTGAATTGGTTTTTCTTTTTTCATGTCGTTTTTTGTGGCTGATTTTCATTTAGTTTATTTTGTTTTTTCTTTTCTGTTTATTTTTTATTTTCATTTTAGTTTTTATCTTTTATGTTTCTTTCTTCTTTTTTATTTTCTTAAATTTTTATATTTCTTTTACCAAAAATACGCAAATTTGAAAAAATGTATAGATTTCATAATTGTTCAAAAATTTGACAATATGTTCGGGCTTTAAAAAAATTGTGTTTTCAGAAAAAACGTTCACAAATTTGAAAAAATGTTCTTGTTTTCAAAAAATATTCTCCATTTAAAAAAAGTGTTTTCAATGTTCATAAAGTTGAATTGTTTTTCAAAAAATGTTTGTAAATTTAAAAAAATGTTCACATTTTTCAAGATAATGTTCGCAATTTGAAAAAATGTTCGTCATTCCAAAACTTTGTTCACTGTTTCAAAAAAATATTCTTGTTTTAAAAGATGTTTCGTTTTTTTCAAATTTGTTCACAGTTTCAAGGAAATTTCGGGTTTAGGAAAACGTTCATGAATTTCAAAAAATGTTAACCTATTCAAAATTTGTTCACCATTTTAGAAAAATATTCATGTTTAAAAAAATGTTTGAGATTTCAACAAATATTCCGATGTTCCAAATTTTGCTCACATTTCGGAAATAACGTACAATAAAAATTTTGTTCGCGTTTGTTTTTAAAAGTTGTGTTTTATCTTTTTTGTTCTGAACTTAAAAAATGTTCCTGTTTTCCATTTTTGTTAGAAAATTACAAACTGTTCATTATCTCAGAAAATATTTGGAAATTTTGAAAAAATGTTTGTGTTTTTCATTATTTGTTCTTTTTCAAATACTAACTTTTGAAAAAATTGTTCGCGCTTTTGAAAACTGTTCGGGATTTGCAAATTTTGTTTGTGTTTTGTTTCTCAATGGGAATTACAAGACATCTTCAGCTTCCCCAAAAAATGGAATATAACAGAACTAAGGCTTTTCAAAACTGCTCGCAATTTTAAACAATGCTTTCAAAATGGTTTCCAAATCTCAATGCTGCTACGTATTCTTATAGCATTTTGCGCCTTAATGTTCAGTTGGCCTCGTGTGGTGTGGTGGCTGACTGCTCGTTGTAAGTGTGTGAGGGGTGCTTATTTTTGTGCCTCGCGATAAGAAACGAAACAGCAAGCGGGTTGGTGGGCTGGTCCAGTCGTGCGTCAATCCTGTGCGTCCAACTCCTGTAGGACGCAAAATGCGTCATATAGGAGGTCCCGACCGGTACACCTCACATCCTATCCAAATTTAAGGAGGATATGGGGAGGCCCGGACGTGCTCGGGCGTGTTTGACACGTTGGATTAGGCCCATGCTGGCCTAGCCGACACAACATATATTCGTTTGTATCCTCATCCTGGATCAAACCCTAGCCAATCCACTCCACTTGGTCAAACCCTAGCTAGTCCACTCCACTTGGCCCCAAATCTCCGTTCCGGTGATCTCCGACCTTCTCTGGGACATCGTCCCATGCGGGGACGAGGAGGCGATGGTCATCCGCCGCTCATGGGAGGAGTGTGGCCGACCGAGGTCGGAGTTGATCAAGCGGGAATCCATTGCGTCAGCGCAACTAGCGCTCGAATCCGTCGGGGCTGGAGGCTCGAGGCATGTACCCTCTGCCTTGCCGGAAGCGGTGAAGTCCTTTTGCCGCCCCATCTTCGGTGTGGAGGTGTATGAGTGTTATAGGGACTTGTGTGCCTGTCGTGCGAAACAGAGGGTGCGGGAGGCCGAGGCCCGCCTCGGTGCCGACGTGGCGGAGACGGAGGCGGTGACGCACACTTCCTTCGACGAGGAAGCCTTCCGTGCCCACATCCTCCAAAAGCGACGAGAGGAGGAGCACACACGCCCTCGCTCGAGTGCA
>NC_041391.1:518722435-518745423 GCF_002162155.2 Triticum dicoccoides
CCGACGATGAGCAGATTTGCCTTGAACCATTTTGCGTCTTCAAGCACCGTGACAAAGATAGGACATGCCAATTTTTGGTAGGCCGATGGCATGTATTGATGTAGTAGTCGGATGCTATGTGTGGGATAATATAGATGCATGTGGTTGTATGGATTTGGTATCCAGTTATGGAAGCGGACATTTTACCACGGACGTTTACAGGGAGGGGGTGGTTTGCTATGTTAAGATGTTTGAGCTTGCGAACCCAAGGCCTGATACATTTTCAGCCGACCGTTAACGTGGTGTGTAATCAGTGGCGGAGCCAGGATTTGCTAGCGCCCCAGGCGAGAAACCAAAGGCTAAAAACTACCAAAAAAATTCAGTTTGAAGGCATACAAAAGTCAATCTATGTTGCAACAAAATTACTAACAAACATGATATTCAATGGCCTCTAGCAGTAATATAGGAACAAAATTACGAGAAAGGCGTTTTGGAGGCCGAGCTCCATGAAGGCCTTTATTTTTTAAAAATTCAAATTCAAACTTTTATGGTTCAAAAAATTCTGAAAAAATATGCGTGTATGTAAGGATGTAACTCACATGCGTGTAAAAATTCATGATGAAATACCTTGAGTTGCGACATGTACAAAATAGACAAATCCATGGCATGGGAGGATGAATAGTATCATGTGTTAAACAGCCCCATATTTGTCTTTTTGCACAGCCCTCATTTCAATGTATTTTGAACTGAAAATTTACACACATGTGTATTATGCTTTCATGTATATCTGTGATTTTTTTCAGAATTTTTTGAGATGTAAACATACAAATTTCAACGAAATTTCAAATCTGAATCTGGAGGCCTCACTGGAGCCCGAGTTCCAAAAGGGATTTCCGCAAAATTACTAAATGTCAAATTTTATTTTCGCATCTAAGTATCTAACAAACATTGGCCTCTAGCAGCAACGGTTTAATCTAGCAAATGACAAAAATCATCATCTAGCAATAGTGGCATCTACAAACAAAAATTGAGGTTTGGAAATTGGAAGAGATACGACCATTTGCGCTTTCCTCTTGCTGCCTTGCTGCTGTCCAGTTGCTCTGTGACGCGGCTGTTGAGAAAAAGGCGCCTCCAAGGAAGGGCCACCTCGGCCACCTTGCCGGCAGTTCGCCGGGGCCACCGCCTCGCCGGACAAGTCGGCAGCCCACAACGGCGCAGAAGGGGACTGGGGGCGGGCGGTTGGATAGGTGTATAGGCAGAGGCGCAGAAGGGGATTGGGGGCGGCTGGATGGGTAGCATGACGACAGCCGGCGGCGGGGTGGCGGGCGGCGCCGACGGGCAGGGACGTGGCCACCGGCCTCGCCTAGGTTCGTCAAGTTGGGGGAAGGGGCGGCGGACAGATTCGTCCAAACCCTCGTGAGTAGCACACGCACGCGCAGGAAAAGGCACTGACCTGGGTGGATGGGCCAGTTGGCCCAGGCTGCCTGGGCTAAGAAGTGGGCTGCGCCCCAGGCCGAACAGTGTTTTTTTGTATATATGGACTGAGAAAATTTCCCACGCCCCAGGCAACGGCCTGGGCTGCCTGGGGCCCAGCTCCGCCCATGTGTGTAATGCCAGCACGCTTTCTAAGAAATTTTATCAATTCTGTAATGCCATGAGTTGGTTGTGCCATGCTACGGTCCTATAATCAAGTTGCTCAATGGATGACAGAGAGTGCACGTACGCAGAGGTTGTACGTGGACGATGGAGGTTTTTAGGACTATCAATCGTTGGTGAAGTGGTCGCGGGGTGCGAAAATTTGCTTCTGTGCACCGCCTCTAGTGCTATGCATATCTGTACCATGCATGCCCATAGCCGGAGTGAATAGCATAAAAATACTATTTTTTGTATTTAGATTTTAAAAAACTACCAAAAATTTGTTTGTCATTTGGGTGGCGCAAGGCAAGTCGCCACCGGCGTCGCAGACAACACTAGCAGCCCGCGCCCACGCCCGCAACCGCTGACCTCCGCCACCGGCGCGACAGAACCAGCAGCCCGCACCCGCCTGCGTGTGTGCTGGAGATCCAGGAGGTGGTGTTGGTGGCGGCGGCGGCTGATCCAGAAGGTTGCGTTGGCTGGCGAAGCTGAGGCGACGGTAGCCGGCGATGATGACTAGGAAGAAGCACGGAAGAAGACAGCTGATGTGGCATCAGATGGCGTCATGGGCCACCAGTGTGGCTCCTGGCCATGGCCTCGCGACGGTTCTCTCTCCGGCACGGGCGCAGGGAGAGAGGAGAAGAAGGAAGGAAGGGAGGAGGAGGAGAAAATGCGGAAGAGGCACTAACACGTGGACCCCACATGTAAGTTAACGGTCAAACAAACGGTTCATTTAGGTGTGGGCCCGACTTGTCATAATCGTGATTAATCGTAAAACATCTGGCCATTTGGGTTTTTTGAAATAATTGACCCCGATTTGGATCGAAAATAAATTTTCGGTAGTTTTTTGGAACCCTAACTTGAAAAGTGATAATTTTATGCTATTCACTCCCATAATGGCAAAGATTCCTTTGTTGTATCCTTTTACCAGTACCACGAGTGGGGCACGCACTTACGTGGCTGACGAGGTGTGTCTGTTCGCCCTGTGATTTGTGCACTTTAGTACTATAAAATCATGAAAACCCACTTGTAACTATATACGCTATGAATACATCATAATACGGTCCATTATACATGTCGGTCTTGTACATATTCGTGTGTACGTACTATTCTACTATTCCCTCTTTGACTACAGCTGGATCTTATATGTTTACTTCTTTGCTTCCTGTTCATCTCCAGATCTCCTTCCTTCTGTCTCTGTATTTTCAGTCTGTACGAACTCTTCTTCCTTTTCTACATCATCACTGTTGTGCCATTTCTTTCATCCAATGCTTTGTATTCTCTTCATATTCACGTAATTTTTTTGCTTCGCTACTTCACCTACTGTGGGTATTCTGTGCACTACCAGTATGGGATCTTTCCGAGCAGAGTTTGATGCATTAAATTCGCAATTCGACAGGTAATTTAATCTTTTACTTCTCTATTATGCTACTATTCTTGATTAATCATAGGCCGATCATACCTATTTCTCTTCCATTTTATCGAAGCACGTTTGTTGTGCTCAGATCATCTAGTGCAAACTCTTGTTTACCATTTCACATTTCTGCGAGGGACTTCTATATTACTAAGGTTCAATCATCACATGCTACGGCTGCTGTTGGCGCGCGTGGCCGTAGTCCGGTCAGGCAGTCGCGCCCGGCCTCTGCAAGGCACATATCCAGGGAAGCACGCACTCCACCAGCGTCGCCACCGCTGTCTCCGACAACGGTGCTCCGAACCCCGCCAGCGCCGAAACGTGACGAAGCACATGCAGCAGCAGTGGCATCCTAGGTCCTGAGCCCGGTGCTCATCGAGCTATGTTCGCCAGCCACGATGCAGCGCCCGCTCCTTAACATCTCCCCGCTGCGGCCTCCAGGCTTTGAAGCATCCCCAACCCCGCCACTCCAGTGCAACGGCAACCTGCAGCGAACCCCTACGCCACCCCGTGCTCGCCCCCATGATGCTGGGCACGACCTGCCGGCGGGCCTGGCTGAGCTCATTGTGCCCTGCCTCGAGCTTCCGGCTACGCTCTTCTGCCCAAGGCAGCCGGCGCTCCTGCCATCTGCAGCCACGCAACCTCCCCCTGAGGTGCCCTTGGCATCTCCAAGGCCAAGCCCTCCAGCGGCCCGTCGAAAGACTTTGGCGGGCATGAGAATCTCCAAGGAGGGCGGCATCTCTCTGCAACGGACCCGGCGACCTTCCAGCCGCACGCCGGCTGCTCCGGTGGCAAAGGTGGCCGAGCGCCTGGTTTGCCGCAGCCTGGGCATAACCAAAGATGGTCAAGATGTAACTGCTTCGATCCTGGAGGCGTTCACAGAGAGATTCAAGGAGCAGCTCCCTCCTGAAGTGATTGTGGCCATGAGGGACTTCTTCAAGCTTGATGACAGTTCTATTAGCGCTGTTGAGGATGCGCTGATAGACCATGGTGGTGCTGCGGCATTAGACTCTGTGGGGCTGGAGCAAGACGGCCAGGGATCGGAGCCGGCGATCGCTTGAGCGGATACTACCTGTAGTGCCTGTGTTAGAGCCTCAATGGTTGTCATGTTAGTAAACCAATCTGATGCTTACAAGGGTTCTGTTGCTGCTACTAGTTTGTATGCGTCTAGTTTGTACCTCTTCCCTACACTCCATGGGTTATGTAACTGGGGCTGTGTCCCCTACGGGTGTGTGTTTGTTTTTCAAATTTGGCCATGGGCCATGTACTGCGGTCTGGGATCCCACCTTGTTTGTGTTGATGTTTTATCCCATGGTAGTCCAAGGGCAACCCCTGTGCACCCATGACAGTACAACCTATCAATACCCTCAACTGGAACGTGAGAGGGCTTAATTGCCCGGACCGTAGAGCAACTGTCAAGGCTACCATCACTAGCACCTCTTGCCACTTGGTCTGTCTCCAGGAGACTAAATTGAGCAACGTTGACAGTTTCATTGCTGCTTCTCTTGGCGGAAATAGGCTTCAGGGTTTCGCGCAACGCCCGGCCTCCGGAACCAGAGGTGGAATTCTTCTGCTATGGGATGACAACCTTCTTGAGATTACCGACATCGCCACCTCAACCTTTTGTCTCTCTGCCATGGTGCAGATTCGTGCTTCTGACTCCTCCTTCAAAATCATGTCTGTCTATGGCCCCACTGACAACGCCTCCAAAGATGCCTTCTTTGCGGAGCTGCTTAGCCAGAAGCCACCCTTGGGCATGGCTTGGCTCGCCACTGGCGACTTCAACCAAATTTACCGTGCCAGGGACAAAAACAAGCGCAATGTTAACCGCAGCAGAATCAACCGCTTTCGTGCCGCTTTGCAATCTTGCGAGCTCAAGGAGATCCATCTCCAGAATAGGCGCTTCACCTGGAGCAATGAGAGGACAAATCCCACCCTATGCAAGCTTGACTCATTCTTCTGCAATGCTGAGTGGGACACCACCTTCAACACCCACGTGTTGCACGCCTTGTCCTCATCCCTCTCCGACCATTGCCCCCTTTTGCTTGCTGACGACAAAGGGCCCAAAAGGCCGCGGTCTTTCAAGTTCGAGAATTTCTGGACCTCCCTTCCGGGCTTCCACGAAGTCGTTCAAAAGGCTTGGACTGAGGGCATGCCACACACGGAGCCTTATCTCATTCTGCATCACAAGCTCAAGAAGACCGCGCTTCGTCTTACGGCATGGAGTAGAAGCCTTTTCTCAGCAGCCAATATTCACTTCCATGCGGCCCTTCTCGTGATCCTGAGGCTAGACATTGCACAGGAGGCGCGCCTCCTTTCGCCGGAGGAGCTCGACCTCCGTGCCAGGCTAAAACGTAGGGTGATCAGCTTGGCTGTGCTCCAGAGGGCCAGAAAGAGCCAATGCGCTCGGATTTCCAACCTTAAAGAGGGTGATGCAAACACAAAGTTCTTCCATCGTCGTATAATTGGTCGGAGAAGGAAGAACCATATTCACCGAATCAAACTCGCGAACGGATGGGTTACTGACCATGGGGAAAAAGAAAAGATCATCCATGACCACTTCTCTGTGTTCATGGGGAAGGGAGACACGAGCCATCTTGACTTCAATTGGGAGGAGCTCAGCATGCAGCCGGTCGATCTGCACACCCTAGATGACACTATTACCGAAGAGGAGGTTTGGGAGGCCATTAAGGTGATGCCAAGTGACAAGGCACCCAGCCCGGACGGGTTCACGGGCATCCTTTTCAAGAAATGTTGGGACGTCGTCAAAAATGATGTCATGAGAGTCATCCATCGTTTTGACTCCCTCCACACATCCAACCTTCAATGGTTGAACTCCGCCAACGTTGTGCTCTTGCCCAAAAAGGACGGTGCAGAGGGCATCTCTGACTATAGGCCCATAAGCCTCATTCATGCCATCGCCAAAATCATTGGTAAGGTGCTCTCTTTGCGGCTCGCCCCTCATATGGATGCCCTCATCTCCAACGCCCAAAGCGCCTTCATTAAAAAGAGAAGCATCCATGACAACTTCATGTATGTGCGGAACTTTGCTCGACGCCTTCACAAACGCAAGACTCCCGCCCTTCTTTTCAAGCTGGACATAAGGAAAGCCTTCGACTCTGTCAGATGGGAATTCATCCTCGACCTCTTGCAACGAAAGGGCTTCCCTTGCAAATTCCGGGATTGGATTGCCGCTCTACTTTGCACCTCTTCCTCACGTTTCCTGCTCAATGGTCTGCCTGGACCTCCCATCAAACATGGTCGCGGTTTTTGGCAAGGGGACTCGATCTCACCATTGCTATTCGTCCTTGCAATTGATCCTCTTCACCAAATACTTGACTTGGCAACGAGGAAGGGCCTCCTTCATAAGATTCGGGGACGAGGTGCTATGATGAGAACTTCCTTATACGCGGATGACGCGGCCATTTTTATGGCCCCTATCAAGAGTGACATCGACAACCTCTCCACCATTCTGAAGGGCTTCGGCGATGTCACAGGTCTATGCACCAACTTTCACAAAAGCTCGGTTGTGCCCATCCGGTGCTCCAATGTTGACTTGGATCATGTCCTCAGTGGCGTACCAGTGTCCAGAGCCACCTTCCCGATGAAATACCTGGGACTCCCACTCTCGGTCTGGCAGCTCAAGTATGTAGATTTCCAATACCTTGAGGACAAGGCGGCCGGCAAACTTGTCACCTGGGACGGGCAAAACATCACCACCATCGGGCGCACGACACTTGTCAAATCAGTCATTGCCTCCCAGGCAGTGTATGCCATCACGCCCCTCATCGTGCCACCACGCTCTCTTCACAATATCAACAAATTGGAGAGGGCCTTTCTCTGGTCTGGTTCAGATAAGACGACCGGTGCCAAATGTAAAGTGAATTGGAAGGTGGTATGTCGCCCCAAGGAGTATGGAGGCCTTGGGGTTCTAGACACTGACAAGTTTGCTCGGGCCTTACGTCTTAGATGGCTTTGGTATGAATGGAAGGCACCGAACAAGCTTTGGGTGGGGCTTGGGAACCCCTGCACGGAGGACGACATGGACTTTTTCTATGCCTCAACGACCATCATTTTGGGCAATGGAGCCAAAACACCTTTTTGGGACTCCCCATGGCTTCTTGGGCGGAAACTGAAGGACATTGCTCCTTTAATATACGGTGCCTCCACGAGTAAGAATTGGAAAGTGCGTGAAGCCCTCGATGGAAATGCTTGGATTCTTAAGATCAACCATAACATCGTCGCTTCCATTGCCCACATCCGTCAGTTCTTCACGTTATGGATGTTGGTGCATGATCTACACCTGGACACACAAGCTGACGATGACATTATCTGGAAACATGCCAATAACGGGATCTGCTCGGCGGCCACTGCATACAAGGCACAGTTCCTCGGCTTGACGCTATCGCCTATGGACTTCATGATCTGGAAGGCTTGGGCCCCTCCCAAGATCAAATTCTTTGCTTGGTTGGCTATCCAAGACCGGATTTGGACTGCCGACAGATTAGAGCGGCACGGATGGGAAAACTGTGGACTTTGCCCACTCTGCAGGACTGAAGGTGAGACAGGCGCGCACCTCTTCTTCAAATGTCGCTACACTATTAGGCTATGGAACTCGGTCATCCTTGAATTCGGTCTTGCTCACATGGACACCTCTTCTTGGCACTTGGATGGATCCGTTTTGGAATGGTGGGACAAGCGAACCAGCTTGCAAAACCCAGATCGACGAGCCTTGGCCTCCCTTACAATGTTGGTTTCTTGGACAATCTGGAACGAGCGTAACGCTCGGGTCTTCCGTCGCAAGAGTGCACCACCACCGGTCCTCCTCCGTACTATCATCGATGACGCCAAGCTTTGGGTTCTTGCGGGTGCTAAAAAACTGGGGTCCATTATTGTACGCGAGTAGTTGCCATGCCGTGTGTGTGGTCACTTGTAACACCCTAAAACTCTTCTCTCTTATTTAATGAATGAGGCAAATCTTTTGCCTCCGTTTCGAAAAAAAAACATGATTCTGAATCGGCAAGTGGGAACATGGTTGTCTTGCGCAACAAACTTGTTTTACAGATCCACAGATTCAGACATTTGAATATGTACCTTCCATCGATTCAGTGCCAAGGGATATTTTAGTTCCTACACTCGGGTGGATATCGGAGCGGAAGAACAGTAGCGCACCCCTACCCATCGCGCCAAATATCAAAAGTTGGGCTCTGGGGACCCAAAGGTTCGAACACTGGGGTGAGATCGTTCCTACACTTCGTCCTCTACCACAACTAACCACGGCGAAGCTACAGCAAGAGCGCACTAACGGGAGCAGACCGGTGGCACAACAATTTACCCAGGTTCAGGCCACCTTGCGGTTTAAAACCCTACTCCTGCTTGGTTGTGATTGCTATGGTGAGAGAGGGTACAAGGTTTGGGGTGGAGGAGTCGATCCTGTCTACAGCGGCACCCTGCCCTCCTTTTATATCTACCTTGGTCCTCTTCCCTTGAAAACTCTGCAAGAAGGGTTGCCACACAACGGCAAGTTTGAAGGGGGACAGAAGCACAGGCAAAAGGTGGTCTCCGCCTACAAAGCTATCGTCCATGATGCGGCGGTAGGCTCGGGAATGACCTCCGCCTTGCACGCCCGCTGTCTTCGTCTTCTTTTACCAATCAGGCAACCTTTGGGGGTTGCTTTTGGAACTGGATTGCTGGCCTTGCTCCCTTAACACAGAAGGGGAAATCCTCTTCATCCGCACCTGCTGGCGCGGCCTCTGCCGTCGTTCGACGCCGGGCGCGTCACCCACGTGATGGGCATGGGACCGCGCGACCGGGCTGAACATCACTCGCCTCGCATGCCTCAGGGGGTGCCTCGGGAGGCCGCCTCGTGAGGCTCTCGGTGAACTCGCCGAGTCTTGCTTGCCCGCTTCCTGAGGAGGGGTCCTCAGGAGGCCAGGGCCTCATGAGGGGTCTTGCTCGAGGTGCCCATCGATGGGCCACCTATTGGGCCTTCGCCATGCACCGCGCCCTGGGCTGAAGGCAGACGGGCTTGGACACCCTGGGTTCCACGGGGCTGACACCCGTCAATCCACGCATAGCCACTGTGCGACAGGGGTGACGCCTACTCATCCTTCACGCGACGGAGGCGCTGGTGGGATGCAGGCTCCTGCTTCACGCGGTCATCGATGTGGAGGCCGTTGTTGCGCGAAGGGGATGTTGGCTCGTCCTTCACCTGCCGAAGTGCGGATGCCGGCTCCCGCTTAATGCGGACCCGCGGTGGGGATGGTGGCTTCTCCTTCACGCACGCCAGCGACAATGGAGCCGGACCCATCTGATGGAGCGAACGCTCCGTCATGATCTCCATCTGACGGACGAATTCTTCGTCCGTTAGAGCTGCCTCCGAGAGGAGACGGGGCCGTTGCTACGGCTGGTCCTCCTTGTTGCCGGAGGAGCCCGCTGCCGTGGATGCGGATGGTCCAGGTGAGCGAGGACGGCGACACCACGGTCCGTCTGACGACGAGCTGCCACTATTGTTGCCTGCCGGCGCGGAGAACCAGGACTTCGGCATCGCCGCTGGGCTTGGAAAGGAGGAAGTGCTCGAAGAGGAGGAAGAGTTCGGCAAGGGGGGAGGGAGGGTGGTGCGCTGCTCATGATGTTGCGGTTCTGGCCGGTGCCGGAGCGCTGCTTAAATAGCCGCGACTAGGCCGGGCGAAGGGGTGGGCCTGCTTCAATGCGGCGCAACGGCCATAGTTGGTTTCTACAAACGCGGCGTCTGCATTGAAGCGGCGACGACACCCGAGAGGTCGCGTCCATCTGCGTCGGCTTCCCGTCCAGCCAAATCGCAACATCAATGCCGACTGTTGCATGCTCAGGGCCGGCATGAATGCGGCGCGACACATGGGATGAAAAACGCGGGAAGGATGGGTGGATGGTTTGGGTGGGCCAGGGCAGTCATAAGAGGACTTGGGAGTGGTCCGGATTCCCGCAAAGCCACCCACATTTGTCTCCGGTTTCGGAAAAAATCGCATACGAACCGTGCCACGGACCGACATAGACTCGTGTTGGATGGATTTCGATGTCCGGACAGTATGATCCAAATGCATGTGGGAGGTTTGCGTGTGGCCTTGGAGCCGCCCTTAAGAGGGTTGACGGCTGGAGAGCTAGCCAAGAAGATCTCGCTACTGCGTGAAGGTGCTTGATTTGGCAGTCCTATCCAGTTGTGGCTTCCTTCTTCAAGTCAACCAAATCATCTGCGCGGTGAACGGAGTCGTGGAAAGTGGAATTGTAGAGCTTGGACACTTTGGAGTGCCAGTCGGGATCCGATGACCGGATGTACCCAGCGGTCCTCCTCTTGTAGTCCTTGAAGGGCAGCACCCCCTGGCGGCGGAGCGCCTCCTCGTCGCACAGCAGAAACCTGACCGCGTCGGCCTTGAGCTCGAGATGCCCGCGCACGCCGTCGCATGTGCAGTAGCCCGCGGCCCGCTGGAAGGCGCTCAGTGCACCCCGCAGGTCCTGCTGGTCCATGTAGAACTCGGCCAGCTCTTCGCAGCTACCGGCGGCCAGCCGTCGCTCGCCGGTCCTGTCAAACAACGTCGTGGCCTCCTCCAGGGTCTGCTTCACGTACGCTACCTCGTCCTCGCCTGCACGCACGAACAGACGGAGTGTCAATCGTAAGTGACGTCGATCGATGATATGATACAGAGTCGTAGTACCATACATTGCTACTTTAACCTATATGATCAAAATTTTAGCACAAAATACCAGGACTACGTACGTTTGTCTTCGATCTCGTTGTAGCATTTGGCGGAGCGGAGGAGTGCGGTGGTCGCGTGCCGCTCGTCGCCCCGCCGGCGCTCGTACATGGCCTGCTCGACGAACCCCAGCGCGGCTTCTCTCCCTGGCAAGATCGAGATGCGTATCAAATCAAACCCGTAGTGAGAAGAGAGACCGTACGTAACAATAACACGCAGCGATCAGTCAGGTTATCAATCAAGGGGACGAGATGACAAGGAGTAGAAAGTCATACAGTTTAAGGCGAGGAGGTAGCAGAGGGCCGAGTCCCTGAGGTCCTTCCAGGTGGCGAAGACGCTCGCTTGGCAGCGGGCCCGGTTCCTCAGCATGCGGCCGCGCGCCTCCAGAGCCGCCGACCCTTGCCTCTCCTCCTCGAAGAATAGTATATCCTCCATGTTGTGGCGACAGATCGACGTATGCTCCTCCTTCTTCTGCCCCTCTTCGTGCCAAGGGATCGACATATGCTCCTCCTTCTCCTTCTGCCCCTCGTCGTGTCGTGGGATTCGTTCGTAGCCCCGGCGGTGAGCGGCGTGTCCGTCCAACAATGACGAAGCTGACGTACCCATCACGGCGGATTGGATTGAGCTGTGGATGTTCTGCACCTTTCTTGGCGTGGCGGGACGGGACTGTATATAGACCGAACCTACCCAAACGCCTGTCTTCAGCAAGTTTTATCGGATGGCCGGAAACAATTTTGCAGAGCTCAACTCAGCCCTGATTGCCCTGCTGCCGAAGAAGGAGGGCGCCTCTGAATTAGGCCACTTCAGGCCAATAAGCTTGATCCACTCAATGGCCAAACTCATCTCCAAAGTGCTTGCTCTTCGTTTGTCCTCTGCTCTGTGTGGCCTAATCTCGCCGACGCTAACGGCCTTTCAGAAAGGAAAATGCATACATGACAGCTTTCAATATGTCCAGGGTTGCGTCAGAATGTTGCACGGAGAGAAAAAGCAGGCGTTGTTGTTCAAGCTTGACTTTGCCCGCGCGTTCGACTCGGTTTCCTGGACCTATCTGATTGAGCTGATGCAACGCATGGGGTTTTCTCAGCGATGGAGAAACTGGGTGGCCCTGCTGCTTTCATCTGCTTCCTCCTCCTGCCTGCTAAACGGGTCACCAGGACAAAGCTTCTTCCACGCCTGTGGTCTCAGGCAGGGAGACCCGCTGTCACCTCTGCTCTTCATCCTCGCCATCGATCCTTTATTTCGCCTGTTGGATGCGGCCACGACGAGCGGTCTTATTGCACCACTGCCGGGGCGCGGGGCTAGCTTGCGGATCAGTCTATATGCAGACGACGTGATCATCTTCGCCAACCCAAACAAGGAGGAAGTAACCACCGTGCTTAACATGATGCACTCCTTCGGTGAAGCTACAAGGCTTAAGCTAAACCAGACGAAGTCTTTTGTGATCCCGATGAACTGTGATGAACTGCTACTGCCTGAAATCTTGCAGGGTTTTGGGGGATCGATTGCAAGTTTCCCCACAACCTACCTGGGGTTGCCCCTCTCCCCCAAGAGGCTGCGATTAGTGCACTTCTAGTTCCTAATCAACCGCATCAAGTCGCGTCTTGTGGGATGGAAGGGCAAGTTAATGTCACTGGCAGGTCGACACGTCCTGGTGCGGGCAGTGCTCTCTGCACTACCTACTTTCGCCATGATTGTGCTCAAGGTGCCCAAGAAGATACTCAAGGAGATTGACAAGGCGCGTCGTCAGTTTCTATGGGTGCAAGACGAGGCTCTGACGGGAGGAAAGTGCAAGGTGGCGTGGAAACTGGTGTGCACCCCAACGGAGAAGGGTGGCTTAGGGCTGCTAGACTTGCTCCGGTTCGGCACGGCCCTCAGGTTGCGCTGGCTATGGGCGGCCTGGCAGCACCCAATGAGGCCCTGGACGGCCTTCCCCCTGCCTTGCGATGACGCAGACCGAAAGCAGTTCACTGCCGCCACAAAGATCATCGTCGGTGACGGCCAAAGGGCTGGGTTCTGGACATGCCCCTGGCTTGACACCACGCCACTGAATGCCACCTTCCCGAACTTGTTCAAGCACTCCAGGCGCAAAAACAGATCGGTTGCCACTGCTCTAGCTAACGAGCAGTGGATCACCGATCTCAGGCACGGCGACATGGCCTCCATTGCGGTCGACTTCCTGGCGCTATAGCGGCGGCTCCAACAAGCTCACATCAGCCTGGACAACCAGGTTGCGGATCGGGCAATCTGGACTGCAGGAGGAGGGGACTCGTACACGACAAGAGTAGCATACAGAATGTTCTTCAACAGCTCGGCGAGCACGGGCCACGGCGCAGTCGTCTGGAAAGGATGGGCGCCGGGAACTGTCAAGATCTTTGCTTGGCTGACAGGCTATGGTGCAATGACAGGCTGCAAAGGAGGGGTGGCCAAATGGCTATTTCTGTGGTTTGTGCCTTAGAAGCCTTGAATCATCTCTGCACCTGATATGGGACTGTCCCTTCGCCAGGACGATCTGGAGTGCCGTGGCAACATGGAGGGGCTGCGAGTCGCTGGGCTCCCGCAGGAAGCCAGCCAATGGCTCCATGCAGCATTGCTTGACAATGATCAACCACGCGCCAGTAAACCAGAGGCGAGGCGTCAAGACAATGGCGATGCTGGTCGCTTGGCACATTTGGAAGGAGCGAAACGCTTTCGTTTTCAGAGGAAAAACGCCAAGAACTGATGATGTGATTGGAGCCATAAAGCAAGACCTGGCATCTTGGAGATCAGCTGGAGCCAAATGCCTAGAGCCCCCGTTCAAGGATGCAGTAGCGAGATAGCAAGTTCTGCTACCCTTTTTTCTGTTTTCTAGCTTGCTCCGGTGAGCTTTTTCTCCTTTTTACCATGATCACTTGATCCACGCCTGTTTCCCGTATGCTTTCTCCTAAATCAATGAAGTCGGCCTAAACTGGGTCTTGCAAAAAAAACTACCAAAGGCCGGGTCCTAGTCCGACGCGCAGTTGACCTTCCTCAGTACTAATTTTCTTGGCTCTTTTATTATTTTTCCCTGGAAGGAGCTTGTGTTGGAATTGATCCTGTGCTTTTGTATTTGATAACCAAGAAAAAGGGAGAGAGTCTCCCATCACGACAAACTAAAAGAAGAGGTCATGTCCGAAGAGCACACGTACGGATTAGACTCCTACAGAAAGAAGTCCGTGTTTCATCCTTAAACTTTTGAGGTGGTCTTCGGTACAACCCCCCCCCAAAAAAAAACATATAAAGGGTAGGGCGGTCATTCGCACGCCGTATTAAAATACCCGCCCGCCGTACGCGCGTCTGCGTTGCCGTATGGCGCTGTCGCGTACGGCCGCCCGTACGCGCCCACGTCGCATGCACGTCCGCCCGCATGCCCGCCCGCCCCGCTGCGTACGCCCGAGTGATTAAAGAAAAACGATCGGGCGAACCCTATCTTCACGTGGCCCTCACCCGCCGCCTCTCGCTCCGCCGCCGCCATCTCCGTCCGTACCTGGCCGACGAAAAAAACGTACGCGTTGTGCGGTAGTGGACGCTGACAACCACCTAGGTGGGGCAGACGGCGGCGCCGTCGTCAGCTGGGCGTGCTGTTCGCCCTCGCGTTATGTGTGATTAGACGCCAACAACCGTCTCGGTCGGGCAGACGCCTCCGCCGCCGTCAGCTCGTATCCGGCGAATACCAACAGTATTCTCATGTCTGACGAAGGCAACGAGGTACGCGAGGCGCTGGCATAGTAATTTTAAAACGGATTTCAATTGCGAAGATGTTACGTGATGTTTGAATGGATCTTTGATTATATATGAACGTGTATAGATTGAGGCTGAAATAGGATATGACGGTGATGATGGCGGTAGCAAGGACGGATCATTGCCATTGGATGAAGATGAACATGACGGCGAAAATTATATGAGTTTGGATGAGTCTTACAGTGGCAATGTAAGTGGTCTGCATGTTCTCAACCATATTAAATACAAGCACCCGCGATGACAATAACATGTTTGACTGTGCACAAATACGAGGGAATGATGACAGTGA
Organism: Triticum dicoccoides; assembly: GCF_002162155.2. Lineage (NCBI taxonomy): Eukaryota > Viridiplantae > Streptophyta > Magnoliopsida > Poales > Poaceae > Triticum > Triticum dicoccoides. Next base: position 518,737,239 of record NC_041391.1, read on the forward strand.
GAATATGGATGTAGATGATTCATATGTTGAAAGCGGAAGCCATGTAGGTTTAGATTTATGCAGGTTATTTTAAAGTGACATGAAATACACATCAAATCTTACATATCATATTTACAATTTGCGCAGATGGAAGTGAAAGGGTACTATCAGTGGAATTTTTCGATGATACCAATGCCGAAAACGATATCGATGCATCTTATAATGACAGCTCGAGCAAAGTAAGTAGTGCAAAGTGAATACATATGATAGTCCTTATACAACGGGACAACTACTTACTGACATATAAGGTTGTTTGTACTTTTTTGCAGGGAGAGGATGATGATGCGTGCGAAAACGAAGATGATGCCGATGGTGATGAGTGCAATTTTGACACTTGGTACGATGAATACCAGCAAGAATCAATAGACAGGCATTGGACGGTGATGTCCACGACGTTTAGGACGGACGAGGAGGCATATGATTTCTATAACGACTATGCGAAAAGGCGTGGCTTCAGCATTAGGAAGGACAACTTGAAATATGCTAAGGGTATCGACGCACGTAGGCGCTTGAGGAGGTTTCTCTGTTCAAGGGCTGGGAAACGACAGGCCAAGTTTTGTATCATGGAAGGGAAGAAGCGCAGGTTGAGAGCGGAGACTCGGTGCTATTGCGAGGCCCATCTAACTGTGAAGGTTGACAGAGAGCGCTCCATTTGGTATGTCAGCAGTTTAAGCGATGATCATAGTCACACTCTTGCTAGACCGGATGAAGTTATATATCTTCGATCTCATAATCAGATAAAGGAATACCAGAAGCTCGAGATCTTAGCAATGGCAGGTGCTGCTGATGGAGTCATGTACCTAGGGTAGGGTCACAGACCTGATCTAAGTACCCTGCCCAGGGACATCCTTAGAAGAGATCACCTTCCAGTCGATCTACGAGGGACTCACTCGACTGATTTGAAGGACTCGACCACGAAGACTCACTCGACCACCAGAAGGTCAAGAGGCACTCTGCACTGCAACGATCTGTAATTAAGTAGACTTTATGATAGTAAAGACACTTTATGTGGGGCGTTACCAGTAACGCCCCGGACTTAACGCACCTTAAACCCTCTCCTACGTGGGCTGGCTGGGGTCCTGGCGCACTCTATATAAGCCACCCCCCTCCACAGGTAGAGGGGTTCGGCACTCTGTAACTCATATACACGTAATCCACTCGACCGCCTCCGGGCTCCGAGACGTAGGGCTTTTACTTCCTCCGAGAAGGGCCTGAACTCATACATCTCTTGTGTTTACAACCTCTCCATAGCTAGGACCTTGCCTCTCCATACCTACCCCCCACTCTACTGTCAGACTTAGATCCACGATAGTTGGCGCCCACCGTGGGGCCGGTGTTTTAGCGATTTTGTGGAGAAGTTGCGATTCTTCCGAGTACTTTCATCATGGTGGCTGCTAGAGTTTTGGTCGTGGGCCGAGAGATCCGTCTCGGTGCTCTCACCTTCGTCGCCGATGACTCCGCCTGGCTCCAGGAGGCTCCACTCGACGTCGATGCGCTCCCCGTCCGCGGTGCGACGCATTTTCGCGCATGTGTCCGCGGCGTTCTGCTGCGGCAACCGTCGACCCCGTATCGGTCGACTCCCCCATCGGCCACCCTCCCGGTCTCCCGCCAGCGCAAGCGCTCGGGCCGGTCGAGGCTTCAGCGGTGGGTGAGGCACGCGGTGGCTCGCCAGACGGCCACCACCCAAGTTGCGGCAATCGAGCCCGACGAATCTCTTTACGGCCTGTTCGATCTGTCGACTGGCTCCGTAGAGACTGCATCCGAGTGCGATAGCAGTGATCCAGCGGCGGAAATCCTGATGGTCGACGGGCCCCGCAGTCCCCCTGGCTTCGCCCGTGATGGTGGGGCAGGCGACGGAGGCGACCCCGCACGAGACCACGAAGAGTACCAGCCCGAGCCACTCGACTCTCTGCAAAGAGAGGAACATCGCCGCAGGAACGTGGATGCCCTGCGTACTCCCATCGCAGGAGAAACCCCCGAGGCTCGCGCCTTGGAGGAGGCACGTTTGGCCAACTTGGCCGAACGCACTCGCCTGGAGAATCCTCAGCGAGCACTCGACGAGCGCGCGCGGCAACGAGTTCCCGACACCAGTCGACGTCAACTCTTCCCGCCGACTCAGGTATATCGAACCCCGATCCAGAATTTAGCAGCCGCGACCCGTATTGCAGAGTCCATCCAGCCCTCTCAGTCGGAAGCTGGCAGAGGCTTGGTGCAGATCAGGGATCTGCTCCGGGCAGCAGGTGATCAGAATTCGGTCGTGTCGCAGTCGCGCAACAGAATTCACAGTCGATCCGTCGCTGCGAATACAGTTCAGTCGGCTCACAGCCCCAGATCGCCTCCGCGGCGTGAAGGGCGCGAGATTCGGCAAGACCAATATGGAGACCGATACGACCGAGATGATAGGCGTCGAGTGCCCGCTTCCGCTCCGAGGGGTGGGTCTTACGCTCCTCGGCAGCAAGATGACAGACGTCAGTTCAGTGCAGGGCGAAGAGTTCCAGTCGACCCCAGAGAACCAGGCTTCGACGCGCGATCCATTATCGTGCAAGGCTTGGTCGACCGGAAGAGAGCCCATCGAGGTGGACTCGACAGAGATGGGCCCACGAGCAGTCGAGTGCATGTTTCTGGTCCGGAATGTTTCAGCAGAGCTATCAAAGCCGCAGTGATTCCTCCCAATTTCAGGTTGGCAACAGGAGTCAGCAAGTTCACTGGTGAGTCTAAGACTGAAACTTGGCTTGAGGACTACTGAGTGGCGGTTCAGATTGGTGGTGGGAATTATGAGGTGGCCATGAAACATCTGCCCCTCATGTTGGAAGGTTCTGCCAGAGCATGGTTGACTCAGTTACCTCCTAGCAGCATTTACACTTGGGAAGATCTGTCCCGAGTGTTCGTCAGAACGTTTGAAGGAACTTGCAAGCGACCGGCTGGATTGACGGAGCTGCAAGTCTGCGTGCAGAAGACCAATGAGACTCTCAGGGAGTATATTCAGAGGTGGATCACTTTGCACCATACTGTGGAGAATGTGTCTGATCATCAGGCAGTCTGCGCCTTCAAGGATGGTGTCAAGAACAGAGAATTGAGTTTGAAATTTGGTCGAACCGGTGACATGACCTTGAGTCGAATGATGGAAATTGCTACCAAGTACGCCAACGGTGAAGAAGAAGACCGACTCCGAAGCGGCAAGCACAAGCCGAGTCAGTCGGAGAAGGGAAACACCAGTCGGAAACAGAAGCGGAAGGCTGAACCAGCAGCTCCTGGAGAGGCTCTGGCCGTGACTCAGGGAAAGTTTAAAGGGAAACCAAAAGGATCCTGGAACCCTAAGAAGGTAAAGGATAAAGAAGGGAACGACGTGATGGATATGCCGTGTCACATCCACACGAAGAAAGACGAAGAGGGGAATATCATTTACCCAAAGCATACCACTCGCCAATGTCGACTCCTGATCCAGCAGTTTCAAGGAAAACAGTCTAAGGACAAGGAAAAGGAGTCGGACAAGGCTGAAGGCAAGGAGGACAGTGAGGAAGGATATCCGCATATCAACTCCACTCTGATGATCTTTGCAGATGTGGAAAGCAAGAGTCGATTGAAAGTCATTAACCGAGAGGTGAACATGGTTGCCCCAGCAAAAGCAAATTATTTGAAATGGTCCCAAACACCCATCACATTCGACCAATCTGATCACCCGACTCATATTGCCACCCCTGGGAGGCAAGCTTTGGTGGTCGATCCAGTTGTCGAAGGCACTCGACTGACAAAGGTGCTGATGGACGGTGGTAGCGGGCTGAATTTGTTGTATGCAGACACACTGAAAGGAATGGGCATTCCGATGTCCCGACTGAGCACCAGTAACATGAGCTTTCATGGAGTTATACCAGGGAAGAAAGCCGAGTCACTCGGCCAAATAGCTCTGGACGTGGTGTTTGGTGATTCGAAACATTTTCGCAAAGAGAAGTTGACGTTTGAGGTCGTGGATTTTCAGAGTGCATATCATGCCATTTTGGGGAGACCAGCTTATGCACGGTTCATGGCTCGACCATGTTACGTGTACCTCAAATTGAAGATGCCCGGCCCCAAAGGAGTGATCACTGTCACCGGCGATCGGAAAAAGGCAGAAGAGTGCTTTCAGAAGGGCTCAAAGATTGCTGATTCCCAGGTGACAGCGGTCGAGTTCGAAGAATACAAGCAAAACGCAGATCCGAGTGACTTGCTGCGATCCAAGAAACCCGCCACAGAATCTGCATTCCAGTCGTCCGGTGAGACGAAGCCTGTTCACATTCACCCGACCGACCCCGATGCAGCTCCGACCCACATCTCCACAACACTCTACCCGAAATAGGAAGAAGCGCTCATCCAGTTCCTCCGTGAGAACTGGGACATTTTTGCATGGAAGCCCGCTGACATGCCAGGTGTTCCCAGGGGACTGGCTGAGCATCGCCTAAGAGTCGACTCATCTGCAAAACCAGTCAAAGAGCATCTTCGGTGGTCCGCCATCCAGAAGAGAAAAGCCATTGATGAGGAAGTGGCTCGACTGTTGGCGGCAGGATTTATCCGAGAGATATACCACTCCGAGTGGCTCGCTAATGTCGTCATGGTTCCTAAGAAGGACAAATCACTCCGAATGTGCATTGATTTCAAGCACATCAACCAGGCCTGCCCGAAAGATCATTTTCCTCTCCCTCGCATAGATCAAATTGTTGACTCGACCGCGGGATGCGAGAGATTGTCTTTTCTAGACGCCTACTCCGGGTACCACCAGATCCATCTGTACGGACCCGACGAGGTAAAAACAGCTTTCATTACTCCATTCGGGTGCTTCTGCTATATCACCATGCAATTCGGCCTCAAGAATGCCGGAGCCACATTTATGTGAATGATTCAGAAGTGTCTACTCACTCAAATCAGTCGGAATGTGGAAGCGTATATGGATGATATCGTCGTCAAGTCACGAAAAGGTTCCGACCTGCTCGCTGACCTCGCCGAAACATTTGCCAACCTCAGAAGGTATGATATCAAGCTCAATCCATCAAAGTGCACATTCGGAGTTCCTGGTGGCAAGTTACTCGGTTTTCTCGTTTCCGAGCGAGGGATCGATGCTAATCCAGAGAAGATCGGCACTATTCTCCGAATGAAACGCCCTGTGCGAGTGCACGATGTCCAGAAGCTTACTGGATGCTTGGCCGCATTAAGTCGATTCATCTCACGACTTGGTGAAAAGGCATTGCCTCTTTACCGACTGATGAAGAAGGCAGACAAGTTCGAGTGGACTCCAGAAGCTGATGCAGCGTTTGCCGAGCTAAAAGCTCTGCTCTCCACCCAGCCGGTGCTTTCTGCTCCAATCAGCAAAGAGCCTCTGTTGCTTTATATCGCAGCCACAGGACAAGTCGTCAGTACTGTGCTTACGGTCAAGCGGGAAGAAGAAGGAAAAGCTTTCAAAGTTCAGCGCCCAGTGTATTATTTGTCTGAAGTCTTGACTCCATCCAAGCAAAGATATCCTCATTATTAGAAGCTTGTGTATGGAATGTACATGACCACAAAGAAGGTTGCTCATTATTTCTCTGATCATTCCATCACAGTCGTCAGCGACGCTCCACTATCAGAGATTTTGCACAACAGAGATGCAACTGGTCGAGTGGCTAAATGGGCGATTGAACTTCTTCCCCTTGATATCAAGTTTGAGGCAAAGAAAGCCATTAAGTCCCAGGCAATAGCAGATTTCCTCGCCGAGTGGATTGAACAGCAGCAGCCGACTGAAGTTCACTCGGAGCATTGGACCATGTTTTTTGATGGCTCTAAGATGTTGAATGGTTCCGGTGCTGGGGTTGTCCTAGTTTCCCCCAGAGGAGATAAGCTCAGATATGTGCCCCAAATTCACTTTGATTCCTCCAACAATGAGGCAGAGTATGAGGCCCTCTTATACGGATTGCGCATGGCCATTTCACTCGGCGTCCGTCGCCTGATGGTCTATGGCGACTCAGACTTAGTGGTCAACCAAGTGATGAAGGAGTGGGACGTGAGAAGCCCAGCCATGACTGGATACTGCAGTGCGGTGAGGAAACTGGAAAAGAAGTTCGAGGGGTTGGAGCTCCATCATATACCCCGACTGAAAAATCAAGCAGCTGATGATCTAGCAAAGATAGGTTCCAAGAGAGAGGCCATTCCGAGTGGTGTGTTCTTGGAGCATATACACACTCCGTCAGTCAAAGAAGACCCTTTCACCGAATAAGCTCCACAGCCCAAGAGTGCCACAGATCCGACTGAGGTTGAAGTCCCAGCAGTAGTCGACTTGGTCATGGAGGTCTTGGTGGTCATTCCCGACTGGACAGTTCCGTATATCGCGTATATCCTGAGAAAAGAGCTCCTGGAGGATGAGGAAGAGGCTCGACAGATCGTCCGTCGATCTAAAGCCTTTACCGTAATCAAAGGACAGCTATATAAAGAAAGCGCGACTGGAGTTGGTCAGAAGTGCATAACACCAGAAGAAGGTCGAATCATCCTCAATGATATCCACTCGGGAACCTGTGGTCATCATGCGTCCTCTCGGACCATCGTGGCCAAAGCATACCGAGCCGGATTTTACTGGCCAAAGGCAAATGAGATGGCAAAGGAGAAAGTGGATAAGTGCGAGGGATGTCAGTTCTACTCTAATATGTCGCACAAGCCTGCATCAGCTCTGAAGACCATTCCACTCGTCTGGCCTTTCGCAGTATGGGGGTTGGACATGGTCGGTCCTTTGAGAACAGGGCGAGGTGGCTTCACGCATGTACTGGTGGCAGTCGACAAGTTCACCAAGTGGATTGAGGTTAAACCAATCAAGAACCTTGACGCCGGTGCTGCTGTTAGCTTCATCAGGGAACTGATATTCAGATATGGAGTCCCGCACAGCATCATTACGGATAATGGGTCAAACTTTGACTCGGAAGAATTCCGGGATTTCTGCAACTCTCAAGGCACACGAGTCGACTACGCTTCAGTCGCCCATCCGCAGTCGAATGGACAAGCAGAGCGAGCCAATGGTCTGATTCTCAAGGGATTGAAACCCCGACTGATGCGTGATCTCAAGCATGCAGCTGGAGCTTGGGTCGACGAACTACCCTCGGTGCTTTGGGGACTGCGGACCACACCTAATCGGTCGACCGGAAGAACTCCATTCTTCTTGGTCTACGGAGCTGAAGCAGTCTTGCCAAGTGATCTTCTCCACAACGCTCCTCGAGTTGAGATCTACAACGAAGCAGAAGCTGAACAAGCGCGGCAGGACGCAGTCGACCTTTTAGAGGAAGAAAGGGAGATGGCTCTGATCCGATCGACCATCTACCAACAAGATTTGCGTCGTTTCCACGCCAGAAATGTGAGAGGTCGAGCCTTCCAGGAAGGAGATTTAGTTCTCCGAGTGGATCAGAAGAAACCACACAAGCTTGCTCCTTCTTGGGAAGGACCCTTCATCGTCACCAAAGTTCTCCACAACGGGGCATACCGTCTTTACAACGTCGAACATAATATCGACGAGCCCCGAGCTTGGAACGCGGAACTACTCCGCCCATTTTACACTTAAGTTTATCACTCGGATGAGTTGTAATAAAGTACTCCTGTAGTTCATGGATTTCAAAATAATAGTGTCATAGTTCCTCCATAATTTTTGTCACTTTTTATTTTTGTCCAATAAAATTTTCCCCTCAGTGGGTGACTTAGCCGCGAATCCGTTTCGCCTAAGTTTGTAAAATCCTTACCGAGTGGTGAGCCAGACTCCCACTCGGAGGCTTAGCTGCGAATCCGTTTCGCCTAAGTTATAAAAATCCTACCGAGTGGTAAGCCAGACTTCCACTCGGAGGCTTAGCTGCAGCCCAGTGCTCGCCTAAGTTACCAAAATCCTACCGAGTGAAGAGCAAACCTCTCACTCGGGGGCTTAGCTGCAGTCCAAGGACTCGCCTAAGTTACCAAAATCCTACTGAGTGGTAAGCCAGACTTCCACTCGGAGGCTTAGCTGCAGTCCAAGTACTCGCCTAAGATATAAAAAATCCTACCGAGTGAAGAGCAAACCTCTCACTCGGGGGCTTAGCTGCAGCCCAGTGCTCGCCTAAGTTATAAAAATCCTACCGAGTGGAGAGCGAACCTTCCACTCGGGGGCTTAGCTGCAGCCCAGTGCTCGCCTAAG
>NC_041391.1:518745774-518755394 GCF_002162155.2 Triticum dicoccoides
CGAGTGGTAAGCCAGACTTCCACTCGGAGGCTTAGCTGCAGTCCAAGGACTCGCCTAAGTTATACAAATCCTACCGAGTGGTAAGCCAGACTTCCACTCGGAGGCTTAGCTGCAGTCCAAGGACTCGCCTAAGTTATAAAAATCCTACCGAGTGGTAAGCCAGACTTCCACTCGGAGGCTTAGCTGCAGCCCAGTGCTCGCCTAAGTTACCAAAATCCTACCGAGTGAAGAGCAAACCTCTCACTCGGGGGCTTAGCTGCAGTCCAAGGACTCGCCTAAGTTACCAAAATCCTACCGAGTGAAGAGCAAACCTCTCACTCAGAGGCTTAGCTGCAGCCCAGTGCTCGCCTAAGATATAGAAATCCTACCGAGTGAAGAGCAAACCTCTCACTCGGGAGGCTTAGCTGCAGCCCAGCGCTCGCCTAAGTGGATTAAGGAATAAGTCGACTGCAGTGAGCGCCTTGCTTTGAACCTGCAAAAGACATTTCGAGCCAAAAGCAATCATATTCAAACACCAAATTCAAGTTCAGATCGATACCTAAAGGAACCGAAAGTGCTCAGGCGCTAAGCCTGTTAAGGTTTATCGGTTACAACTCCACTCGGCATACCGAGGCAAATTTAAAGCGTCGAGCTTAGAAGAAGTTTTTTACCCCTCCTGTGGAGGGCTGGAAGGTGCAACAAACTCATCAAGATCAATTCCATCTGCGATCCGAGTGGCAGCAGCAAGGAAAGTTTCCATAAAGGACCTGAAGTCGTGTTTCTTGGTGTTGGCCACTCGGAGAGCAGCCAGCTTGTCTTCTCGCGCATCTTTGCAGTGGACTCGGGCCAGACACAGAGCAACATCTGCACCACACCGAGCCGAGGACTTTTTCCACTCCTGCACTCGACCAGGGACATCGTTCAAACGAGCCATCAGCGACTCGAGGTCGTTCTGGAGTGTCTCCCCGGGCCAGAGCGTTGAGTCGATGCGAGATGTGGCGACCTTCAGCCTTGCAAGATAGTCCACGACAGCTGCAACACGGGACTCCAGTAGGAAAACATTCATGGCAACTTCGTCGTTCACCGGAGAATTGACGGGGTCAAGGTTTGGTTCCAGCCGGCTAGTCTCTTCTTCAAAGTTTTGACAAAATTCTGCAAGGACGATCACCGAGTCAAAGCAATGGTCGAGTGAAAAAACCACAGTTGAAAGTGATTGTTGAAGGTTTACCTTCAAGCATAAGAGACAGCTTCTTGGCAAGACCACTCAGGAAGGCCTCCAGATCATTTTTCTTCTCAAGAGCAGCTTTCAGATTGGTATTTTCTTGTTCAAGCTTGGTAACCAAAGCTAACTTCTCGTCGGCAAGCTTGATCCTCTCAGCTAGTTCAAGGTCTTTTTTCCTTTGGGCCTCCCTCACCTTACCTGCAAGTTACACCAAGATCAGATTTTGAAACAAATGAAGGGAAAAAGCAGTCGTCAAGGTCTCACCAAACATACCTTCGGTCTCCTCCTTCGCCTTCGTCAGATTCTCCTGAACCAGCTTCAAATTCAGCTCGAGCTAAATGTGCTTGTTTTCCAGTTCAGTGTAGCGAGCCGCAAGGTCACAGGAGTTCTACGAAGAACCAATCGACTAAATGTCATAAATAATTCACTTCCGAGTGGAAAAGGAAAAATCACGTGTTTCTAAGACTACAGCCGAATCCAAGCATTCGACCGTAGTCTCGGGGACTACACCCAGTGGGTGCACTCAGCGTGCCCCCACTAATCCTATTGAAGACAGAGTCGACCAGTCGACCGGTTTGCGAAATCCAGTCGCCATCGTCGAATGACGGAAAGACTGAAATTATAAAGCCTAAGGCCAACTGCCAGCAGTCGACCTTAGCCTTGGGGACTACACCCAGTGGGTGCACTCAGCGTGCCCCCACTAATCCTATTGAAGACAGAGTCGACCAGTTGACCTAAAAAAAACAAGATGTATTCTTTAAGACTGTAACCGACTGCCAGCAGTCGACCACAGTCTCGGGGACTACACCTAGTGGGTGCACTCAGCGTGCCCCCACCGGTTTGCGAAATCCATTCGCCGTAGTCGAATGACGGAGAGATTGAAATTATAAAGCCTAAGGCCGACTGCCAGCAGTCGACCTTAGCCTTGGGGACTACACCCAGCGGGTGCACTCAGCGTGCCCCCGCTAACACGGAGTTTAAATCGACACACCCAGTGGGTGACTACTATAAATTCTGGAAAGAAAAGTTTTTTGATAGCATATCCTAACAGAACAAGTGGTGGTCGACTGACCTGAACATTCCTTTGAAGGGCGGAACTGGCGTCGTAAGCTGCCTGGCTCGCATCCCAGATGGTCTTCAACTGCTCCATCATGATACCTGCCTGGCGTATCGCCTCCTTCGCGGCGCCAGCTTGGTCCTCTGGGACGTGGTGCGTCGTGAAGAGGGAGGGTTGCAGAGCACTCGTCAGCGGATCTGCGAAGGACACAGTGTGTCGAGTGGTGTTCTCCTCCTCCGCGACCAGAGTCTCAGGCACCGTCACATCCTGGGGCACCCTACTGGTAGACGCTTTCCTCCTCATTCTGTGCTTCAGCGGTTCCTCATCTTCATCATCATCAGGGAGAGTGATAACAACATTGGATGGAGCTACAAAAAAGAATCAGAATTAAAGATCATGAGTCAGTCGACTAGAAACGGGGTTAAGAGTATAATACCAGGTTTTGAGGTTGCTGCGTCCTCCATCTCATGATCGTCAGCCCGGGATGAGGTCTCAGAAGTAGCAGCACTACAACTCCAAAGAGTCAGTCGACTAACTCCAGCGCCAACCAGAAATAAGTTCACGCAAAACAAGAAGACTTAAGCAACATGATTACCCTGATATGGTGGGGATGGACACCTTCATCTTCGGCAGGTGCTTGGTCGGCTTTGACGGGGCCGCCCTGGGCTGCTTCGACGCCTTTTCAGTCGGCGCCGGAGAGGTGGTCCGAGGGCGCTTGGTCGCAACCCCCTTGCCACGTTCTGTCGCAGGGTCATGGACAAGCTTCGACCGCCTTTCCGAGCGCGGTGGTGCAACCTCCTCCTCCTCCTCCTCTTCCTCGTCCTCATCAACATCATCATTATCGTCATCAGTGTCATCGTCATCATCATCATCCTCAGCGGCGTCCGAGTCCCACTCCTCCTCCTGGCTCTCGCCCCCGCTCGCTTCTCCCTCCTCAGTCGGAGCTTGTGCTCCGTTGGGCATCGAGTACAGCTCAGTGAGGGCCTGATAGACATCCAGACAAAGATCAGTCGACCGATCGGCAGGGAAAACAGAAATAAATATGACGAGAATACAATGGGAAGTGGAGCAGACATACCTTGTTTGGATCACTGTGGCAGTCGAGTGGAGGAATCCTTCTGGCTCCGCGAGGGTTATCCTTGTTCCCAGTAACAGCGGCCATCCACCTTTCCAGAGTGGCATCGTCAACTGTTTCTGGATTGACCCGAGTCACATCCTCAGTCCCGCAGTACAGCCACATGCAGTGGCTCCGGAATTGAAGAGGCTGGATACGACGCCTAAGGAAAACTTCCAGGAGATCCATACCCGTCACTCCATCCCGAACCAACTGAACTACACGCTCCATCAGCATCTTCACATCAGCTTTCTCCTCCGGAATCACCTTCAGAGAGGAGGGCTTGTTCACTCGGTCCATGGTGAATTGAGGGAGTCCAGTCGACTGTCCCGGCGTCGACTGATCCTGGCAGTAGAACCAAGTCGACTGCCAGCCTCTGACTGACTCGGGAAATGTCATGGCTGTGAAGGTGCTCTTGCTCCTCACCTGGATCCCCAGACCCCCACACATTTGGACAACTCGGGTTTTTTTGTCGCCCGGGCTCGCCTTCTTCACGGTCTGAGAGCGACACGTGAATATGTGCTTGAACAAGCCCCAATGCGGTCGACAACCCAGAAAACTCTCACACATGGACACGAACGCGGCAAGATAAGCGATAGAATTCGGGGTGAAGTGGTGGAGTTGCGCTCCAAAGAAGTTCAAGAAACCACGAAAGAAAATGCTCGGCGGCAAAGAGAATCCGCGGTCGACATGGGTAGCCAGAAGCACGCACTCACCCTCTTCTGGCTGGGGCTGCCACTCTTTCCCGGAAGCCTCGCAGCTCCATGAGGGATCAGGCCCTCGTTGGCCATGTCGAGGAGATCCTTCTCCATGATGGTCGACTGGATCCAATCTCCCTGGACCCAGCCTTTCGGCAGGCGAGATCTAGACGAAGACCCGCCGCGGCTGGTGGATCTCCCCTTCACCTTCTCCGTCGCTGACGCCTTCTTCGCGCGTTCTAGCGCCGCCGTCTTCTCCTTGACCATGGCTACCGGCGAGATGCGCGAGGAGAAGTTGTGCGGAGGCGAGAGCGAGCGCGTTTGGCGGAGACGAAGGGAGCAGAGGGAGAATGCTGAGGCACTGTTCAAAAAACCCTCGCCGGGCGCGTTTATAAGATCCCTTCCGAGTGGATGACAGGTGGGCCCAGTCGATCTAATCATATCCTGAAACAGTTGCGCGAGCGTGATACGTGGCGAAAAAAGCGGCGTGGAGATCGAGGCGTTTATGCCCCATCCCATCCGAGCGCCGCGGACCGCTCCGCTTCGCGTGCTCCCCCAAATTCCATATCCCGCGGAATCCGCGAACGGCAGATCAGTCTGCCAGACGCGGGATTCCCTGCGATCCGTCGCTCGAAAATCAGCGAAATCCAAAAGATCACTCGACGAAGAAAAAGAATGGATCGAGTCGACTGAAGAAAAGTTGCTCACTATCAACAAAGAGATTTTTTGGTTCAAAGCAACGCACGACTAGCATGTGAAGGCTAATCGGCAACAACATCAACTCCTTCATCACTCAAGCCTCAATCCATTCGGGGGCTAATGATGGAGTCATGTACCTAGGGTAGGGTCACAGACCTGATCTAAGTACCCTGCCCAGGGACATCCTTAGAAGAGATCACCTTCCAGTCGACCTACGAGGGACTCACTCGACTGATTTGAAGGACTCGACCACGAAGACTCACTCGACCACCAGAAGGTCAAGAGGCACTCTGCACTGCAACGATCTGTAATTAAGTAGACTTTATGATAGTAAAGACACTTTATGTGGGGCGTTACCAGTAACGCCCCGGACTTAACGCACCTTAAACCCTCTCCTACGTGGGCTGGCTGGGGTCCTGGCGCACTCTATATAAGCCACCCCCTCCACAGGTAGAGGGGTTCGACACTCTGTAACTCATATACACGTAATCCACTCGACCGCCTCCGGGCTCCGAGACGTAGGGCTTTTACTTCCTCCGAGAAGGGCCTGAACTCGTACATCTCTTGTGTTTACAACCTCTCCATAGCTAGGACCTTGCCTCTCCATACCTACCCCCCACTCTACTGTCAGACTTAGATCCACGACAGCTGGGCTCAAAAAACATTAGATTTATGACAACTTTGTTAGTAGGTATGGATCATATGCACGGGCTGGTTTCGGGAGGAGGAAGCTTTATAACATGTGTTATAGGGAGAAAATGAAGTTGCTAGCAAAGGGTGATGTGGACACTGCGATTGGTATCATGATGACGAGAAAGGCAAGGGATCCAGACTTTTCCTTTGAGCACACTGTTGACTCAGAAGGCAAGCTGAAGAACATGTTCTGGTGTGATTCTCAGTCACGTCGGGATTACCTTGACTTTGGTGATGTAATCGTCTTCGATAGCACTTACAAGATGAATAGGTACGGAATCCATTCATATCTTTTGTTGGTCTAAATAATCATCATTGCACCACTATGTTCAGTTGTGCTGTTGTGTCAGATGAGACGGAGGATACATATGTTTGGGTGTTGCAGACCTTCTTAAGAGTTCATTGTCAGAAGAAGCCGAGGTTTATAATTACTGACAGAGACGCAGCCATGATAAGGGCCGTCAGGAAGGTCCTTACTGACGTGTGGCATCGACTTTGTTCGTGGCACATAGAGAAAAACATGCAGAAACACCTCCACCACAAGTCCGTGAAGGAGTTCAGGTCTCTTATTTACTATGCTACTACACATGATGAGTTTGAGGCGAGATGGGCAGCTTTTAGAGCTAAATGGGAGTCGGAGAAAACTGAAACATGGTTGCATAGGATGTACCGGAAGAAAAGGATTTGGGCTGCGTCATATCTCACTGGTGGGTTCTTCCTTGGTATGCGGAGTAACCAGAGGAGCGAGAGTCTGAACTCTTGCCTTCATATGCATCTTGACTCTGGCATGACAATTGTTGATATGGTTGTGCATTATGAGAACTGCATTGTTCGGCTCCGTGAGAACGAGTCGCATGACGACTGCATGTCCACACAGACACTCCATGTACCAATACTCGACCAGTTCAAATGCATCGAAAAAGCCGCTGCCCGTGACTTCACTGCGGTGAAATATTACCTCTTGCAGAAAGAAATGAAGAAGGCAGCGGATCTTGAGATCATAGATAGACTCGGTGGAGCCGTCAGTAGGAGATTAATAGTGGCATGGAAAAATAACAGGCAACTGAGATTCAAAGTGGACTATACACCTAGTAACTCAGAAGAAACAGTGAAGTGCAGTTGTGATAGTATGAAACATAAAGGTCTTCCATGCAAGCATGTTCTTTATGTTTTAGCCAGGTTGAACGTGAAGGACTTACCTAAGTGCTTAGTGATGTGAAGATTCACCAAGAATGCTAGAGGTGGACTGCCCGTGAAACGCACTAGCGATCTCTTCGCATGGGGATGGGCAGGTACTGAGGAGAGAAGTAAGTACAGTGAGTTGACTATTTTGTCTGCGGAAGCAAATCATGCGGCATGTCATAGACCTTTTCTATTTGACAAACTAAAAGCTGGTCTGGAGGATGTCATAGAAAACAAGGACGTTGAGGAGGAAGATTATGTGAGACAGCATAGAGTTGCACATGATGATGCTTTTGTGCCGGATAAAGATCATGTTTTTGTTGGTGATCCAGAAAAAATCAATACGAAAGGAGCACCGAAAGGGCAGAATAACAAAGGCCGTGGTAAGGAACCTGGCGTGACTACAAACGGTAGACCCAAAGGTTTTGATGAGAAACCTCCTGTACGCCCATGCGGTTTATGCAGAGTAAAAGATCATTTCAAAACAATTGTCCTCAGAATCCAAAGTATGTGCACACCTTTTCATTAACGTTCTTTTCTTTTTTAGTTCATACTTTACAAAAATTTGACGTATATTACAATCTTTCTATGCAGGAACATGGCATGATGATCATAGCAAAGAATTGTTTGAATAAGAAGAAGAACTTCTGATTAGATTTGACGATTTATTTGGTTGTATTAAAGAATAGTAGTTATATATTTGTTCCGCTACATCGATACGGGAGACTTGTAGTCGGTGTTTACTTGTGTCATATTTTTGGGCACTATACTCGTTGTTCTTAATATGATATGTGACATACAAATTTTAGATTATAATATATATTTCTTTGCGCTATAGGCATTGTTTTTAATATGATATGTAATGTATACATTTTTTCGTACAAATATATGATTTTGTGTATAAATCATGCATGTTGGACGATCGGAGGCGCTGCACAGCGGCCGGTTGCTTTAATTTAAAAAAACGTTAACAAGCGTTGGCCCGCGAGTGGCGCCAGCGAGCGCAAAGGGGCGCTACGTACGAGGAGGATTCTGGAGCCGCCGCAGAGGGCGATCCCGAGGCTAACGCCGCCCTCGGGCGCAGAGGGGCGCACGCGGGCCGATGAAGAATTAACCTCAGGGCCGGCAACGGCCAACCCTGGAGCAACGCGCGGTGCAGGCCTGCTAGCCAGACGCGGCCCACGTGCGCCATGTCGCGCGAACATGCGGCGCGAGTGACGCTCGCCTCGTGCGGTGTGCGCGACGCTCGCCTCTGAGACATTGTCATCATATATCATCTAGGTATTTTAAAACCCCAAATTGTACATTCGCAAGAACACTCATTGAACATAAAATATAAATTAAATACTAAAATATTAAATGATTAAAATGTACTTTAAATAAATTTGTCAGGGTACATAAATTGGACATGTGAAAAAAAATTGAAACTCACATAAAAAAATAAAGCATCCACACACAATCATCACTCATGAACACATAATATTTCGAAAATCATGTATAATTCTCGTATGAGATTTTTATTTTTGTTTCCTCTTCGCAAGTCGAATTACTTTGTTCTTCACTTCTGTAAGCTTATTTTCGGGGGATATAATAATTCCAGCTATCATTCTTTCTCTTGAACTATCAATAGATTCCTGAAAAGTAATAAAAATAATTTTATTTTCATCACTTATATATGATATGATGTACTAATTTTTCATACTAAAAATGTACCCACTTGAGAAATAGCAGTAATAAATTTTTATCCGTCCCAGTATTGAAAACAGGAAGGACGAACAGCCCACATGAGTTCCTATGTTAAAAAATATAAGTGCAATTTTCAAAGCATGTTAAGTAAGATAGCACTGAATCAATTAATGTATTTCGAAACCACATGCAACATGTAACTCACCCATCTTCTTGTTGAGGCATGTCGTAGGGGACTATAGGTCATGCGGACACATCCGGGAACGACATAATTGCACTGTCATTTGCATCTTGGATATCTCCTGCAAGTTGCTCTCTCTGACAAAAAAATATAAACACATTGACTACATACGGTAAACAAATTATATGGCTAATTGTACACACATGAATACGAAACTTACAAAATTTTCAACAAATTTTCTCTTAGCTTTAGATTTTCTTTCCCCCTCAAAGAATCAAGAATTTAGAACTCTTTCTTTCTAGTGTGCATAACACATGTAATCCAATGGTTTTTATCCTTATTTAAAGCAAAATAAGCCTATTTCACAACTTAAACATTGTTGGTAAGCTCGGCTTTCACATAAGATAGTAATGAAAATACAATTCTGCAATACAAACAGTACCTTCGATTTTGCAAAATATTCTGTCATGCATCTGTTGAGAGGTTCATTTGCATGTGCTAAACCTTCTGGATCGTCTACTTACTTCCCTCGTCTTACTGACTTCGGGCCAGTGTTCAATAACCAGTAAGACCTATGTGTGGGTACAAGATACCTATCCTTGACGATACTTGAATCCGATATGTACGTCGCATAAGCGTCAATTACTTGAAATAGATGACTAAATTTAACATGGATGCAACATACTTAAGACATGAAATAAGCATGACAATAAAAGTACATACATCACTAGACAATAAGCATGACAATTGGGGTGCGTTTCGACACTCGATGCATTTTCTACGATTTTCTCTGTGGAAATACCCAGAAAAGGTCTCCCGACGTGATGCAACTTCCGTTCGTACTCCGATTCCGTCGAAAATAGGCGTGCGAGCCGGTGGGGGTCACTCACACACGCGCGTAAAAGTTGGGTGCGTTTCGTCCATGTTGGCATGTAGTCACGGTACAAATCTGAGGTATCGGTCTGGGGTGACATGCATGAAGTAGGTGTTCCCTCTCGCAAAGCCATGAAACATCGCCATTTTTTTCACACGCAACAGTATGCCACACAAGCACGCCTGCAAAATTGAGGTGTGTTTCGACACTCGATGCATTTTCTATGATTTTCTCC
>NC_041391.1:518755700-518759853 GCF_002162155.2 Triticum dicoccoides
CGAGCCAGTAGGGGTCACTCACATGCGCACGCAAAAGTTGGGTGTGTTTCGTTCATGTTGGCATATAGTCACAGTACAAACCTGAGGTATCGGTCTGGGGTGACATGCATGAAGTAGGTGTTCCCTCTCGCATAGCCATGAAACATCGCCATTTGTTTTTCACACGCAATACTATGCCACACAAGCACGCCTGCAAAATTGGGATGCGTTTCGACATTCGATGCATTTTCTACTATTTTCTTCGTGGAAACACCCAGAAAAGGTCTCCGAACGTGACGCAACTTTCGTTCGTACTCCAATTCCGTCGAAAATAGGCGTGCGAGCCGGTGGGGGTCATTTACACGCACACGCAAAAGTTGGGTGCGTTCCGTCATTAGATTTTTTTAAATATGAATTAGTGCATTAAAAATACTAAAAATGCAATGATCAAAAAAAATTATAACCGCCGGTGCTTGCGGCCCAAACTGCCGGCTAGGCAACATACGGCGGCCACTTGGGCGCCGTTTGCGGCTCATGAAAGACAAAAATCCACGGCGGCGACCGCCCAAGCTGCTAATTATTTAGTCCCCCATTGCTTTTGGACACGCTGATTCACATGTTTAAATATTATCCTCTACGTACATTGTTAATTCTTTCACTGTTGCGGCCTTTCCACAGTAGGATAATGTGAATGATGCTCTGGCACTCCATAATCATGAAGTGTCACAGCAAAAGTTCACATTAATCTTCTATGGTAAATCCGTCAACACTGCAAGAATTTTTTTTCTGTTTTTTAATATTTACAAGCACAGTTATTTTTATATTTATAAAAATAATACAAAGTTCGCCTATAGTGGCCAAAAAGGTGCGCGGGGGTTTAGATATTAAGTAGTGTTTTTAATATAACTACTTAATAAATTAGTTATTAAGTAGTGTTTTTAATATATCTACTTAATAAATTATAAATAAATTTTACATTAAGTAGTGCTTTTTATATAGCAACTAACTCACTATAATTTTTTAATAAACTGAAAAATATTAGGCAGTAAAGAAAAAGTCATAATCAATTATTTTCAAATAATTCATTATTTTTACTTATAAATTATAATAAACAACTTATTATTCTTACTTATAAAGTAAATAATGAACATTATATAAATATTATTAATCTAGTACTATTTTTAAACAAATAATACTAACAAACCGGCGACAGCGCGCGTCCGCTGGCCCAATAACTATGGGCGACGGCGCGCGTGGGCCGGCCTATTAACTGTTCGGCGGAGTGGGGCAGGTTCGGCAGGGGTCGCGACTAGAGTTTAGTCCCACCTCGCCCACCGAACGGTGCCGCGACCGCCTTATATACCCGCCTCCCACGCCCCTTTCGAACGCCTTAGAATCTCGCCCTGTCCCGCCACTACCCCCTATAACCGCCCTACAGGCCGTACTTCGGCCGAAAGGCCGGCCCTTTCGCCTTTGGCTTGATCGGGCCGGACCAATTATACTCTGTACCGGCCTGCAGGAATGGTAGGGCTTTTTTGATTCATTTTTTTCTCTCCTATGAGTCCCGGCGCGGGGGGAGGTGCGAGGCGCGCTTTATTAATTAGAAATATTATATTCTTTTGTATCATTTTGTCCCTTCCATGAACTTTTTTGTATCTTTTTATTAAAGGATTTTTTTTCAACATCATTCAAATGATCCCAAATGTTTTCCGTACTGTTGTATCATCATGACTAGGATGCATGACAAGTTTCGTGTCTTTTTGCCACTTTATGAATTTTCTATGATTTTTTCGGCCGAAAAACCTAAAACACTGACTGGACGTGACGCAACGTGCTCTTCGTTTCGAAATACAATCACTTATTGGATTCGGTGTGGGAGTGGGCATACTGACTCACATGCAAAATTTCAGCCTATTCTGAAGATGTCAAAAAATTGACCTCGTTCTCCGTAGACCGTTCTGGTAGGAGCAAAGGCCCCGTTAGAAAAGGAGTATTTTTTCGACATCCTTGAAAGGAACCCAATTTTTCCATAGTGTTGTATCGTCATGACTAGGATGCATGACAAGTTTCGTGGATTTTTGCCACTTCATGAATTTTCTATAATTATTTCTGACGAAATACCTAAAACATTTATCGGACGTGACGCAACGTGCTCTTGCTGTCGAAATACGAACACTTATTGGATTCCGTGTGGGACTGAGCATACTAACTCACACGCAAAATTTCAGGCCATTCTGAAGATGTCAAAAAATTGACCTCGTTCTCTGTAGACTGTTCTCGTAGGGGCAAAGGCCCCGTCCGGAAAGGAGTTTTCTTTTCGACATCCTTCAAATGAACCGAATTTTTTTCCATAGTGTCGTATCATCATGACTAGGATGCATGACAAGTTTCGTGTCTTTTGCCCACTTTATGAATTTTCTATAAATTTTTCGGTCGAAAAACCTAAAACACTGACCGGACGTGACGCAACGTGCTCTTCGTTTCGAAATATGATCACTTATTGGATTCCGTGTGGGAGTGGGCATACTGACTCACATGCAAAATTTCAGGCTATTCTGAAGATGTCAAAAAATTGACCTCGTTCTCCGTAGACCGTTCTGGTAGGAGCAAAGGCCCCGTTCGAAAAGGAGTTTTTTTCGACATCCTTGAAATGAACCCAATTTTTTTCTATAGTGTTGTATCGTCATGACTAGGATGCATGACAAGTTTCGTGGATTTTTGCCACTTCATGAATTTTCTATAATTATTTCTGACGAAATACCTAAAACATTTACCGGACGTGACGCAACATGCTCTTGCTGTCAAAATACGAACACTTATTGGATTCCGTGTGGGACTGGGCATACTAACTCACATGCAAAATTTCAGGCCATTCTGAAGATGTCAAAAAATTGACCTCGTTCTCCGTAGACCATTCTCGTAGGAGCAAAGGCCCCGTCTGAAAAGGAGCTTTTTTGACATGCTTCAAATGAACCGAATTTTTTCCATAGTGTTGTATCATCATGACTAGGATGCATGACAAGTTTCATGTCTTTTTGCCACTTTATGAAATTTTTATAACTTTTTCGGTCGAAAAACCTAAAACACTGATCGGACGTGACACAATGTGCTCTTTGTTTCGAAATGCGATCATTTATTGGATTCCGTGTGGGAGTGGGCATACTGACTCATATGCAAAATTTCAGTCTATTCTGAAGATGTTAAAAAATTGACCTCGTTCTTCATAGACTGTTCTGGTAGGAGCAAAGGCCCCGTTTGAAAAGGAGTTTTCCGTAGACGTGTGCGAGTGGGCATACCAACTCATTTGCCAAAAAAAATTACCTCGTTCTCCAAAGACTGTTCAAGTACTAAAAATGTAATTCAAATTAGGTGTGACAAATATTATAAAAAATTAGGTATTAATGAAACAAACTTACGTAAAGTGCTAAACTATCAAAAATAAGATAGATAATAAATATATGATCTGAGTTTACAATACTCAAGTAACACTACCACAGTTGTCCGGACAGTGTAACACTGTCCGGGCAGCGGCGGTAGCACTTCCCGGGCAGTGCAAAGTGAAATCATATTATTAATAACTATCTTATCTGCTAGGGTGCATGAAACCGCCTATTTAAGCCGGTCAGGGCGCCCTTCGACGGGCGAGGTGGGACTAAAATCTACGTCTAACACGTACCACACACCGCCCCTGCGCCCTGGACCGCCCGCGCGCGCCTCACAAAGGCGGCCCAGTCGGCCCACCTCGGCGGTACTCGCAGCGCCGTGGGAGGCGAGGTCAGGTCTGAATTTTTGTTTTGTTTTTCTAATATTATTTAATATTTTTATTGCTTTATTTCTATTTACTTTTTAAATTTTCACATTTTTTCAATTCAAGTTTAATTTTGTTAAAATTTTACATTTTTTAAGAGAACAATTTCATTCTTTTTGGTAGTATAATTTATTTTCCACCTTTGTTTCATTTTTTATTTCCTTTCCTAATGTTTGTAGTTTTTTTGCATTCAAAGTTTAACTCATTTCTTTTAAATTTTATTTTCATTCTATTTTGCTAATATTATTTAATATTTTTATTGCTTTATTTTTATCTACTTTTTGTTATTTTTATATTTTTTCAATTCAAGTTTAGTTCTGTTCTAATTTTAATTTTTTAAGAGAACAATTTCATTCTTTTTGGTAC
>NC_041391.1:518760210-518782604 GCF_002162155.2 Triticum dicoccoides
AGTTTAACTCATTTCTGTTTTAAAAATTTATTTTCATTCTATTTTGCTAATATTATTTATTTGTCCTCTTTTTTCTTTTTTTCTTTTCTTTCCTGATTTTCAAACTTTTTTGCACTTCTAGTTTAACTTTTTTTGTTTCTATATTTTGAACAATAATTGCATACAATATAATAATTTTAAATCATAATACTAATTCGAACACTCAATTTGTAAACAATATTTTAAAACCATGCATTCAAACACACTCGATATTTCATCATAGTTTTCATAAATATTTTACATAATACTAGAAATTTAACTTAACTAAACTAAACAACAATGCGAAAATAATTAAACATTACTAAATGTTATTTCGAAAGTAACCTAAACTAAACTACTCGTCCTCGACGCCGCCAAAGTCCACCTCGTCGTAGAGCCCGTCACCGTCGTCGCTGTCGTTGCTGCTGCTGTCGTCGTCCAGGGCCACCACCGGCGCGGCTGGCGTGGCCGGTGCAGCCATCGAGTCGGCCACAACGGCGTGGTAGCCGGGGAAGTCCGGCGGGTCCTCTGGGTGGACGGCGACCGGGGTGAACTGCATGTACTCGTGGACGAGGGGCGGCGGCATCGGGGCGTTCTCCGACTCCCGGATCCCTGTCTATCCCGGCATGTCCTCCGGGTCTCCGGCCTCCGCCGCCAGCCACCTGTACTCAGCCAGCAACACCGCTCTGCTTCCGGCGCCCGCTCAGGTGGAGGGGCGCGGCTGGACCCGGCGCTGTCCCGCACGTGCGTGCGACGATCGCCGCTGCCGAGGCGGTCCGCGCCGCGGTCACCGGCGAGGGGCCCACGCGGCTCCACGCGTGGGCCGAGGTTCATGCGCGCGCCGATGGTTTCGCGGGTGGACCGTGCCTCGTCGCGGCGGAAGAGCGCGTAGCCATTGCTCGTCAGGACGGGCACGACGCCGGCGACCGCCCGGGCGCGGTGTGGGGCGAAGACGTCCTCGAAGGAGCGCCCGTCCCAGAGGTGGTGTCGTGCCGCGCGGTTGTGCTTCACGGGCGGGCGCGGGCCGGTGTAGGCTTGGAGGCGGTAGCCGTGGTCGTGGGCGAGTCGGGTCGCCCAGCCGGGGTGGTCGGGGGCGTACTGCGGGTCCGCCCGCTCCTCCAGCGAGAGCCGCACCCGGTACAACCCAACGGCATGGGCGAAGCTCGGCGTGCCGACGTCGGGCACCGGTGCGACAGGCACGCCATCAACGTTGAGCCGCCACCTCGACGGCAGCCAGACGTCGGGCGCGGCGGGGATGGAAAAGTGGGTGAGCTCCTTCGCCTCCTCCAGGGTGAGATTGGGGCGGGCCATCGCCGGCGGTAGAGAGAGAGGGCGCGAGAGGTGGAGGTGGGGTTCTGGCGAGTGGGGGAGGCGAGAATGGGTGCGACCGACGGCGGGAGGGGACCGGCTTTTATAGGCGCGGGGAGGGGCGCGGGGCGCGGGGTGGGTGCCGGCGATTAATGCCGGCAGGCGAGGGGGCGGCGTGCGCAGGCGGTCAAAGCGGTATTGCAATGCTTGAAAACAAGGCCTAGGGTATGTACTTTCACTAGTGCAATCTCTCAGCAATGCTAACATAGTTGGATCATATGATTATCCCTCAAAGTGCAATAAATAATCACACCCGAGTTCCTATTAGCGGAGAACAAAAGATAGAAATTATTTGTAGGGTACGAAACCACCTCGAAGCTATTCTTTCCGATCAATCTATCCTAGAGTTCGTACTAAAATAATGCAAGCTATTCTTTCCGATCGATCTAATCAAGAGTTCGTACTAAAATAACACCATATGACACACATCAACCAACTCTAATGTCACCAAGATACTCCAATGTCACCACGAGTACCCGTGAGTTAATTCTACGATATGCATCAAACAACTTCGTGATCATAATGCTCAATCCACACAAAGAACTACAACAGGACCCCAAAGTTTCTATCGGAGAAAAGATAATAAAAACATGCATCAACCCCTATGCATAGATTACCCAAAGTCACCTCGGGAATCCGCAAGTCGAGTGCCATAACATACATCAAGTGAATCAATATGATACCCCATCGCCACCTCAAGTATTCATACCACAAGACATACGTCATGTGTTCTCAGATATGAACATTTAATCCGACAAGACAAAACTTCAAACGGTAAAGATTCAATTCATCACAACAAGACTAGAGAGGGAAGAAACATCATATGATCCATCTATGTTAACAAAGCCCATGATATATCAAGATTGTGACATCTTAAGATCACGAGAGAGAGAGAGAGAGAGAGAGAGAGAGAGAGAGATTAAACACATAGCTACTGATACAAACCCTTAGCATCGAGGGTGGACTACTCCCTCCTCATCATGGTGGCCGCCGGGATGACGAAGATGGCCACCGGAGATGATTCCCCCCTCCGGTAGGGTGCCGAAATGGGGTCTAGATTGGTTTTCGGTGGCTACAGAGCCTTGCGGCGGTGGAACTTCTGATCTAGGGTAACCCCGAAGGGTTTCAGAATATTTTGGAATTTATAGTGCAAAGAAGGGGTACGGGAGGCCACCGAGGTGGGCACAACCTACCTGGGCTGGTGGGTTGTGCCCCCCACGGGGCACCGCCTAGGTGCTGCTCTGGTCCATTGGGAGTCTTCTGGCCCATAAAAAATCCACAAAAAGTTTCGGAGTGTTTGGACTCCGTTTGAAATTGATTTCCTGCGATGTAAAAAACAAGCAAAAAATAGCAACTGGCACTGGGCACTAGGTCAATAGGTTAGTCCCAAAAAATAATATAAAGTTGCCATAAAATGATTGTAAAACATCCAAGAATGATAATATATTAGCATGAATACTTCATAAATTATAGATACATTGGAGATGTATCAGCATCCCTAAACTTAATTCCTACTTGTTCTCGAGTAGGTAAATGATAAAAGAAATAATTTATGAAGTGTGAATGCTAGCAAAGTGCATAAGTTTGATCAATGACAATTTTAACCACTTTTCCTAGCATCATAACAACAATTCTTTCTCATAAAATTTCTCATGTTATAGTGGCAACCAATTCACATGTTAAGACTTAAACAATGAACTCTCTTGAAACCCAACAACCTATGTTCTTAGTCACCAAGCAATTGCAATTCAACTTATTCAACGGAGTCTAAGAAAAAGCTCCAAATATTCAACCATCATATAGTCTTCCATGGTTGCTAACACTCACCGCATACACATGAACAAAACATTTCAACCGGGCACATAGAAAGAGAGGGGCTTATGATTTTGCCTCCCAACATATTCACCTCAAGGGTGATGTCAACAATAATAACTCATGCTACCCATATTCAACTGGACATATGTGCCTAGATCTCTCCTCACCACATGATGCTTGCCAAAATAGAAAAATAAAAAGGAATAGAGAGAATTTTTTTGACTCTTTGCATAAAAGTAAATACTGAAAATTAAAAGATATGCCATTCACAGAGGGAAGCAGAGGTTGCCATGCGCTTATTTGTTTGTATGCTCAATCCCTTAGTGCAAAATAACATCACGTTATATTGCCCTTTGTGATGGCAACCTTTATTATGATGTTTTTCGCTTTTATTGCTTTATCATCACAAGTTCGTACAATGCTCAATTTTCTCTTACACTAGATGATCTTACACTTTTAGAAGCAATTTTTATTGCCTTATTGCACCGATGAGAACTTACTTGAAGGATCTTGCTCAATCCATAGGTAGGTATGGTGGACTCTTGAAAATACGTTTTGGGTTTTAAGGGTTTTGGGATGGACAAGTAGTATTTCTACTTGATGCGGAAATTTTGGCTAGCAAAGATGGGGGGCAAGCACCACATGTTGAAGGATCTATGACAATATAAATTATATGTGAATATGAATAAACATAAATCATTACGCTGTCTTCCTTGTCCAACGTCAACAATTTTGGCATGTAATATTTTTATGGGGGCTCACAATCACAAAAGATTTCCATGGTAGTGTATTTGCATGTGAAAGTTCTCTTCTTTATACTAATTATTCATGAATTGCTTGTATGACCAATATTGTGATTGTCAAGCCTCAAAATATTTCACTTTCTAAACCCAATGTGAAGCTACCACTAGGCATGATATGATTTCAACTTCACGACATTCAATTTATTCAACAATTTACTCATAGGATATACGTGAAGCACAAGAGTAAATGACAAACTACTCCAAAAAGATATAAGTGAAGATCATGCGAGTAGTTAAGTAAATAAATAGCTATCTGAGGACTCTCCCTTATTTAAAAACTTTTAGATCTAAATAATTTATTAAAATAGCAAGCAAAACAAAACAAAATGACATTCCAAGAATAGCACGCATCATGTGAAGAAGCAAAAACTTAGGCTCAACCGATACTAACCGATAATTATTGAAGAAGGAAGGTGGGATGCCTACCGGTGCATCCCCAAGCTTAGATGCTTGAGACTTCTTGAAATATTATCTTGGGATGCCTTTGGCATCCCCAAGCTTGAGCTTCTATGTCTCCTTAATTCCTTTTATATCACAGTTTCCCTAAATCTTAAAACTTCATCCACACAGAATCAACAAGAACTCGTGAGATAAGTTAGTACAAACCAATGCAAAAACCTTATCATTCTCTACTGTAGCAAATCACAAAAATTATTATTCAACATTGCATACTAAATGCCTCTGCATATTTAATCCTCATATCCTCAAATAGAATCATTAAACAGGCAAACATATGCAAACAATGCAAACATAACAACAATCTACCAAAACAGTACAGTCTGTAAAGAATGCAAGAGTATCAATACTTCCCTAACTCCAAAAATTTTAAAAATTTACCACACTGTAGAAAATTTGTCATAGCATATTATGCAAAGTTTCAACATTTTACCATATTCTTACTTTTCTAGGGAATTTTTGCAACAGCGATAAACTTTCTGTTTTGAAACAACATGTATACTTGCAAAATAAGCATGGTAAAAGCTATCCTTGACATTTTTATTGAAAATAAAGATGCAAAACATTATTATAAGTAACAGCAAGCAAATCCTAAAAAAATGACGCTCCAAGCAAAAGACATATCATGTGACGAATGAAAATATAGCCTCAAGTAAGATTACCGATATTGTTGGAGACGAAAGAGGGGATGCCTTCCGGGGCATCCCCAAGCTTAGTTGCTTGGATCTTCCTTGAATATTAACTTGAGGGTGCCTTGGGAATCCCCAATCTTAGGGTCTTGTTACTCCTTATTCTCGTCATATCGATATCTCACCCAAAACTTGAAACTTCAATCACACAAAACTTAACGAAACTTCGTGAGATGCGTTTGTATGATAAAGAGCAAACCATTTCACTTTGGTACTGTCAAAGACAAGATTCATAATTGTTTCCATACAATGCCTACTGTATCATATCATTTCTTCAATTTATATTGAGCAACATAAGCCATAGAAACTACGAAACAAGCAAACTATGCACTGAAAACAGAATCTGTCAAAAACAGAACAGTCTGTAGTAATCTCTACTCAAACCATACTTATGCTACTCCAAAAATTCTGAAAAATTAGGACCACGTGAAAAAATTGTATATTAATCTTATGCAAAAAGAATCAACTCAAAAGCACTCTTCTGTTAAAAATAAGAATTATTTTCGTGAGCGCAAAAGTTTCTGTTTTTCAGCAAGATTAAATCAACTATCACCTAACATGATCCCAAAGGCTTTACTTGGCACTTTATTGAAACAAAAACAATAAAACATGATTACTAGAGTAGCCTAATCATGTGAACACATACAAACAGTAAGTAAAAGTGTTGGGTTGTCTCCCAACAAGCGCTTTTCTTTAATGCATTTTAAGCTAGGCATGATGATTCCAATGATGCTGGCATAAAAGATAAGAATTGAACCATGAAGAGAGCATCATGCAGCATATGACTAGCACATTTAGGTATAACCCACTTCCTATACATAGGGATTTTGTGAGCAAACAACTTACGAGAACAATAATCAACTAGCATAGGAAGGCAAAACAAGTGCAACTTCAAAACAATCCATACATAGAGAAGAAACTTGATACTATTGAGATATGTAAGAGCATAAGTTCCTTCCTCATAATAATTTTCAGAAACATCATGAATGGATTCAACAATATAACTATCATAAACATCACTCTTTTCATGATGCACAAGCATAGAAGATTTATCACTCTTTATGGCGTAGATGTCATCATAATAATCATCATAGATAGCAACTTTATTGTCATAGTCAATTGAAACCTCTTCCAAAATAGTGGATGTATCACTAAATAAAGTCATGACCTCTCCAAATCCACTTTCATCAATATTGTAATAAGATTCAATACCCTCCAAAATAGTGGGATCACTACTACCTAGAGTTGACACTCTTCCAAACCCACTTTCATCAATGTAATCATCATAAATAGGAGGCATGCTATCATCATAATAAATTTTCTTATCGAAAGTAGAAGGAATCAAAGGATCATAATCATTAAGCAAAGCATCCCCAAGCTTAGGACAAGCATTATTTGCAGCAAATAAATCTTTAAACATAGCATCCCCAAGCTTGTGGTTTTGCATATCATCACAATCATTCTTATCAATAGCATGAATGGCACCAATAGTGTAGCAAACATTATTATCATATTCTTCCAAGCAAGTGCTAAAAAGATTTTTAAGATCGTAAGGAATATCGTTGTCTTCCAAATCATAATCTTTACAACAAGTAGTAGGTATCACAAAATCATACTCAATATCATCATTTTCCACCAACATATTTGATTCACATTCATGATGCACAATGGTGATAGGGGCAACCTTATTTGGGAGAGATACCTTTTTACCTCTATTCTTTCTTCTTATCTCTTTCTTCACCACATCATGTGTGGGTTTAATAAATTTTTCCAAGCTTCTTGTTGAAGACATTGATTGGATAGGAAGCTCCTCCTCGTTACCTGATTCATCATAATAAACACTAGGAGGGTATGGGGAAATATTTTCCCTTTCATTAGTACTCTCTTCATATTTGATTTGTTTTCTTGTCTTTAGGTAGTTAGCAATATAAGGATTTTCAATGCAATTTACTGCACAAAACATATAAATTTCTTCTAGATTAAAATCAAGAAAACTCTCAAGATTAAATTTTGGAATACCCTTAGTTATACGTTTCATTTCTTCATACCCCAAAAGAAGAATAAGCTCTTTATGATGCTCAAGGGTAATAAAGTTATCACAATTTTTGGACACCATTTGATCATGAAACAATTTGCATTGGAGATTTAAATAACCATGCTCATTGCAAAGTTCACAAGGATGGCAGAAAAAATTAAATCTTTCAGCATAATCATCTATCCTCTCTTGTAACTTTTTTGTTTCCAAATGTTTATGCTTCTTACAAAATCTATCTTCCCTTTTTGGTATGCAATTGCACTCCCAATTCACTCTGCAAAAATTGACATTCTTATAGGAGACATTTTTCTCATGACTAGTGCAACAATCATTAG
The DNA here is from genome assembly GCF_002162155.2 of Triticum dicoccoides. Classification (NCBI taxonomy): domain Eukaryota; kingdom Viridiplantae; phylum Streptophyta; class Magnoliopsida; order Poales; family Poaceae; genus Triticum; species Triticum dicoccoides. The sequence goes on from NC_041391.1 coordinate 518,767,730, forward strand.
CATTTTGGATATTCAAGGAATTCATACTAACAACATTGCAATCATGCTCGTCATTCAAATATTTTGTGCCAAACATTTTATTGACTTCTTCTTCTAGCAATTGAGCACAATTTTCCGAACCATCATTTTCAAGAAAGATATTATAAAGATGATCAATAATATGATGCAACCTAAATTCTATTTTTTAATGTAGTTTTTTTATAGACCAAACTAGTGATAAACAAGAAACTAAAAGATTCAATTGCAAGATCTAAAGATATACCTTCAAGCACTCACCTCCCCGACAACAGCGCCAGAAAAGAGCTTGATGTCTACTACGCAACTTTATTCTTGTAGACTCGTGTTGGGCCTCCAAGCACAGAGTTTTGTAGGACAGTAGCAATTTTTCCTCAAGTGGATGGCCTAACGTTTATCAATCCGTTGGAGGTGTAGGATGAAGACGGTCTCTCTCAAGCAACCCTGCAACCAAATAACAAAAAGTCTCTTGTGTCCCCAACACACCAACTACAATGGTAAATTGTATAGGTGCACTAGTTCGGCGAAGAGATGGTAATAAAAGTGTAGTAATGATAGTAGATATGAGTTTTTGTAGTGCGAACAATTAAAAAACAGCAAGGTAGAAAGTAACAAAAGTGAGCACAAATGGTATTGCAATGCTTGAAACAAGGCCTAGGGTCTGTACTTTCACTAGTGCAATCTCTCAGCAATGCTAACGTAGTTGGATCATATGATTATCCCTCAAAGTGCAATAAATAATCACTCCCGAGTTCCTATTAGCGGAGAAAAAAATAGAAATTGTTTGTAGGGTATGAAACCACCTCAAAGCTATTCTTTCCGATCAATCTATCATAGAGTTTGTACTAAAATAATGCAAGCTATTCTTTTCGGTCGATCTAATCAAGAGTTGAAAGGATCGATATGGTTGACTAGAGGGGGGGTGAATAGGCAACTAACAATTTTTAAGCTTTTCTTTACCAAATTAAACTTTGCAACAAAATAGGTTGTCTAGATGTGCAACTAGGTGAGCAACCTATATGATGCAAAATACAACTAGCACACAAGCAAGCAAGGATGTAACAACAAGTAGGCTTGCAAAAGTAAAGGGATAAGATGACCAAGAGTGGAGCCGGTGGAGACGAGGATGTGTTATCAAAGTTCCTTCCTTTTAAGGGGAAGTACGTCTCCGTTGGAGCGGTGTGGAGGCACAATGCTCCCCAAGAAGCCACTAGGGCCACCGTAATCTCCTCACGCCCTCACACAATGCGAGATGCCGTGATTCCACTATTGGAGCCCTTGAAGGCGGCAACCGGACCTTTACAAACAAGGTTGGGGCAATCTCCACAACAATCGGAGGCTCCCAACGAAACCACGAAGCTTCACCACAATGGAATATGGCCTCGAGGTGACCTCAACTGTCTAGGGCGCTCAAGCACCAAGAGTAACGAAATCCACACAAGAAAGTATGGGGGAAGTAAATATCCTTTGGTGGAAGTGTAGATCTAGGTCTCCTCCTTCAAACCCTAGCACATCAACAAGTTTGAGTGGCTAGAGAGAGAGATCGGGCAAGAGAGCTTGAGAGCATCAATGGTGGAGTGAGAGAGGTAAGAGATAGGGGCGTGGTAGGTGGAGGAACCACCTTATATAGCAACCCACTAAAATCCAACCGTTACTGTGTTTTCAGTACTACAGCGGTACAACCGCTCCTTGTCCCGGTACAACCGAGACTCACGATGCAACTGCAGAACCCTACCAGGCGGTACAACCGGGCCATCGGGCGGTAGTACCGGTCATTAGCAAATAACCGGACCAACCGCCCAGCTACCGCACAGCTACCGCACCTAAACAGAACGGAGTCACCCTTGAGGGAGGTAGTTGGGCGGTGCAGGGCCGGTGCAACCGCCTGGTCTTGATCGCTTGAGCGGCTAAGGAACGAGCGGAAGAACCGCTCGAACCTCCGGTTGTACCGGTTGAAAAGGATCAACCGGACCAATCGGGCCACCACCGCCCAGCCACCGCATCAGGACAGAACCTTGACCGGTACATGGGCGGTACATGGCCGGAACAACCGCTGCTAGACTATGCAGAGTCAGATGGCGGTACCACCGCCCGGAGGCAGCGGTACCACCGCTCGACATCAGCAGAGTAGCGTCAAGATCCAGTGGTACAACCGCTCGGACGAGCGGTACAACCGCTGGGAACACACAGCAAGGATTAGATGAGGAGGGAGGCACTCTCTCGACTAGAAAAGGAGGAAAGGAAGAGAACGAGAATGGACTCCCCTATTCTATCCACAGATGATACCCTCTGAGTGTACGGGATCCCTACGACCAAAGAGATAAAAGCGTAGAGGATCCCTTCTTCAAATGATTCCTTCGAGAGAGAGCCACTAACCGATGAACGCCTAATCATTGAGAACCTGAAATAGTTAGCACAGGATTAGACCAACAAATGGTTGTCATCATCATCCAAAACATAAGATAGGGAAATGCCCTTACAATCTCCCCCTTTTTGGTGGATGATGACAACAACACGATATAAGATAGAAGACTATAGAATCTAGACGGAGCTCCCCCTAGATGTGAGCCCCAGGTAGAGACTCGCCCTGGATTCTATAGGCTAGACATATAAAGCATATAACAAGAAGGTAACCAACACAAAGAAACAAGAGCAATACTACCAAATAAGACCAACAAGCATAAAACCACACAAAACAAACGATAACGACCAAAGTTCAACTGGAGACAACAGACAAGTTCGAAACGAGACACACACTACGCAACCACCCATGCAACTCCCGAGTCCTATCACACTCTCTCCCCCTTTGGCATCAGGACACCAAAAAGGAAGAGAGCGAAGCTATCGCCCCGGGCTCAGTCGTCCTCCTCTGACTCCTCGGTAGCATCAAGGTCTTCATCATTGTCAGAATCTTCACCATCATCAGAAACTTCATCATCGTCCCGATCTGAGTCCTCCATGATATCATCAGCAGCAGTAACGGTGGTGGAGGGCTGAGGAGGGGCTTCATCATCAGTCCAGGTGCTGTGGGAGGATATCCAACGCTCCTCCGGTGTGATGCACTTCTCAGAGCCACTCTGAACTGTCATGCTTAGGTGCCTCATCAAAGCAATCTGGCGACGCCGCGCAAGCTTCTCATTGACATGTGCCTCATACATCCTCTTCTGGATGTCAGACTGGAGGCAGAAGGTCTTCTTTACCTTGGCAGCGAGCTTGTCCACCCACGAGGGCTTGGCCCCTGGTTCCAACTCAAAGTCCTCATCATCAGAAGTGGCATAGACATCCTCAGGAGCATTAGCCGGGAAACGTGGCTAGGCATGCTTCTTCTTCTTAAGGAGCTTGACTTCATGATTGGTAAGATTGTCATGAGAGGTGAGGGGCTCTCCAGGACGGCGAACCCCCCACACTGAGTTCAGAAAGCACATGACAAATGGAGCATAAATGGGGACCTTCCTGTAGATGACAATGTTGTACATCTCGTGCCACAGCCAGTTTGACACATCAAACGTCTCCCCAGATCCAACCTTGGTCTTCATAGCAACCATCAAGTCAACAAGATAGCCATGGATTTCATCTTGATTCCCCACTTTGGGCAGAAGCACATTGCGAAAAACACGATGCATGATGTCATAGACCTTCACCAAATCCTTAGATTCACCAATAATACCACGGCCCCGAATGTACAGAGGGGCAAGCTTCTCCTTGGGCATGGGGTCAGGATGATCATGGGGGCGAATGCCACCCCTTCCTTCCAGACCGGTATCATCGTACCCAATAGCATTGCAGAAGGTCCTCCAGGGAACTTGAAAGAGCTCATCACGACACATGAAAGTGAGGGTGCGCGCGTCATCTTCTCCAAAGTGAACGGTGGCATAGAACTGATGGATGAGTTAAACATCAAAGTCACAGTTGACGGACATGAGCTTAACAAGATCAAACTCCTCACAGAGAGCCAAAGCATCACCAAAATACTCCAGGTTGTTCCGCCAATGATCAAGATTGATGGTCCACTGTTTGGCATATCTGTTCTTGTTGTGCTCAAAGAGTTCATGAACAATTCGTACTTGCATCTCATTCTGAAACTGAACAGTGGTCCAACGAGGATCTACGGGAACCACATAAGGATTCTTTGAGCGGAAGGCTTCCCAATCCTTGGCTTTCCAACGGTGGAGTGGCATTATCACGCGTTGTTTGACAGCGGCAGACTTTTCATGGTGAGTGGGCTTGGTGGGGATCACAACTTCATCTTTAGAGTCAGCCGGGCGCGGAGCCCGTCGAACCCTCTTCTTGGTCTTGCGAGGAGCAGGGCGAGAACTGGAGCCACCTGAACACAAACACGAAGGGGACACACGAAACCAACAGAAATGAGAGGAAATCACACGAAGAATGCAACACAAAGAAACCAGAACAGTGCTGTGGTTCATATCTACCGGTTGAACCGGATCCCCCATCGGTAGTACCGCCCCACCGGTTGTACCGCCCGTCTGGGCGGTAGAACCGCTGACAGTGGCACTACCAGGGTATTTAGATCTGTTCAAGACGTGCAAATCACTCAAGCAATATTCGGAGTTCTATGTACTGCACCGACACAAGAAGAACGACGGTCTCTCCCAACCAAAGAACAACCACAACACTAGGAGGATAAGGTAATGCCCTAGAACACGAAGAAAACCTAGAACAAAGAACGAAGAACAAGGACATTACCACCATCCATGGGAGAAGACCGGAAGACTTCCACGGAGAGAATCCGCGGAGAATCCTCGGGACCGAAGCGCGGGGCGCACTCCGGGACGAGGCAGAGGTGACCGGCGGCTAGGGCAAGGAGGAGGCGACTGGGGACGAAGGGAAAAAAAGAAAACCCTTCGCCCCGACGGATATAAATAGGCCCGTAGCCGCGCGGCGGTAGAACCGCTCCTAGGACCGGTTGTACCGCAAGTCAGGTGACCGGAAGTACCGCCCGAAATGGGCGGTACAACCGCCCAAGCACAGAAGGCAACCCAACTGGGGCAGCACAACCAGGTATTAGCGGTAGAACCGCCCGTGACACCGGTTGTACCGCCCGACCACCAAAGCCCGGACAAAAAGAAACAAGACAAACGGGACAACACAAAAGAAAGGGAAACACGAAGGGAAAACAAAAGCAACCGCACACAAGCTGAGCGAGCTCAGTCCTCTCTCTTAAGAGAGGGCGATGGCCGAAGCCACCTATGTTTGAGTCAAGTGGTATGGCACCGCGAAGAATTATCCTTGGGCCCATGACCAACACTCGTCTTTGAAGCACAGATGCCATCAACAATGGCTAATGTGAAAGAGGTGATCGATTTATGCATGATGGGGGGAGGGAGAGTTCATTGATAGAACAACACTCCCCCTATGTCTATGCCTACACCTAAACTAGACAACACGTCGAGTGTGGTGGGGGTGTACGGGTTCAAGTCACATTGCTCAAATCAATGATATTTAGCTCATGCCTTAACTCGCGAAATCTTGCTTCATCCAAGGGCTTCGTGAAAATATCTGCAAGGTTATCATGAGTGTTGACATACTTGAGCTCGATCTCTCCTTGCCTAATGTGATCCTGGATGAAGTGATACCGAATCTCAATGTGCTTCGTCTTGAAGTGTTGTACCGGGTTGAGAGAAATCTTGATGGCACTTTCATTATCACACCAAAGAGGCACTTTGTCACAAATGACACCGTACTCCTTTAAAGTTTGCCTCATCCATAGGAGTTGAGCACAACAACTACCAGCTGCCACATACTCCGCTTCGGTGGACGAGAGGGACACACAACTTTGCTTCTTGGAAGACCAACTTACCAAAGAGCAACCAAGGAATTGGCACCCTCCGGAAGTGGACTTCCTATCCACTTTGTCCCCTGCCCAATCGGAATCCGTGAAACCTTCAAGCTTGAAATTTGCTCCTCTTGGGTACCATAAGCCAAAGTTTGGGGTATGAGCCAAATATCGAAAGATTCGCTTGACCGCCACATAGTGACTTTCCTTTGGTGCGGCTTGAAACCGAGCACACATCCCCACACTCAACATGATATCCGGTCTAGATGCACAAAGGTAAAGCAAGGAGCCAATCATGGAGCGATATACCTTTTGATCCACCGCTTTACCATTGGGATCAATGTCAAGTTGGCACTTGGTAGGCATTGGAGTAGAAGCCGGCTTGACATCACTTAGCTTGAATCTTTTAAGCATGTCTAGAGTGTATTTGGCTTGGTTGATGAAGGTTCCTTCTCTTCGTTGTTTGATGTCAAAACCAAGAAAGAACTTCAACTCTCCCATTGAAGACATCTTGAACTTGGAGGTCATGAGAGCGGCAAATTCCTCATTGAAAGCTTTGTTAGGAGAACCAAAGATAATATCATCAACATATAGTTGACATACAAACAACTCCCCTTTGACCTTCTTAGTAAAAAGAGTGGGATCGATTTGTCCTACTTCAAAGCCACGATCTTGTAGCAACTCGGTAAGGTGATCATACCACACACTTGGGGCTTGTTTAAGGCCATAGAGTGCCTTATCGAGTTGATACACATGATCCGGGAAGTAGGGGTCCTCGAACCCGGGGGGTTGCTTGACATAGACCAACTCATTAATGGGACCATTAAGAAAAGCACTTTTCACATCCATTTGTTGCAACTTAAAGTTGTGATGGGAAGCATATGCAATCAACAAATGAATGGATTCAAGACGAGCAACGGGAGCAAAGGTTTCACCGTAGTCGATACCCTCGACTTGGGAGTAGCCTTGTGCTACCAATCTTGCCTTGTTGCGAATGATGTTCCCATGAGCATCTTGCTTGTTCTTGAAGATCCACTTTGTTCCAATGACGTTGTGGTTCCCCCATGGCCTTGGCACCAATCTCCAGACTTTGTTGTACTCGAAGTTGTTGAGTTCTTCATGCATGGCATTGAGCCAATCCGAGTCTTCGAGCGCCTCATAGACCTTTTGGGGTTCAACACAAGAGACAAACGCGTGATGTTCACAATAGTTTGCTAATTGTCTACGAGTGCTTACCCCCTTTCTTAGGCTTCCAAAAACATTTTCCATGAGATGGCCTTGAGTGGTGAGCTTGGAAGCAATCTTCGCGGCACGACGCTCTAATTCCTCCTCGGATGTGGAGGGAGGGTTGACTTGATCATCTTGAGCGCCGTCTTGAGCTTGTTCTTGATCTTGAGCTTGCTCGAGGGGGAGAACTTGACCTTGGGCATCATTTAGAGGTTCACCACCATCTTGAGGTTGATCTTGCCCTTGGTCTTGTTCACAAGATTGAGGGCCTTCACTTTGTTCTTCGGAAGCGTGTGGGTCTTGATGAGGTGATGGCTCTACTTGAGTAGAGCATTGTCCTTCTCCTTCGGCCACAAGGGGTTCCTCAATGGGTAGGATTTGACCAATACCCATTCTTCTAATGGCTCGGGGAGGAATTTCATCACCTACATCACAAGTACCACTTTGCTCCACTTGGGAGCCGTTATTTTCGTCAAACTCCACGTTACACGTTTCCTCAATGAGTCCGTTGGACTTGTTGAGAACATGGTAAGCATGAGAGTTTGTAGCATAACCAACAAATATGCCCTCATGAGCTCTAGCTTCAAATTTAGACAAACGAACACCTTTCTTGAGAATGAAACACTTACACCCGAACACCCGGAAGTACTTGAGATTGGGCTTGTTCCCGGTGAGTATCTCATACGGAGTCTTGTTCAAGCCTTTGCGGAGATAGAGCTGATTGGATGCATGACAAGCTGTGTTGATGGCTTCGGCCCAAAAGTTGTATGGAGACTTGAACTCCGCCATCATGGTCCTTGCCGCATCCATCAACGTCCGGTTCTTCCTCTCCGCAACACCATTTTGTTGAGGGGTATATGGTGCGGAATATTGGTGCTTGATCCCTTCATCACTAAGAAACTCATCCAAGGTGTAGTTCTTGAACTCGGTGCCCTTGTCACTTCTTATTGTCAAGATCTTTGCATTATGTTGACATTGAGCTTCATTTGCAAAGTCGATGACGGTTTGTTGAGTCTCACTCTTCCTCTTGAAGAAGTATACCCAAGTGTATCTTGAATAATCGTCCACAATCACCAAGCAATACTTTCTCCCTCCAAGACTATCAAAAGATGGAGGCCCGAAGAGATCCATGTGAAGGAGCTCCAAGGGTCTCTTCGAGTAGATGATGGTTGAAGGAGGGTGAGCCTTTTCATGAAGCTTTCCTTCGATACAAGCACTGCAAGCACGATCTTTGGCAAAACTAACATTTGTTAGTCCACGAACATGGTCCCCCTTGAGAAGAATTTGCAAAGATCTCATATTGACGTGGGCTAAACGGCAATGCCAAAGCCATCCCACATCAACTTTAGCCATTAGGCATGTCGCGGTCTTAGTGGGTTGCTCTGAGAAGTTAACCACATAGAGACCGTTCTCGACATGCCCAACAAAGGCTACTTTAAGAGTCTTGCTCCACAAGAGGGCCACGGTATCAATATCAAAGAAGGTGGCAAAACCCATGAGTGCGAGTTGACGAACGGAAAGTAAATTGAATGCAAGGGACTCAACAAGCATGACTTTCTCGATCGTTAGATCATGAGAAATGACAACCTTGCCAAGACCCAATACCTTAGAATGTGAGGCATCACCCCATTCGACATTGGTGGGCATAGATGGGATATTGTGCACGTCCACCACCAAGTCCTTGCTCCCGGTCATATGATTTGTTGCTCCACTGTCGAGCAACCATGATCCTCCACTGGAAGCAAACACCTACAAGAGATCAATGCTTGGTTTTAGGTACCCATTGAGTAATGGGTCCTTTGATGTTAGTAACAAGGGTCTTAGGAACTCAAATAGACCATTCAATGTACTCATAAGGAGAACCAACAAATTTAGCATAAACATGTCCATCACTAGCACGGCACAACACATAAGAGGGGTTAAAGTCGCCGTCTTTGTTGGGAGAGATGGCGTTGCGCTCTTTGGCTTCACCGCTCTTCCCATTGTTCTTATTCTCCTTAGGAGCACCTTCTCCCTCCTTCACAAAGGTTTGCGTGAGCGGAGGAGGTCGATTGGTCTTGCTCTTCTTCTCCTTGTTCTTCTTCTTGTTCTTGGACTTGGGTGCGAACCCAACTCCCTCCTTTCCCACAACTTCCTTTTGATTGCTCAAAAGGTCATTTAGGTTCTTCTCGCCTTGTATGCATGACACAAGACCTTTCTCGAGTTGTTCCTTCAACTTGGCATTTTCCTCCACAAGATGCACATGCTCACAACATGGGTTAGTAGCATTTGCATTATCAATTAAGACCATGTGAGGAAATGTGGCCTTTTCCTTAGTTAGCTTAACTTGGAGTTGAGCATGAGACTCCTTGAGGGTGGCATGAGCACTTTTCAAGACCATGTGGGCCTTGTCAAGTACATCAAACTCCTCCGTGAGTCTAACATGATCAACCCCAAGTTTAGCCTTCTCGGAAGCTAGAACACGAGACACAACACGAGCATGATCAAGATCTTTCTTTAGTTTAGCGTGACCATCGTTGTGTGACTCCTCAAGAGCCAAACGATGCTCACGCTCTTCCTCAAGAGCATTAGAGAGATCCGATATCTCATCGGCATAGTCACGACTATGACTTTCCATCTTAGTGATGGTTTCTTCATGAGCCTCGATCATGTCATTGGCTTCACCAAGTTGTTCCAAGAGAGCAACGAAATGCTTCTTGGATTTGCCCTTGAGCTTACTCATGAAGGACTCAAATTCATTGATCTCCTCATTAGACCCCTTACCATTATCAAAGTCATCCATTGAAGGAGGGTTAGGAATAGTGGTGGTTTTGATGTTGGGGGTTACCTTGTTGGTGGCCTTAGCCATGAGGCACTTGGCAGTGATGTTCTCGTTAGGTGCATCGAATAGAGACACCCGAGGAGTTGAGACAATGGCAACGGATGCCATGGCCATTGTTTCACCATCTTCATCATCATCGTCATCCTCACGGTATTCTTCTTGAACCACCAACCCGCGAGAAGGAGTCTTCTTGGTGAAGTTGTTCTTGTTGGGGAAGGACTTGGCTTTGTCTTTTCGAATGAACTTGCCACCATTGTCTTCCCGCTTCTCGTATGGACAATCCGCAATGAAATGACTGACATTGCCACAGTTGAAACAAGTTCTAACTCGTTGCTTCCCTTTGAGGCCACTTGAGTTGTTCTTGTTGAAGTTGGGTCTTGTAGTCTTCTTACTCCAAAACTGTCTTGAGGCAAGAGCCATGTGCTCATGATAATCATACTTTGTGTCCTCGGGGTTGCTCTCCTCATTTTCCTCTTCTTCTTCTTCTTCCACACTCACCTTGGCCTTCAAGGCGAGATTGGGCTTCTTTGCCCTTTGGGAACGGAGCACCGCATTGTCGGCGGTCTTATCCAAGATGTTCATTGCAATGAACTCATCCAACACTTCACCAGAGGTCATGGAGTGGAAGTCCAGTCTTTGGCGGATGACGGAGGACATGGCCTTGTTGTAGGGCATCATGACCTTGAGGAACTTGCGCTTGATCCAATTGTCATCCGTGTCTTCACTCCCATGATCTCGGAGTGCGACCGCAAGTTTGGTCACTCTTCGAAAGAGCTCACGAGGTTCTTCATCCTCTTTCATTGCAAACTCATCGGCTTCATCTTGCACCACTTCATAGTTGGAGCGTTGAATGCTAGCACTTGCTCTATACATACGCTCGACACACTTCCATGCTTCTTTAGCCATGACACGAGGTCGAAGATGAGGGAGATCTTCGGGAAGGATAGCATCTTGGATGATGAAGAGAGCACTCTCATTGAATTGGTTGTCCACTTCTTCTCGAGGGGTGAAGTTGCTTGGATCATGAGGATAGAAACCTTCTTCAATAATTCTCCAAAGGTTAGTATTCACATGTTTTAAATGACGCTTGAAGCGATAGACCCAAGAATCAAAATCTTCATTTTTCACATATTTAGGAGGAGGACCGGCATGATTCAAATGCGTAGAGGGGATCGGTCCTTTATACACCGGGGGTTCCACATGGGCAAAGATGCCGGTGCCATTTCTACCACTAGTAGACGGACTCTTTTCACTATTAGCTTCCCCCTTGTCGGGGTTAGCATCCGTCACCTTGTTAGTGGGATCACCCACTTTCATCGGCAAGGTAGATAGTTTGAGTCCCTCTAGGAATTCAGTAAACATGCTTTTAACCTCGGCCGTCATGGAGGTTTTCAATGTGTCTAAAGCCACATTGAATTCCTCACGAGAGACCGAGGTTCCCCCTTCGGCCGACGACGAGATGGGATTCACACCGGAGTGTTCCTCCACACCGTCGTTGACGTCAACCATACTCTTCGGACGGCAAAGTCCTTAATAAAGAGACGAGGCTCTGATACCAATTGAAAGGATCGATATGGTTGACTAGAGGGGGGGGGTGAATAGGCAACTAACAATTTTTAAGCTTTTCTTTACCAAATTAAACTTTGCAACAAAATAGGTTGTCTAGATGTGCAACTAAGTGAGCAACCTATATGATGCAAAATACAACTAGCACACAAGCAAGCAAGGATGTAACAACAAGTAGGCTTGCAAAAGTAAAGGGATAAGATAACCAAGAGTGGAGCCGGTGGAGACGAGGATGTGTTACCGAAGTTCCTTCCTTTTAAGGGGAAGTACGTCTCCGTTGGAGCGATGTGGAGGCACAATGCTCCCCAAGAAGCCACTAGGGCCACCGTAATCTCCTCACGCCCTCACACAATGCGAGATGCCATGATTCCACTATTGGAGCCCTTGAAGGCGGCAACCGGACCTTTACAAACAAGGTTGGGGCAATCTCCACAACAATCGGAGGCTCCCAACGAAACCACGAAGCTTCACCACAATGGAATATGGCCTCAAGGTGACCTCAACCGTCTAGGGTGCTCAAGCACCAAGAGTAACGAAATCCACACAAGAAAGTATGGGGGAAGTAAATATCCTTTGGTGGAAGTGTAGATCTAGGTTTCCTCCTTCAAACCCTAGCACATCAACAAGTTTGAGTGGCTAGAGAGAGAGATCGGGCAAGAGAGCTTGAGAGCATCAATGGTGGAGTGAGAGAGGTAAGAGATAGGGGCGTGGTAGGTGGAGGAACCACCTTATATAGCAACCCACTAAAATCCAACCGTTACTGTGTTTTCAGTACTGCAGCGGTACAACCGCTCCTTGTCCCGGTACAACCGAGACTCACGATGCAACTGCAGAACCCTACCAGGCGGTACAACCGGGCCATCGGGCGGTAGTACCGGTCATTAGCAAATAACCGGACCAACCGCCCAGCTACCGCACAACTACCGCACCTAAACAGAATGGAGTCACCCTTGAGGGCGGTAGTTGGGCGGTGCAGGGCCGGTGCAACCGCCTGGTCTTGATCGCTTGAGCGGCTAAGGAACGAGCGGAAGAACCGCTCGAACCTCCGGTTGTATCGGTTGAAAAGGATCAAGCGGACCAACCGGGCCACCACCGCCCAGCCATCGCATCAGGACAGAACCCTGACCGGTACATGGGCGATACATGGCCGGAACAACCGCTGCTGGACTATGCAGAGTCAGATGGCGGTACCACCGCCCAGAGGCAGCGGTACCACCGCTCGACATCAGCAGAGTAGCGTCAAGATCCAGCGGTACAACCGCTCGGACGAGCGGTACAACCGCTGGGAACACACAGCAAGGATTAGATGAGGAGGGAGGCACTCTCTCGACTAGAAAAGGAGGAAAGGAAGAGAACGAGAATGGACTCCCCTATTCTATCCACAGATGATACCCTCTAGAGTGTACGGAATCCCTACGACCAAAGAGATAAAAGCGTAGAGGATCCCTTCTTCAAATGATTCCTTCGAGAGAGAACCACTAACCGATGAACGCCTAATCATTGAGAACCTGAAATAATTAGCACAGGATTAGACCAACAAATGGTTGTCATCATCATCCAAAACATAAGATAGGGAAATGCCCTTACAAGAGTTCGTACTAAAATAACACCATATGACACACATCAACCAACTCTAATATCACCTAGATACTCCAATGTTAGCACGAGTATCTGTGAGTTAATTCTACGATATGCATCAAACAACTTCATGATCATAATGCTCAATCCACACCAAAAACTACAAGGGGACCCCAAAGTTTCCATCGGAGAAAAGATAATAAAAATGTGCATCAACCCCTATGCATAGATTACCCCAAAGTCACCTCGGGAATCCGCAAGTTGAGTGCCATAACATACATCAAGTGAATCAATATGATACCCCATTGCCACCTCAAGTATTCATACCGCAAGACATACATCATGTGTTCTTAGATCTGAACATTCAATCCGACAAGACAAAACTTCAAAGGGTAAAGATTCAATTCATCACAACAAGAGTAGAGAGGGGAGAAACATCATATGATCCATCTATATTAACAAAGCCCATTATATATCAAGATCGTGACATCTCAAGATCACGAGAGAGAGAGAGATTAAACACATAGTTACTGGTACAAACCCTAACCCCCGAGGGTGGACTACTCCCTCTTCATCATGGTGGCCACCGGGATGATGAAGATGGCTACCGGAGATGATTCCCCCCTCCGGCGGGGTGCCAGAACAGGGTCTAGATTGGTTTTCGGTGGCTACAGAGCCTTGCGGGCGGAAATTTTGATCTAGGGTAACCCCGAAGGGTTTCGGAATATTTAGGAATTTATAGTGCAAAGAAGGGGTACGGGAGGCCACCGAGGTGGGCACAACCCACCAGGGCGCGCCTAGGCCCAGGTGCGCCCTGATGGGTTGTTGCCCCTCGGGGCACCCCCCAGGTGCTGCTCTAGTCCATCGGCAGTCTTCTGGCCCATAACCACAAAAAGTTTCGTGGTGTTTGGACTCTGTTTGATATTGATTTCCTGCGATGTAAAAAACAAGCAAAAAACAGCAACTGGCATTGGGCACTGGGTCAATAGGTTAGTCCCAAAAAATGATATAAAGTTGCTATAAAATGATTGTAAAACATCCAAGAATGATAACATATTAGCATGAATACTTCATAAATTATAGATACGCTGGAGAGGTATCAGCAGCCAGCGCCTGCTACTGCCCCGCTGCTACAGAACGGAAAGTCGGCCACCGTTGCATCCCATCTGCACTTCTTGCAGTTGTCGCCGTGACGTAGCCATCGCCAGTAGCCCTTGCAGTAAGGCCGACTTGCAGTGCTAACGATCGCAGCACCGCTAAAGTACATTGCAGCAAACGACTGTTGTCCATTATGTGGATGGTGGCCACCATTGATACTTCTATGACTCCCATTTTGCAGCAGGTTCGGTGATGCTGCTGTGAAACACCGCTCTCATTCCGGAGAGAGGGACTGCTGGAGCTTGTAGGCAGGGGGCTAGTCGCCATTCTGCTGCATGGTCCAGTGTTGTTGCACATGCATATGAGTTTTTCCCTGAATCTCATGTTCACGAACCAAATGTGAAAATAAACAATAACATTAACTAGCATAGGAATATAAACATTAACTACAAATGTGAAAATAAACAATAACATTAGTTATTGCCTCTAGAGCATAATTCCAACACTGGGTACCAACATGCCATTTCTCCTCTTGCGATAAGCCATGACAGGTTGTTGCTTACTTTTGCCAAATATCCAGTTAGTTCTAATGACAAACTAAGAGTTTTCTGACAAGTCAAAAAAATAAAGGTTTGAAGAAATAGTATCAACATGCACAATGCCAAACCAATATAAGTAGAGCATCCAAATATGTGTTCCGTGATTATTCAAAGTGCAAGTTATCGGGACATCATCCTATCGGCAGGTGGACACATGATCTGAGGTACCACAAATAT
>NC_041391.1:518782848-518784176 GCF_002162155.2 Triticum dicoccoides
AGAAAAATGTGAGACTCCTTTTGCAAAGGCCAGGTATGGAGAGGTTGAGTCCTCGTCAGCACCTTAAGTGCCAGTTGGCAAACGGGCGCACACAGGTTACGTCCCATTAGCCATGCTCACTCATTCGTTCGGCTCAGTTCATTTTTTTATCACCTTCTAGTACTACTATTGTACTGTCTTAGAAAAACAAGTTTTCATTTATTTTTAATAAAAAACAGTTGACTAGTTCGTGAAATTTGGAGAAGTTCGGAAAAAGTGAATTTGAAAATCATGATATATGAAAAAAAGTTAGCTAATCTGAAAAGGCGAATTCAAAAAATCATGAGTTCAAAAAAGTTCCCAAATTAAAAATGTTCAAGAATTTAAAAATGCTCACGGATTAGAAAAAGGAAAGGAAAAATGAAATAAAAATATAAAAAGGAGTAATATAAAAAAATAAAAGCTTCAAGAAGCTTCCCAAAACTCTTTTTTTTAGAATATCCCAAAACTCAGATGAGCTTCCGCCAAAGACCGTTACAAACAAACTTTCCTTAGATGGGCCGACCCATCACAAGGAAGGTGTAGGCTGCGTACAAATTGCCCACTTTTTGGTGTATTAAGCGCCAAATAGGGGGAGGTCCTCCTATTGGCCGCCCGCCATGCAGCAAATTGCGGAGCCTTCGCTGAAAGGCAGAGAAAATGGGCTGGCCCATTAGGACGTAAACGAGCTCCAGGCAAGTAAAATAATACGACAAAGCTAAAATCCTGCCGTACTGGTTTTTGCAACAGATCCGCACGATGCGGATTGCCTCCATTCTCGATCAAGGCGCTGGCGATCTTTTCGCGTTGTACTTTCCCGACGTCATCGCTATAATCCCGCACCATTAATGGACTTACCGTATTAAATGGATCGTGATTGGCCCGCTTGACAGAATCGCACGCGAGGCCCAACTGTCGCCTACTTTTTTCTCTCTCTCGAAAATCTTTGGTGCGAAAAATAAATAAAAGTGCTTGGTGTGGGAATCAACCAAGCACCTCCCGACCTTATACCGACCGCGCTTGCCATCTCACCACCTATTAGTTGTTGGCTAAAAGAAGGCAACAAGGTATTTGAACATTTTTACTACTATATGAGCAAAACATGCAATTTTCTAGTTCTTTTCTTGGATTTCCATGATAACTCACATACAATCATCATGATATCTAGTTTCATGATGATTTTTTACCAACTCGTCTCGAGTTGATCACACCGTGGTAATTTCTCACGCCGGGAAGGGAGGGTGGGGGGTTGATGTCAATTACTTTTGTGTGAATAGCATGGTAACTCACACATCACACACCTGATAATT
>NC_041391.1:518784948-518842273 GCF_002162155.2 Triticum dicoccoides
GGGTTGATGAAATATACCACCGTTAACTTTTGTGTGAGTAGCATGATAACTCACTATCTCAGACTTGATAACTTATGTGCCTCGGTCCTGATAACTTTGGCGAATGAGTTGTTTAAAAACATACCCCGACAACTTTCGTGTAAATATTTTGGTACTATACGCATCGCATACGTGATAACACATGCACAATCACCGTAGTAATTTTAACCAGAGTTGATAAGAAGGTTAGAAGGTCTATGCCCCGGTAATATCTGTGTAAACAATATGATAACATACGTAGCCCATGTGTGATAACTTACTTAGCTGAGGAGTGGTAACTTTTGATCCGAAATAAAAGTCATCAGAACATATCAACATAGGATCTAGTTTCTATGCCCTCCTCGCGGCGTGTTTTTTATGTAAAAACGATTTTTGGATCGGACTGAAGGTTTGAGCTACAAAACATTTTAAAGATTCAAAATAAGGGGGAATCAAGGATGACATCAACATTTCGGTCTTCTAATTCATTTGCATGTGGGAGAATTAGAGGACCACTTTTTATGGCCAGGTATTTTCTATGTAAATAAGATGGTAATTTATGTATCATAGACGTGATAACTTACTTAGTCTGGGTCTGCTAACATTTTACCTGGAAAAAAAGTCACCGGAAGATACCAACATGGGATCTAGTTTCGGTCGTCTCGTCGAGACGAGTCTTTTATGTCAAAACAGTTTTTTGATCGGAGCTACGGTTTGATCTATAAAACATTTTAAATTTAGAAATTTATAAGAATCTTTGCTGACATCAGCAATTTCGTCCTATATGCATGCTTGTATATGAGAATTCAACACATGCAGGTGAAAGCTTCTTCGTAATCACAAAAGATCAACAAATAAAATAGAAATGCTAAGTAATTAAGCGTGACATGCGCATGCATGCATGTACACTGGGCGTCCGATCTGTTCCTTAAAAACGGAACGACCGGACATTAGTCTAATCCAAAATAATAACCAAAAAGTTATGCACCACCGAGAATTCAAACACACAACCTCCCACGTGAACGAGTGCTGCTAACTAATACAGCTACCGAGTTCTGGTGATTAATTAGAGGCGCGATGCTATAAGTATTGTAATCTTTTGACTTTTTTTAGAAAAACATACACTGAACATTTGTGATATCCATTGAACATTTTAAATAATACACGATGACCATTTCTTAATATACGATGAATATTTTCGAAAAATATAAATATATGTGTTGAACAATTGTCGAATACGCATTGAACATTTAGTAAAAACGTTGAACAATTTCATAATATACGATGAACATTTTTATATACAAAGGTGAACAATTTTCATAATATACAATCAACATTTTTCTTAATACAATGAACATTTTTGTAATACCTGTGAACATTTTATATAATATGCAAATAAAGAGAAGAAAACAGAAGCAGAAAATAAAAACAAAAAAATAACGTTAAAAATAGAACCAAAACAGAAAAATAAAAAGCGGAACAAAACAACAGAAAACCGGACAAAACAGTGAAAAACTGGAAGTAAAAAACCGCTGAAGAAAAACGAAAAGAAAAAACGCAGAAGCATCGAAGGAAAGAAACAGCGAAGGAAAAATGCACAGGAATCCGTACATGGGCCGCCCGAAGTGGGGAGTCGCTTCAGCGAAGCCGCAGCTCCTGGACGCACACGCGCGTCATATAGGTTTTGCCCCAAATAGGATAGGATTTAGCGGAAAGGTTGTGCTTGAGGAGACCTCCTAGCCGACGCCTTAAAGGACCGCCGACATGGCCGCATTTCTTGACTGATCCAACATCATGGCGATGTGATCGCTCGCCCATGGCGCACCTTGGTTCGCTCGGTCACGATTGACCAGTTAACCATTGACTTTTCTAAAAAAATAAAAAAAGGAGAAAAAGTTCACATATTTGAAAAGAAATCATAAATTCCAAAAGTTTACCAATTCAGAAAAAGTTTGTGGTAATTTTTAAAAATGTTCATCAATTTTGAAAAAAAGTTCACGGGTTAATAAAACTTCATCGAGTTTGCAGAAAAACTTCAAAAAATTGAATTTTTTTGCGGATTTGAACAAATTTCATTTGATTTTGAAAAAAATATTACGAATTTGTAAAAAGAAAACCATTTGGTTTAAAAAAATATGGATTAGAAAAAGGTTCAGGGATTTTTGATAAAATATTGTGGATATGGTAAAACTTCACCAATTTTGGAAAAAAATCATGAATTTGTAAAAAATTACGTGTTTAAAAAAATCATGAACTTCAAAGAAAGTTCACAAATTTTAAGAAAGTATTCAAATTTTAAGAAAGTATTCAAATTTAATAAAAATTCACGCATATAAAAAGTAAAAAAGAAATAAAAAACAAATAAGGAGAACGAAAAGAAAAACCGAATAAAACCATTCCAAAAAGCCCAACCAAAAATCCGGTCTGGAAGCTTCCAGAAGCTTCACAAAACAGGGGAGAAATCTTCTCGATGGAGCCTCCCATTAGAAATCGTAGGAAGGGAGAGGGTGTGCGCTCGTTTGCGCAATACCCTTTATCGGACGCTGAAGGGGCCAAGTAGGCGCCAGCATGGTGGAGCATGACACAAAAGCATATAGAGGCCAGCTAAGCAAAGTGTGAGCCATAAGTTGACCATTTGCTGCTGGTAGCCCAAATTAATTGTAAATCATATGAGGAAGCTAGGAGAAATGGATGGGCTATGGCTCACTATGGCCGACCTGACACTCCATCTCTATGTATATGGAAGGTGCAATGTTCCGAGATAAAAAGAAATCCCATATACTCCCTCCGTTCCCAAATACTTGTCTTACTAAGCATTTCAAATGGACCCAATATACGAATGTATGTAGATATATTTTAAAGTGTAGATTCACTCATTTTGCGTCGTATGTAGTCACTTGTTGAAATCTCTAGAAAGACAAGTATTTAGGAACGGAGGGAGCAGGATGTATATACACCTAAGAACCAAAGGTCTTTTTCCGATATCGCAGCTACATGCTTCTATACACACTTTGAAGTGACAGTGCTTGTTTTCGAGGACATTGAGACAAGGCATTGCATTTGTGATTGACAACCAGTGTGGTTATTGGCTATATTTTCCATCTAAGTGGAATGAAAGGGTATTTTTTTCAAGATGTTGATATTTGACTTCTACTCCCTCTATAAACATATATAGGATGTTTTTGCAGTTTAAGCATCCTACATTTGTGTGGAAAGGAAGTATCTAAGATAAAATTTGAAGGTCTTTTTGTCCCGAAAAAAATAGATTATAGGTACAATTGAGGAAGTAAAATAGACCGTAAGTCCGCGCACAAAACCTCTATTCCCTCAGACCTTGTACATTGCAAGGTGCTTAGAAAGGTGCTTCAAGAAATAAATCAGGCTTTTCTTAAGCACCGGTGCTTATTTGTACAGGGTAGACGCTTAATTAGACGTCTCTCCTATAGAAATAGGCACTGGTGTTTCAAAAAATCCGATTTATTTTTCTAAGCACCTCCCTAAGCACCTAGCATTGTACAAGGCCTCGTGGGGCCAACAGTGTTGAAATATGGGGTGGGCTTTAGGCCCATCCAACAATTTCAGAAAAATCTCTAAGGGCCCATGTGGGTTTATTGGCACTAGGTGTAGTGGAAAGTTTAGTCCTACCCCGGAAGTTGGAGAGGAGTTGGAACTCCTTATTAGGGTTTCTCTTCTACATGCTATTGAAGCTTGAGAAGAGAAGAGGCCCTCGCACACTCCTCCTCCTCCGCCCGCCTCGCCACGCCACGCCTCGTCACGCCGCGCCGCGAGTTGTGGGAATGAGCCGAGCCGAGCCGAGCTCACACCTACGCGCTTATTTTTGCCAGTCACTAACGGAGAGTTCCTGACAGCTGGGCCACAATCTGAGACGTCGGATCGTGGGCTGTCACAGACTCAGACGTGGGTCCACGCAGCTACGCCTATATAAGTGTACAGTGTCTCCTAACCCTAGCCGCCACGCACAGATCACATATGCTCCATGCACACTGCCCACCGTCGTTTCTTTCCTGCTATTGCCGCCGGTGACTCCATCACGTCCACTGCGTACACGGTCGGCGGGAGAGCAGGTCTCTGAAACCCCGCCCTTCCGGTTCCTGTATGGGAGAGGGGCGAATAGGTTTTTGGGAAGCGACCACACGACTGCTCACCTCCGATCCGCTACTTCCTTTATGTCCGCGTCGCTTTCATCATCACCATGTCTCAGTCCGACGTCGACCGTCTCGCCGCCGAGAAGCTCGAGACCGACAAGAAGGCCGCCGAGGACGCCGCCGCCGCCGCCATCGCCACGACGGCTTCTAGAGGGTATAACACGTTTATCCCTGTCCTAATTATTTCTGTATTAGTAGTACTAGCATTATGCGTAGATCTTTCTATTGTTTGCATAGTATGTGCTTGCTTAGATCAGTATCAGTATGTCGTTAATTCTATCAATGACATGCTAGTCATCTATTTATGGATTAAATTAGTCAAAAATTTGCCTATTTATTCAGCAATCCAAAAACCTATTATGTGTAGGAATTTTTCGGCAGTGGCTTTGCCGCTGCACTGAAACTGGATAAGTTTACCGATACGTACTTTAAGTGTTGGCAGACTAAGACCACTTTATGGCTCACGGCTATGAACGTGTTTTGGGTCGTTGGTGTGCCCACGGGAATGATTGCTCCTGAACAGGAGAAGGCGTTCAGGGAGGCCACCGTCGTATTTCTCGGAGCAGTTCTTAGCATGATCGGAGATAAATTGGTCGACACATATTTACATGTGTGTGTGTCGCTAAGGACTTGTGGGAGGCGCTCAAATCTGAATTCGGGGCTACCGATGCTCGGAGCGAGATGTATATTATAGAGCAGTTCCATGATTAAAAAATGGTCGAGAACCGTCCTGTTTTGGAGCAGGCTCATGAGATAATATGCATCGTTAAGGAGCTTGAACTTCCGAAGTGCGATTTACCGGGCAAGTTTGTTGCAGGATGTATAATCGCTAAGCTCCCTAATTCATGGAGAAACTTTGCTACCGCTGTGAAACATCAGAGGCGTGAGTTCTCAGTAGAGGACGCCATCGGCCATCTGAGTATTGAGCTGAATTCGAGGGCAAATGACTCACATGGAAAAGGGGTCGAAGGAACTTTCGTCGCCAACATGGTGAACCAGAGGAACCATAACTCCCACAAGCCCAACGGAAAGAACGGTGTCCAACAGAATACCGACTTTAAGAAGAAGGGTAAGAAGACCTTCAAGAAGAACAAGAAGGATAAGGGCTGCTTTACTAGTGGTTCGTTGAACATTGGGCCAACAAGTGCCCAAACAAGTTTAAGAAGTCAGAACATGACTCTAAGTCTGTCAACATAATTATGGGCAACAATGAGAATGGTGCATCTTGGTACGGTAATTTATTTACTATTTTTTTAGTGTTTCAGCCCACCGATTGGTGGGTGGACACAGGTGCAGGCGTTCATGTGTGTGCTGGTATTTCATTGTTCACTTCTTACCTGGTCACAGGCCACGGGTCCGTATTGATGGGAAATGGCACGAGTGCTTCTGTTTATGGTGTTGGCACGGTCGATCTAAAGTTTACTCCGGGAAGGATCGTGCAACTAAAGAACGTGCAGCATGTCCCCACCATCAAGAAAAACCTCGTTAGTGTCTCCCTTCTGTGTAGAAAAGGGTTTAAGCTGGTCTTTCAGTCTAATAAATTAGTTGTCACTAAATATGAACTATTTTTTGGAAAAGGCTATGAGAGGGAGGGATGTTCCACCTTTCCCTCGCAGATTTTTGTAATGAAGTCGTGAACCATATTCATTCGAGTGTTAATGAATCTGAAGTTTGGCATTCACGTCTTTGCCACATTAGTTTTGGTGTTATGACGCGGCTAGCAAAGTTGGATTTAATCCTGAGTTTTACTTTAGCCAAAGGTTCTAAGTGCCTTTCATGTGTGCAAGTGCTACCTCTTGAGCACTGCGTTGGTTTTCCCTTGAAGAGGAAAGGGTGATGCAGCAAAGTAGCGTAAGTATTTCCCTCAGTTTTTGAGAACCAAGGTATCAATCTAGTAGGAGGCTCCTCAAAAGTCCCTCGTACCTACACAAACAAACAAGAACCTCGCAACCAACACGAAAAAGAGGTTGTCAATCCCTTCACAGTAACTTGCGAAAGTGAGATCTGATATAGATAATAAGATAAGATAAATATTTTTGGTATTTTTATGATATAGATAGGAAAGTAAAGATTGTAAAATAAAGATAGATTGGAAACTTATATGATAAAATATAGACTCGGGGGCCATAGGTTTCACTAGTGGCTTCTCTCAAGATAGCATAAGTATTATGGTGGGTGAACAAATTACTGTCGAGCAATTGATAGAAAAGTGCATAGTTATGAGATTATCTAGGCATGATCATGTATATAGGCATCACGTCCGCGAGGACCGAAACAATTCTGCATCTACTACTATTACTCCACACATCGACCGACTCCTGCCTGCATCTAGAGTATTAAGTTCATAAGAACAGAGTAACACATTAAGAAAGATGACATGATGTAGAGGGATAAACTCAAGCAATATGGTATAAACCCCATCTTTTATTCTCGATGGCAACAATACAATACGTGCCTTGCTTCCCCTGCTGTCACTAGGAAAGGACACCGCAAGATTGGACCCAAAGCTAAGCACTTCTCCCATTGCAAAAAAGATCAATCTAGTAGGCCAAACCAAACTGATAATTCGAAGAGACTTGCAAAGATAACCAACCATACATAAAAGAATTCAGAGGAGATTCAAATATTTATCATAGATAAACTTGACCATAAACCCACAATTCATCGGATCTCGATAAACACACCGCAAAAAGAGTTACATTGAATAGATCTCCAAGAAGATCGAGGAGAATTTTGTATTGAGATTCAAAGA
Source organism: Triticum dicoccoides (assembly GCF_002162155.2). Taxonomy (NCBI): domain Eukaryota; kingdom Viridiplantae; phylum Streptophyta; class Magnoliopsida; order Poales; family Poaceae; genus Triticum; species Triticum dicoccoides. The sequence continues at coordinate 518,791,885 of NC_041391.1, forward strand.
GAGAGAAGAAGCCATCTAGCTAATAAGTATGGACCCGAAGGTCTGTGGTAAACTACTCACAACTCATCGGAGAGGCTATGGTGTTGATGTAGAAGCCCTCCGTGGTTGATTCCCCCTCCGGCGGAGCACCGGCGAAGGCTCCAAGATGGGATCTCGCGGATACAGAAGGTTGCGGTGGTGGAAATAGTTTTTTATGGTGCTCCTGGATGTTCTCGGGGTACGTGGATATATATAGGAGGAAGAAGTAGGTCGGTGGAGCCACGAGGGGCCCACGAGGGTGGGGGGCGCGCCCACCCCCCCTAGGGCGTGCCGAACACCCTCGTGGCTGCCTCGTTTACTGCTTGACGTCCACTCCAAGTCTCCTGGATTGCATTTGTTCCAAAAAGATCGCTCCCGAAGGTTTCATTCCGTTTGAACTCCGTTTGATATTCCTTTTATTCGAAACACTAAAATAGGCAAAAAAAACAGTTATTTGGGCTGGGCCTTCGGTTAGTAGGTTAGTCCCAAAAATGATATAAAAGTGTAGAGTAAAGCCCATAAACATCCAAAAACGGGTAATATAATAGCATAAAATGATCAAAAATTATAGATACGTTGGAGACATATCAAGCATCCCCAAGCTTAATTCCTGCTCGTCCTCGGGTAGGTAAATGATAAAAACAGATTTTTTTTGATGTGGAATGCTACCTAGCATAATTCTCAATGTAATTTTCTTTATTGTGGCATGAATGTTCAGATCCAAATGATTCAAGACAAAAGTTCATATTGACATAAGAAATAGTAATACTTCAAACATACTAACAAGGTAATCATGTCTTCTCAAAATAACATGGCTAAAGAAAGTTCATCCCTACAAAATCATATAGTTAGGCTATGTTTCATTTTTATCACACAAAATACTCGCATCAAGCACAACCCCGGTTTCAACCAAGCAATTGGTTCATACTTTTTAACGCGGTTCAGCCTTTTTCAACTCTCACGCAATACATGAGCGTGAGCCATGGATATAGCACTATGGGTGGAATAGTATATGATGATTGAGGTTGTGTGGAGAAGACAAAAAAGGAGAAAGTCTCACATTGATGAGGCTAATCAACGAGATATGGAGATACCCATCAATTGATGTCAACATGAGGAGTAGGGATTGCCATGCAACGGATGCACTAGAGCTATAAATGTATGAAAGCTCAACAAAAGAAACTAAGTGGGTGTGCATCCAACTTGCTTGCTCACGAAGACCTAGGGCATTTTGAGGAAGCCCATCGTTGAAATATACAAGCCAAGTTCTATAATGAAAAATTCCCACTAGTATATGAAAGTGACAACATAGGAGACTCTCTATCATGAAGAACATGGTGCTACTTTGAAGCACAAGTGTGGAAAAAGATAGTAACATTGTCCCCCTTTTTCTTTTCTTTTTTGGGCCTTTCTTTTTTTATTTGGCCTTTCTTTTTTTATTTGGGACAATGCTCTAATAATGATGATCATCACACTTCTATTTATTTACAACTCATTGATTACAACTCGATACTAGAACAAGATATGACTCTATATGAATGCCTCCGGCAATGTACCGGGATGGGCAATGAATCAAGAGTGACATGTATGAAAAATTATGCATGGTGGCTTTGCCACAAATACGATGTCAACTACATGATCATGCAAGGCAATATAACAATGATGATGTGTGTCATGATAAACGGAACAGTGGAAAGTTGCATGGCAATATATCTCGGAATGGCTATGGAAATGCCATAATAGGTAGGTATGGTGGCTGTTTTGAGGAAGATATAAGAGGTTTATGTGTGATAGAGCGTATCGTATCACGGGGTTTGCATGCACCGGTGAAGTTTGTACCAACTCTCAAGGTGAGAAAGGGCAATGCACGGTACCAAGGAGGCTAGCAATGATGGAAGGGTAAGAGAGTGCGTATAATCAATGGACTCACATTAGTCATAAAGAACTCATATACTTATTGCAAAAGTTTTATTAGCCACGAAGCAAAGTACTACTACGCATCCTCCTAGGGGGGAGGTTGGTAGGAGTTAACCATGGCGCGTCCCCAACCTCCACACATAAGGAAGGCAATCAAAAGAGCACCCCATGCAACAAATTTGTTACACAACTTTTACCATACATGCATGCTACGGGACTTGCCAACTTCAACACAAGTATTCTTTAAATTCACATTTACCCAACTAGCATGACTCTAATATTACCACCCCTATATCTCAAAACAATTATCAAGCATCAAATTGATCATAGCATCCAATTCACTTCCTATGATAGTTTTTATTATACCCAACTTGGATGCCCATCATTCTAGGACCAATTTTATAACCATAGCAAATACCATGCTGTTCTAAAAGACTCTCAAAATAATATAAGTGAAGAATGAGAGATCAACAATTTCTACAAAATAAAACCACCGCCGTGCTCTAAAAGATATAAGTGAAGTACTAGAGCAAAATTATCTAGCTCAAAAGATATAAGTGAAGCACATAGAGTACTCTAATAAATTCCAAATCATGTGTGTGTCTCCCAAAAGGTGTGTATAGGAAGGATGATTGTGGTAAACTAAAAAGCAAAGACTCCTATCATACAAGACGCTACAAGCAAAACACATATCATGTGGTGAATAAAAATATAGCTCCAAGTAAAGTTACCGATAGACGTAGACGAAAGAGGGGATGCCTTCCGGGGCATCCCCAAGGTTAGGCTTTTCGTTGTCCTTGAATTATCTTGGGGTGCCATTGGCATCCCCAAGCTTAGGCTCTTGCCACTCCTTATTCCATAGTCCATCAAATCTTTACCCAAAACTTGAAAACTTCACAACACAAAACTCAACAGGAAATCTCAAAAGCCCCGTTAGTGCAAGAAAGAAAAACCACCACTTAAGGTACTGTAATGAACTCATTCTTTATTTATATTGGTGTTAAACCTACTGTATTCCAACTTCTCTATGGTTCATACCCCCAGGTACTTTCCATAGATTCATCAAAATAAGCAAACAACCCACAAAAAACAGAATAGTGTGTAGCAATCTGTAACTTTCGAATACTTCTGGAACTCTAAAAATCCTACAAAAATAGGAAGTCCTGGGCAATTTGTTCTTTAAGCTCGTTGCTAAAGAAATTATTATGCTCAAATTGTAAAGTCATAAAGCTTTTAACGTTTAATTCAATCTCTTCCAACCTTTTAAGATGAAGATCAGTGTTCTTAGGCAAAGCCATAAGGGCAAACAAGCACACGAGAGGCAAGCGAAAAGGAGAGGCGAACGGAAAAGAGAGGGTGAAGAACACGGCAAGGGTGAAGTGGGGAAGAGGAAAACGAGAGGCAAATGGCAAATAATGTAATGCGAGGGAGATGAGTTTGTGATGGGTACTTGGTATGTCTTGACTTGAGCAAAGACCTCCCCGGCAACGGCGCCAGAAATCATTCTTGCTACCTCTTGAGCACTGCGTTGGTTTTCCCTTGAAGAGGAAAGGGCGATGCAGCAAAGTAGCGTAAGTATTTACCTCAGTTTTTGAGAACCAAGGTATCAATCGAGTAGGAGGCTCCTCAAAAGTCCCTCGTACCTACACAAACAAACAAGAACCTCGCAACCAACGCGAAAAGGGGTTGTCAATCCCTTCACGGTAACTTGCGAAAGTGAGATCTGATAGAGATAATAAGATAAGATAAATATTTTGGTATTTGTATGATATAGATTGGAAAGTAAAGATTGCAAAATAAAGATAGATTGGAAACTTATATGATAAAAGATAGAGCCGGGGGCCATAGGTTTCACTAGTGGCTTCTCTCAAGATAGCATAAGTATTACGGTGGGTGAACAAATTATTGTCGAGCAATTGATAGAAAAGTGCATAGTTATGAGATTATCTCGGCATGATCATGTATATAGGCATCACGTCCGCGACAAGTAAACCGAAACGATTCTGCATCTACTACTCTTACTCCACACATCGACCAACTCCTTCCTGCATCTAGAGTATTAAGTTCATAAGAACAGAGTAATGCATTAAGAAAGATGACATGATGTACAGGGATAAACTCAAGCAATATGATATAAACCCCATATTTTTATCCTCGATGGAAACAATACAATACGTGCCTTGCTGCCCCTGCTGTCACTAGGAAAGGACACCGCAAGATTGAACCCAAATCTAAGCACTTCTCCCATTGCAAGAAAGATCAATCTAGTAGGCCAAACCAAACTGATAATTTGAAGAGACTTGCAAAGATAACCAATCATACATAAAAGAATTCAGAGGAGATTCAAATATTTCTCATAGATAAACTTGATCATAAACCCACAATTCATCGGATCTTGACAAACACACCACAAAAAGAGTTACATCAAATAGATCTCCAAGAAGATCGAGGAGAACTTTGTATTGAGATTCAAAGAGAGAGAAGAAGCCATCTAGCTAATAACTATGGACCCGAAGGTCTGTGGTAAACTACTCACAACTCATCGGAGAGGCTATGGTGTTGATGTAGAAGCCCTCCGTGGTTGATTCCCCCTCCGGCGGAGCGCCGACAAAGGCTCCAAGATGGGATCTCGCGGATACAGAAGGTTGCGGTGGTGAAATAATTTTTTGTGGTGCTCCTGGATGTTCTCAGGGTACGTGGATATATATAGGAGGAAGAAGTAGGTCGGTGGAGCCACAAGGGGCCCATGAGGGTGGGGGGCGCGCCCACCCCCCTAGGCACGCCGGTCACCCTCGTGGCTGCCTCGTTTACTACTTGACGTCCACTCCAAGTCTCCTGGATTGCGTTTGTTCCAAAATGATCGCTCCTGAAGGTTTCATTCCGTTTGGACTCCGTTTGATATTCCTTTTCTTCGAAACACTGAAATAGGCAAAAAAAACAACAATTCGGGCTGGGCCTCTGGTTAGTAGGTTAGTCCCAAAAATGATGTAAAAGTGTAGAGTAAAGCCCATAAACATCCAAAAACGGGTAATATAATAGCATGAAACAATAAAAAATTATAGATACGTTGGAGACGTATCAGCAAGCTAAGCGACCTCACAAGCCTCACAAGGTTGTGGAGGAGAGACACTTGGCACCATTAGAACTCATACATTCTGATCTTTGTGAGATGAATGGTGTGTTGAATAAAGGCGGAAAGAAATACTTCATGACGTAGATGATTCCACAAGATATTGCTATGTGTATCTGTTAAATACTAAAGACGAGGCTCTACACTACTTTAAAATTTATAAGGCAGAAGTTGAGAATCAACTTGAAAAAAATTAAACGAGTCCAATCAGATCATGGTGGAGAGTACTTCTTGAGTGAGTTTGATTCTTTTTGTGCGAAACACGATATTATTAAAGAGAGGACGCCTCCCTATTCACCCCAGTCAAACGGGGTTGCCGAGCGAAAAAACCATACTCTAACTGATTTGGTTAACGCCATGTTAGATACATCGGGTTTATCCAAGGCATGATGGGGGGAGGCTATATTGAGGGCATGGTATGTCCTAAATAAAGTTCCGATAAAGGATAATGAGATCACTCCCTATGAGAAATGGGCGAAGAGAAGGACAACACTCTCGTACTTGCGTACCTGGGGCTGTTTGGCGAAAGTCAATACGTCGATCCCCAAAAAGCATAAGCTTGGACCCAAGACTGTGGAGTACGTTAATTTGGGCTACGCTAAGAACAACGTTGGCTATAGATTTCTAGTAGTGAAATCTGAGGTACCTGACCAGAAGGTCGATACAATTATGGAGTCTAAGGATGCTACATTCTTCGAGGATATTTTTCCTATGAGAGATATGCAAAGCACCTCTAGACAAGAATCTGAGGAGACTCCTGAGCCTGCCATTCATATGGAGTATTATGAACGAACAAATGATGAAAATCCTGAGGATGATGATGAGGAAACCCTTGGTAGGTCTGAGAGACAAAGGACTGCAAAGACCTTTGGTGATGACTTCTTCGTGTACCTCGTGGATGATACTCCCACTTCTATTTCAGAAACGTATGCCTCTCCAGAAGCTGACTACTGGAAGGATGCGGTCCATAGCAAGATGGATTCCATCATGGCTAACGGGACATGGTAGATCACTGACTGTCCCTATGGTTGCAAACCATTGGGATGTAAGTGGGTGTTCAAGAAGAAGCTTAGGCTCGATGGTATGATTGGAAAGTACAAGGCTAGGCTTGTGGCCAAGGGCTATGACTAGAAAGAAGAGGAAGTTTCTTTGATACTTATTCACCTGTGGCTAGACTGACCACCATTCGAGTATTACTCTCGTTGGCGGCCTCGCACGGTCTTCCCGTCCACCAGATGGATGTTAAGACAATTTTTCTGAATGGAGAGCTAAACGAGGAAATCTACATGCAACAGCCAAATGGCTTTGTGATAGATGGTCAGGAAAGAAAGGTGTGTAGGTTGCTGAAATTTTTATATGGCCTGAAGCAAGCAACTAAGCAATGGCATGATAATTTTAATACAACTCTGACATCCGTTTGCTTCGTTGTTAATGAAGCTGACAAATGTGTATACTATCGCCATGGTGGGGGCGAAGGAGTTATACTTTGCTTGTATGTTGATGACATACTGAGCAGAACAAACCTCAAAGTCATTGAGGAGGTCAAGTCGTTTCTATCTCAGAACTTTGAGATGAAGGACCTTGGTGTGGCTGATGTTATCTTGAACATCAAGCTACTGAGGGATAATGAGGGTGGGATCACACTTCTGTAATCCCATTATGTTGAGAAGTTCTTGAGTCATTTTGGATATTCGGACTGCACACCATCTCAAACACCATATGATCCTAGCGTGTTGATTCGAAAGTTCGAAGGCACGGCTAAAGATCAACTGAGATACTCTCAAATTATTGGTTCACTGATGTACCTAGCGAGTGCAACAAGGCCTGACATCGCGTTTGATGTGAGCAAACTGAGCCGGGTTGTTTCCAAACCGGGTGATGTACATTGGCATGCTGTTGAAAGAGTTATGTGCTATCCGGAAGGTACTATGAACTATGGGCTTCACTATACCAGATACACGTTGATACTTGAAGGGTATAGTGATGCAAATTGGATCTCTGATGCTGATGAGATGACGGCCACAACTGGGTGTATGTTTACTCTTGGAGGTGGCGCTGTTTCCTGGAAGTCTTGCAGGCAAACAATCTTAATGAGATCGACAATGGAAGCAAAATTAACAACATTAGACACATCTAGTGTCGAAGTAGGATGATTTCGAGATCTTTTGATGGACTTGCCATTGGTTGATAAACCGGTTCCGGCTATCCTTATGAACTGTGACAATGAGACTGTCAGGACCAAGGTGAAGAGTTCAAAGGACAACATGAAGTCCAACAAACACATAAGAATGAGATTAAAAGCTGTCAGAAAATTAAAAAACTCTGGAGTGATAGCATTGGAGTATGTCCATACGGCTAAGAATCTGGCAGATCCCTTTACAAAAGGGCTATCACGTGTTGTGATAGATAGTGCATCGAGGGAGATGGGCATGAGACCCACATGAGTTGCCATGGTGGTAACCCAACCTATGTGATTGGAGATCCGTGAAGTAGGACCTGGGAAAATAAGCCAGTGTTGAACTGAGGAGAGTAACTACACTAACCCACTCCGTTGGAGATGCAATACTCTCGATACTGTATGGTAGGATGACTACTGTCTTAATGTGTTCCAAAGCTTATGTAAGCAAGATGCTATCCTATAGAGTGAGCCTTGAAGGAACACACCTATGTGAACCCGACTCCCGGTCACAGTCTATGAGATTGGGGTGATCTCTATTAAGCTCATGAATAGGCCAGGAGTGTGACTTATATGCTCCATCCGAGGGGTGAGCCTTCGGCAACCTAGTACTAGTAAGACATGTGGTGAAGCTCCTTTACGCCAAACTGACAATTCAAGGCTTAGTCCATTGTTCAGTTGTGAAGGAGTGTAGCTACTTGCACTAGGTGAAGTTCAACGTTAGCAGGTCTTCACTGAAACACTGGTATATCAAAACAGTAATTGGAATAGAAAACACAATGGGCCCTCGAGATCTGGTGGGGGGTTGTTGGAATATAGGGTGGGCTTTAGGCCCATCCAACGATTTCAGAAAAATTTCTAAGGGCCCATGTGGGTTTATTGGCACTATGTGTAGTGGGAAGTTTAGTTCCACCCCGGAAGTTGGAGAGGAGTTGGACCTCCTTATAAGGGTCTGTCTTCTACATGCTATTGGAGTTTGAGAAGAGAAGAGGCCCTCGCGCACTCCTTCTCCGTCGCCCGCGTCGTCGCGACGCGACACCGCGGGTTGCAGGAATGAGCTGAGCCGAGTTCACATCTACGCCCTTATTTTTGCGAGTCACTTCTGACAGCTGGGCCACGATCTGAGACGTCGGATCATGGGCTATCACGGACTCAGACGTGTGTCGAGGCCACATCTCTCCACGCGGTTGCGCCTATATAAGTGTGCGGTGTCTCCTAACTCTAGCCGCCACGCACAAATCACATCTGCTCCACGTGCACTGCCCACCGTCGTTCCTTTCCTACTGCTGCCGCCGGTGACTCCATCTCGCCCGCCGCGTACACGGTCGACAGGAGAGCAGGTCTCTGAAACCCTGCCCTTCCGGTTCCTGTACGGGAAAGGGGCGAATAGGTTTTTCGAAAGCGGCCACGCGACTTCTCGCCTCCGATCCGCTACTTCCTTTACGTCTGCATCGCTTTCATCATCACCATGTCTCAGTCTGTCGCCGACCGTCTCGCCGCCGAGAAGCTCGAGGCCGACAAGAAGGCCGCCGAGGACGCCGCTGCTGCCGCCACCGCTGCGGCGGCTTCTGCATGACCTATTGGATGGCATAACGCGTTTATCTCTGTCCTGCATTATGTGTAGATCTGTCTACTTGCGTAGTACGTGCTTGCTTAGATCAGTATCAGTATGTCGTTAATTCTGTCAATGACATGCTAGTCATCTATTTATGAATTAAATTAGTCAAAAAATTGCCTACTGGAAAAAAATCGCCTCTCCCCTAGGGTTCTCTCCTAGGGTCCACCTTGTCCTCTGGCGCCGCCGCCGGAGTCTACGAATCTTTACCACCATTTTTTTTAACCTTCTCTGGTGATCGTTCAGGCCTAGTGCGCGCTCGTGTTCGCCGCTAGCTGCATGGAGGACGCTGCTATTTTCGATGGAAGGGGAGGCTCGAAGGAAGTGCGGACGAGGGATAAACAGATCGAAGAGATCCATGGTGTAGGGGGGACGGGAACAGGGCAGTCTAGTACGTGAGTGGAGGAACCTGAGAGAGAGGAGAAGATTGATGGGGTGACGCGGGAGGAGGAAGATGGGGGTGGCTGGGATCATTACGGCCAGATCCAGCTTTAGAAGATGCCTTCGAGGGGCTAAACCTTCATGGCGAGGAGGATGAAGACTTGGACCTATTAGGAGAGCTAGATGAACTGATCAAGGAGGTCTGTTGGTTGGCCCTTTTTAGGGTTCATACGATGCGCCGTTCAGCCATGCAGTCGTGCTGAACTTCATGAGGAACGCTTGATCATGTGCACAAGGGGTCACTTTCAATATCAAGGGGGCGAACCTCTTCTTGGCGCAGTGCCACTGTTTGGGTGATTGGAAGAGGGTCATGGAGGGGGGTCCGTGGCAATTTCGTAGAGATCCAGTTGTGTTAGTGGAGTATAATGGCTATACCAACATTACTGAATATGCATTGGATATGTTCCCTTTGTGGGCAAGAATCAAGGGGCTGCCTGATGGGTTGACTAGGAAGAAAGAGCTTGCGGAGAAATTTGCGAAGAAGGTGGGAGAACCACCGTTTACCGTGGTTGTCAATGAAGGAAAGACTAACCCCTCAAGCTATCTTCGCGTGAGGGTTTTTGTGAATGTTCAGAAGCCCCTCGTGAGATTCATGCCTATCACCTTGAAGGAAAGAAAGAAATGCCCTGTTAGTTATGAGAAGCTCCCAGATTTTTGTTTCTTCTGTGGGTGTATGGGACATGTTGTTGAAGAATGTGGCGACGAAATTCATGATCCTAGCTCGTGTGAGTGGGGGGGCTAGCTTGCATTATACTGGCATGAATCCTACGACGTGGAGATTTTGGACAAGAACGAGCGCTACATTGATGCCTTGGTCCGAGTCCACCGAGATGCAGAACAATGGAGAATTACGTGTGTATATGGAGAGCCTCGAGTTGAGAATAGGCACCTTATGTGGACAAAAATTGAGAATCTAAAGAATGTGAATAATCTGCCATGGTTATTGCTTGGAGACTTTAACGAGGCCCTCTGGGACTTTGCGCATATGTCGTCCACTCCACAGGCGGAATCTCAAACGGTGATCTTTCGTGACACCCTGGAAATTTGTGGGCTAATAGATTCGGGTTTTGTTGGCTTTCCGTTCACTTACGACAACAAACGCAGTGGAGGGAGTAATGTAAAAGTGTGACTGGACAGAGCAGTCACGACCAACTCGTGGAGGAATTTATTTGCACACACATTGGTCTTGCATATCCCCTCACCATGTTCTGATCATGTGGCTGTTTTGGTGAAGGGATCGGTCGACTAGGGACCAACAAGGCCTAAATGTCGGCGTTATGAGCTGTTCTGGGAGAGATGCAACGCTACCGGACGTGATAAAAGAGGCTTGGGAGGCTGTAGGTATTGTGCAAAACCTAGGCCATCTGCGTGATGCCCTCACAAAGACTATGGTGACCCTAGGTTCTTGGAGTAAAAAATTTGGTAATGTGACCAGGGAGCTTGCCAAGTCACGAACCCAGTTAGAAGAATTGATGCATATGAATGCAGATCAGCAGGATATTCGTTTGGTCATGGATAAAATGAATGAATTACTTTATCAAGAAGAGATGATGTGGTTACAGAGATCTCGAGTCACGTGGCTAAAGGAGGGCAATAGAAATACAAACTTTTTTCAAAATAAGGCTGTTTGGAGAGCACGGAAAAATAAAATTCGTGAGCTGAAGGATAGCATTGGAGTGGTGCATTTTGATTTTGCTACGACGGGAAAGCTAGCGAACGAGTACTTTCATGATATTTTCTCAGCGGACCCCTCGCTTGATGCTTCTCCTGTAATTGATCTTCTTGATGCTATGGTGTCGGATGAAGACAATATCAAGTTATGTGCACCTTTCACAGATAAAGAAATTGCGGATGCTTTATTCCAGATTGGTCCCCTAAAAGCACCGGGGCCAGATGGATATCCAGCAAGGTTTTTTCAGCGAAACTGGAGCATACTAAAGGATGGTGTCCTTGCTACGGTGAAGGATTTCTTCATGACGGGTATTATGCCCGAGGGGGTAAATTCCACGTGTATTGTTCTTATTCCAAAAATCTCTAACCCCACAAAAATGTCTGATTACAGGCCCATTAGTCTCTGTAATGTGATATATAAAGTTATTTCCAAGTGCCTTGTTAATAGGTTGAGACCCCTTCTGGATGACTTAATTTCTCCGGAGTAAAGTGCCTTCATTCCAGGGAGGATGATCACTGGTAATGCATTGGTGACTTTGGAGTGCCTTCACTATATCAAGCAGGAGAAGGATCCTACAAAGAGCTTATGTGCTTATAAGCTTGACCTGTCAAAGGCATATGATAGGGTGGATTGGGGCTTCTTGAAGCGAGTGATGCAAAAGTTGTGTTTCTCTCAGCGGTGGATTGATTGGATAATGACGTGTGTCACATCGGTGAGATATTCTGTCAAATTAAACGGAACCCTCTTGGATTCATTTGCACCGACGCGTGGTCTTCGGCAGGGTGATCCCCTTTCACCTTTTTTATTCTTGTTTGTGGCGGATGGCTTGTCAGCTATTTTGAAAAGTAGAGTAAGTACGGGAGACATTACCCCAGTTAAGGTGTGCAGAAGAGCTCCGGGCATATCACACTTGCTTTTTGCTGATGATACTTTGCTATTCTTTGAGGCATCTAGAGCTCAAGCGGAGAATGTGAAGGCGACATTGGACTTATATGGTGAGGCCACCGGTCAGAGTCTGAACTATAATAAGTGCTCAATATTTTTTGGTACTGCTTGCCCGCCATGGTACAGGAGCAGGTTAGGGAAGCTCTGAATGTTACGAGCTTGGTGTTCGAGGAGAAGTATCTTGGTCTTCCAACACCAGAGGGACGTATGTCAAAGGGACGCTTTCAGAACCTTCAGGCGAGTCTGACAAAGCGTTTAATTCAGTGGGGTGATGGTTTTCTAGCCCAGCCGGGTAGGGAAGCTCTTATCAAGTCGGTGGCCCAAGCGCTGCCGACGTATATTATGGGTATTTTTAAACTTCCCTACTCAGTATGGGATGATCTTACGAGGATGGTGAGAAATTTCTATTGGGGATCCAAGAAAGGGAAAAGGAAAGTTCATTGGAGGGGTTGGGGTTACTTGTTACATCCCAAAGATAAAGGAGGTGTGGGATTCCGTGATTTCCGGATGTTCAACTGAGCTCTGTTGGCCCGTCAGGCTTGGCGACTTCTTTCCAAACCTGAAAGTTTGTGTGCTCGTGTGCTCAAGGCAAGATACTATCCGCAAGGTAACTTAGAGGATACGGTCTTTACTGGAAACGCATCATCTACTTGGCAAGCTATAAGTCATGGACTTGACCTCTTAAAAAAAGGATTGATATGGAGGGTTGGCAATGGAAGAAGCATCAGGGTCTGGAGAGATAATTGGATTCCCCGACCTTTCTCTTATAAACCAATATCTCAACGGGGAACTTGCCGTATCCAGTTTGTATCAGACCTTCTGAATAATAATGGCTCATGGAACTATGCATTGCTAGCACAATATTTCTGTCCGGCTGATGTTGAAGAAATCTCAAAAATACGGGTGATGTAGACCGGACCTCGTGGCGAGATCCGATCCGTTGTTGCGGCCCGATCTTTCACGGTACTCCACCTCTAGCAGCAATAGCCTCTCGCCCGCGCACGCGATGTACGCGAAGTAGAGGGATTGAACCTTACGGTCCAGCACGAGAGAACCAATCTCGACGACGATACTCACGCACAAAACAATTTCCACGAAGAGAAATCGCAACACAGAGGTTTTCTAAAGCTTCCTCCAAAACTTAGGGATTTTTAGACAGCTTCCCCCAAAACTCGATACGGGTATTTACCCTAAAAACACATCGTGTCTATTCATAAAAATATAACCTCCTTACATGTGACGCACCTTGGCTTTATATATCAGCCGACACCTAACAAAGTTGAAAACCAAATATATTTCTATCCTAGACTTGCACGGCAACACAAAAAATTAAATAAACTTTAAACTGACTTGGACTCTACCGTCCGGATGACTTGCATGCAAGCATGCAATCTTTTACAAGCCAATTTAAACAACATAACGTGAATTAATATGGACTGATGCGCCATACATCATCAAGTGCATCTCTATCCGCAGGTGGGCCCCATCCGACTTCTTTTAAGGTAAGCTAATCACGTATTAACAATCCATTCCATACACGCTCTTTCCATGGTAAGAAGAGGAATATAAAATAATATATATATTTGATCCTCACGTTGCAACTGATCTTGGTTAGCAAACACACAAGATCCATCATGGACTCCTTGATGCCTCCTTGTAAACGTGGCTCACCAAAATAGTTGGAATATTCTTTTCCTTGTTTTTCTTCTAATGCATGAAAGTCTAATGCACAAGAAATTATCATCTCAACCTGAACACGCTTCTCATCTTTCCAAATGCACATGGCCTGTAACGATTCAGCGTGCATGCATGTATCTTTTATGAGCGGTTGCTCGTCTTCGTAACTTAGCGGCGAGCACTTTGACATATATGCAGTGTACTTTTGGACACAACCGGCTTCTGGCGAAACATCGATGAACTTAGTGTCTATACTACAACAGGTCGCATCATTCTCTCCCCCTTTAGTGGAAACCGTCCTCGGTTTCGACTCGATCTCTGCAGCAACTTTTTCATGGGCGGATTGATTGGTGACCACAGAATATTCAGTAGATTCACTTATATTTTTTTTAGCATCTTCCTCTTGTTTCACCTTCTTTTGATGTTCTTTCCTCCAAACAATAAAACGATCCTGACCCATGGGCACAAGGTCGTACTTCTTATCCTTCTTGACGGTATATCTGTTTGTTTTGCGATCATACACAACATCATGCTCATTGTACCATGGCTCGCCCAATAACAAGTGACACGAAATCATCAGTGCCGGAATCACGTCGCACAAAACCTCACAAAAATAATTTTCCAACAAAAACAGTACCTTGGTTTGGTGCATGACAGTGAGCTCTTCCTGACCCCAACGAAACAAGTATGGTTGTGGATGTGGTACCATTGGTAGATTCAGCTTTTCAACCATCTCGATGCTTGCGGCGTTGACCACATTCATGTGATCAATCGTCATGGCACATGATCTCTCCTTCACCACCACACGGATGTGAAAAAGCCCGAACCAACGTCCTTCCTCCTCCAACTGAAATCCATAGCTTAGCTTACTGAATGATGATGCACTCGCCATCTTCCCCATAGTGTCGTGAACAACCTGATGCTCTGAATACCACCTGATATTAAACCGAACCTCGATGGCGAGATCCGATCCGTTGTTGCGGCCCGATCTTTCATGGTACTCCACCTCTAGCAGCAATAGCCTCTCGCCCGCGCACGCGACGTACGCGAAGTAGAGGGATTGAACCTTACGGTCCAGCACGAGAGAACCAATCTCGACGACGATACTCACGCACAAAACAATTTCCACGAAGAGAAATCGCAACACAAAGGTTTTCTAAAGCTTCCTCCAAAACTTAGGGATTTTTAGACAGCTTCCCCCAAAACTCGATACGGGTATTTACACTAAAAACACATCGTGTCTATTCATAAAAATATAACCTCCTTACATGTGACGCACCTTGGCTTTATATATCAGCCGACACCTAACAAAGTTGGAAACCAAATATATTTCTATCCTAGACTTGCACGGCAACACAAAAAATTAAATAAACTTTAAACTGACTTGGACTCTACCGTCCGGATGACTTGCATGCAAGCATGCAATCTTTTACAAGCCAATTTAAACAACATAACGTGAACTAATATGGACTGATGCGCCATACATCATCAAGTGCATCTCTATCCGCAGGTGGGCTCCATCCGACTTCTTTTAAGGTAAGCTAATCACGTATTAACAATCCATTCCATACACGCTCTTTCCATGGTAAGAAGAGGAATATAAAATAATATATATATTTGATCCTCACGTTGCAACTGATCTTGGTTAGCAAACACACAAGATCCATCATGGACTCCTTGATGCCTCCTTGTAAACGTGGCTCACCAAAATAGTTGGAATATTCTTTTCCTTATTTTTCTTCTAATGCATGAAAGTCTAATGCACAAGAAATTATCATCTCAACCTGAACACGCTTCTCATCTTTCCAAATGCACATGGCCTGTAACGATTCAGCGTGCATGCATGTATCTTTTATGAGCGGTTGCTCGTCTTCGTAACTTAGCGGCGAGCACTTTGACATATATGCAGTGTACTTTTGGACACAACCGGCTTCTGGCGAAACATCGACGAACTTAGTGTCTATACTACAACAGGTCGCATCAACGGGCTTCTCCAAGATTGGGCGATGATGTGATTGCTTGGGGTCCTGGTAAGCTTGGTGTCTTCACGGTTAAATCATCGTATATGCTGGCGTTTGAGGAGGCACATAGGGATACATCAGTTTCTTCTAGTACTTTGGCAAATGGAAGTAGACCTTGCTGGCAGTACATATGGAAGAGCGGGGTTCCGCCCACTGTGCGTAATTTTGCATGGCGACTAGCAACCAATGCGCTCCCGACGTGGAATAATAAGAATAGGATAGGCCTAGAGCCATCCAGCAGATGCCCTGTTTGTGGTGTGGAGGAAGAGGACAATTATCACCCCTTTTTAAGATGTCAATTTGGTCGCGATCTGTACCTGGCTATGGCCAAGGTGTGGAATCTGCCGGCAATTGAATCGATTAATCCTAATGGGAAAGAATGGCTTCTTCATGCTCTGGCTCCACTTGGTGAGTTTGATCGTATCATGATGTTGCTAATTTTCTGGAGATCCTAGTACGTCCGTAATGAATTAGTTCACTACAAACCAGCGCCGCCCATGCAAGTGTCAATCAGTTTTCTTCAGAGGTATAGAGAAGAGCTGTTGTGCATTAAGCTGAACCCACATGTAGATTCAGTGAAAGGAAAGTCGATCATTACGCTCGACCGGACCGCCAGACAACCTAGTGTTGCCGCGCCAGAGAAGGAATTAGCTTGGATTCCTCCAGTACTTAATTGGGTTAAACTAAATAGGGACGGCTCCTTTGTATCAAGTTCTAGTGCAGGTGGAGGGATGATTCTGCGACATAATATGGGCTCCATCATTTTTTCGGCTTGCAGGGCACTATGGTCTTGTAGAGATGCTTTGAAGGTGAAGCTGTGTGCGTGCATGGAAAGATTGTCTCTGGCGTTACGGCGATCTGATCTTCCTATAGCCATTGAGATGGACTCGAGCATGGCTGTGTCTTTGATCTCGTGTGGCGACATTGATCGCTCAGTTTATGCTTCCCTAGTGAATGAAATCAGACTTCTTTTAAGTCTTAGGCAGACTTGTATTACTCATGTTTCTAGACTACAAAATAAAGTGAGTGATAGACTAGCTAGCTTTGCTAGAGTTGAAGGTCGGACTATGACTTGGCTAGGGTCTGGTCCAGTAGAGGTTTTGGAAGTAGCTCAAGGTGATTGTAAGGACATTGTGATTGAGTAATACAAGTTCTGTTGCCGCAAAAAAAAGTACCTATTTATTCAGCAAACGGTGGCCAAACGGCTGTTCTCCACAGTCGCCACGCGGACCTCCCAAGCTCGAGAGGAGACCCAGGCCCGTGCGCTGTCGCTCTACCCCCACTCCACTCCCAGGGCGCTCGAACTCACACGCCACACGCACGCTCACGCAAATGTCGCCACACGTTGACCCAGGCAGGCAGGCCGCAGGCGCAACGCGTTCGGAGCCTCGATTTGACTCTGAGCCCCGGGCGGCCTGGGCCAGCGAGGCACCGCAGCGACGGATCGACACACGACGACGACGCGCACCACCTGCTGTCCCTCCCCCCTCAATAATACACGAGCTCGCTCGCCCGCTCGCTCCATTTCCGTCCGGTCCCTCCCGGGCGGGCGATACGATTAACAAACCTGGGTGCGCGGGTCAAAATAGATCTGCCGCCTGCCCGATCGATCCAACATCGAGTGGCTCAGGGCTCGACCGACCACTGATGAGCAAAGCGCACGCATGTCATGCTCCCACCCTCTCTCTCCAGGCGAAGCTTCCGCCCCGATCTTCCGGCGACGTCGGCTGCGTGCGCTATCGTCAGATCGCTTTTACCCGTCCGCGACGAAGCATCGGGGGATATTGACAACGTGCCCGAAGCTTCAAGAAGGGCCTCCTTCCTTCTCAAGGCCAACTCCACCGCGCGACCCCAAACGGACGTCCGGATTGTTCAGATTCTGTCCGTTTGGGTAGGGGTTTGGGGCCGTGTCCGGGCGTGTTTTGGGATGCGGTGGCCGTGCGCGCAGCGCGCGGCCGCATTCATTTGCCCCATCCTGTCCGCGTCCACTAAAAAAACTAATTCAGCCATCGTTCCCGGTTCATCACGCCGGCCTACACATCCATCGCCGGCATCAGCCAGCGGCCGGCAACACAGCCAACCTCCAAAATGAATAGTTTTCCTCGCCGGCAATACAGCCAGCGGCCGGCAACACAGCCGGCCTCCAAAATGAATGTTTTCTCGCCGGCACATTGCCAGCGGCCCCGTCGGGCGGGCGACACCCATGCCAGCCTCAAAAAGAACGGCCACGCCGATCGGATGACCTAGATCAGGCCTTCGGCGTCGAGCATCTCCTTCTGCCTGGCCTCGAACCAGGCCCTCGTCTTGTCGCTCATCTTCAACAAGTCCACGCTCATGATTGCAAGGGCCACCTCCTTCGCTTTGGTGGCGGCATTGGTGGCCTCGATGTCGAGCTGCCTCTGCCTGGCCTTGACGTTGTCGGCCTCGATGTCCAGCTGCCTTTGCCGGGCGGCCTCCTCCATGTCGAGCTGCCTTTGCCGGGCCGCCTCCTCCATGTCGAGCTTCCTCCTCTTGGCCGCCTCCTCCATCTCAAGCTTCTGTCTTTGAAGGTCTAGGTATTGCTTCATTTGCTCGTCCTTGCTTTGCCGCTTCTTCTCGTCCCTCACATCCTTTTGGGACATCATGACATGCAAAGTCTCATGCAAGGCCATGGATGAGGCGTCACGTATGTCGTCCACCTTGGAGTTGGTCTTGCCCCTCGGCCTCTTCAACGCCTCGCCATCCCCACCTCCGGCGAACTTGGTCGTCTTCAGTCCTCTCTTCCTTTGTAGTTCACGGTATTGGTCCTTGAACTTAGGGCACATGTTGATGAGCGTCCAACAATGCGTAAGAGTGAATGGCTTGTCATTGTGCCGGGCCTTGAATGCCTCCAAAGATTGGAATGCCTACACCACATGATCAACAACAATAAGTGAACATGCAAACATATACACGGCCAAAGTCTCATGTCCGTAGCAAGGAAAGGGCTAGAAAGAGGAGATCATACCATGTCCCCAACGCCGAGACCACTCACGGGCCGTGCTTCAACGCTCTCAAATGCGGCGCAATACTTGTTGCACTCTTGTTGGATGAACAACCATCTTTTTTGAATCGAACCGATGCCACGGTTGCTTGTAATTTGGAAGGGCTCAAACATCTTCCTTTCATGGAATGTTTTGTGGACTCTCGTCCAAAAAACAATGCCCTTTTGTTGCGCGCCGGTCCTCGGATCTTGGCTAATCTCCATCCAAGCTTGGCAAATCAACTTGTCCTCATCTTGTGTATATGAACCCGTGCGAATGCTCTTCCTCTTCTTTTGTGCCTCCGCTCTTTGGGTGAGCTCGTCGATGAACAATGGCGCACCACTAATATTAACGTCATTGCTTTCTTCTTCTTCTTCATCACCTTCGACATAGATGTCATCGTCTTCATGCCACGAGTCACCATGGTCGTAGTCAGCACGGTCGTGCCCACCTTCATCGGGGACGTACTCGGCGCGGCCATCCTGACTTTGGGTCTCATCGGGGTCGTAGGCACGACCATGCCCACCGTCGAAGATCACGTCCTCCATGTAGCGGTTGTAGAAGGGGTCGTCGACCGCTGGCGTTGGGGTTGGCATTCCGTCAAACAAGACACGGGGGGCCGGCATGGTGCCCGTGAACGGTGCCCGTGCCTGCTTTCTTAGCATCTCGACGGACGGCCGCCCGCCGCTGCTGGACCCGGGCGTGACGTTGAGGTCGATGACGGCCGCGGGGCGCGGTGTGGACGGCGCGAACAAGCCCACCTCCGGCGACCCCGAGAAACGGGTCTGTCCGTCGTGCCTTGGCGGAGGGAAGCCAGGCAACATGGGCGTGGTGCGCGACGTCGGCGACTGGCAGTGCGTAGGCCGCGCAACCGACGAGCTGGTGCTCACCGGGGCGACGGCCGCTGCAGGGAACCCGGCAGGACGGCCCATGCCAAGCATGAGGATGGCGTGAGCTTAGTTGACGAGGTCCTCCTTCTCGTCGGCAGCGGCCTTGCGCCGCGCGGCCTCCAGCTCGTCGCGCATGGCGGCTCTCTTGGCCGCGGCGGCATTGAGCTTGACGACCGCTCTCCGTTCCCTCCTCTTCGCCGATTCCGCGTCCAACTTGGCGATCTCCTCCGGCGTGCACTTCGACCGTGGTTTCCTTGGCGCCTTCTTCTTCACCTTTGCGGGCGGGTTGACGGCCAGGTCGCCGGGACTCGGCAGGGCGTCGGCCATGGACGGAGGAGAGAGGGGGCGGCGGGAGGGAGGCGGGAGGGTTTGGGGCAAATGGCGCCAAATGGGCGTGGGGGGTTTTGGTTTCTCACACCGACAGGCGGGCCAGGGGAGGACAAGCGCGCGCGTCCCGCCCGTCCGCGCGCTATCCGTTTC
Source organism: Triticum dicoccoides (assembly GCF_002162155.2). Classification (NCBI taxonomy): domain Eukaryota; kingdom Viridiplantae; phylum Streptophyta; class Magnoliopsida; order Poales; family Poaceae; genus Triticum; species Triticum dicoccoides. The sequence continues at coordinate 518,811,869 of NC_041391.1, forward strand.
ACCCCAAAACCAGCGCAAGTTTGGGCCGGGGATGGGTCGAAAGCGGACACAAAGTGGACACAAAGTCCGTTTACGCCCGCACGCTGAGCCGTCTCTTTTGTCCCTTTTATCCCAAATGAACGGGGGCGGACAGGATAGGGTCGCGCGATGGAGTTGGCCTAATGCCACCTGATACCGACAGGACGTATTTCATGTTTTTTCTCAACGTATCAGGGCTGGAACGGACGGCAGTTTGGCAATGCCAGGTGCATGCAGCGTGCAAAAGGTGGTGAGACTATGCGACGACCTCAGGGAATTCTGTTACTACGTACTATAGTATTAGTATTGGCACAAATAAAGAAAGCGAGAGCTTGAATGCCCGATTTCCCTGAGATTGGGATTGGGCTCCAGCCTGCACAGCCTACCCAAACCCACTAACTACGTCGTCCACTGCGATTTATGGGCACAAAAGCGCCATGGAGGAACACACACACTCATGGATGGGTATTACACTAGTATTATCCCTTGCGCCATGCTAGATTGCTGATTTGACCAAGTGGCGCAGAGTGGCGCTACCATACTGGTTGACCCAAATAATAATGGTATCTAGTGTTCATGTGGCCCTTTTGCTCGCTCGCTCGCTCGATGGACAAAATGCGCTCTTTCTGCTTTGCTACGAAACTGCCGGAGCATGTGCGCATTTGATTTGATGACATCCAGGAACTGCACTACTAGGTTTCGTAGTGCATCTGTTCCGGTCATCGGCCCGTTTCAACCAGTCAGGGAGAGGCTCACGGCGCAGGTGACTCCCTTTGCAGCGGAGAGGCAAGGGCCAGATGTATATTTTGGTCACGAGTCGCATTCTTTGCGTGACTTTCTTTACTTGCTATGCGGTACTAAGTTTGCTGAGGACCCGGGCCTATTTAGGCAAGGAGTGTGTTTGCCATTTCAAAAGGACAAAAGAAGAAGAAAAAGAGGAGTGTGTTTGCCCATGTACCTTTCCTTTTCTGTTGTGTAGTATCTTTTAGCTTTAGCTGTTATAGGAGAGCGGGCTTCATTGATGGAATGGAAAGTATGATGCTAAGATATGTGTTTATAAGGGAGGCACAAAATATATTTTTTACGATCTTGTTTTTCAGTGACCTTCATTCTGACCCGCTGTAAGCATATTCATGTCCTAGCAAAAAAGAAAATTAAGCATATTCCTAAAGACTCATAGGAGAGATTATTATTATCATCGTCTTGAGATTTTTCATTATAGGAGGAAACTCCTATAATTATCACCCATGAAGAACATGCCAAGGAGTGATCAAATGGCAGGGGCACGACTCCATGGTTCTCAACTAATCCCTCCGATACATATTACTTATCGCAACTTTAGTACAACTGCGACAAGTAATATGGATTGGAGGGGGTAAGAATTCCTTTTTAATCCAATGGAGGCCTGGGCCATCCAGTTTTACAGGAGATACATACTCTCACACTATAGGAATTTGTCTTTTCTGAATTAGACATTTTTGCTGAATTGCATGATACTTTGGAGCATGTTTCTTATCCTACATTACTTGGAGGTGATTTCAACCTTGTTAGGGAGGAAAGGGGCAAAAGTAATGGTAATGTTAATCCCCATTATGCCTTTTCTTTTTAATGATTGGGTCTATAGGTGGGGCCTCCTTGAGATTTCTATCTCTAATAGGAGTTTCACTTGGTGCACTAACCAAAATTATCACATGTTTCTGGTATTGATAGTGTTCACTTATGTGGACCGGGATATCCATTTTCATCTTTCTTCACTTACTGCATTACCAGTGATCATGCCCCTCTTGTGTTAGACACTCGAGCCAGGAGGGTCACTGCTCCCAGGTTATTTAAATTTAAGAAATAGTGGCTTTACCATCTTGATTTTGCTGGCATTGTTCATGATGTGTGGAATACACCTTCTAATGTTCTTCTACCATTGTTAATAGGCAATTTAAAACCAGGTTACTTAGAAAGAAGGTAAAAGGGTGGAGTATTAATGTTGAGTCAGTCTCTAAAAAGAAGAATAAATACCTCCTTATGGAGTTTGATATTTTTTATGTGTTATATTTTTGCAAAAGCTCTCTTGTGCGATGATGATAAAACTAGGATGAAAGACATCAAGAAAGAATTAGACGATATTAAAAAAAAGAGTCTTGTAAGGAGTTAGAAATAATTCTTATTTCCAGTCTCTAGCAAATCATAGGCACAAGAAAAACATTAACATCCCTTGTGGGAGAAAATGGTTATGTCTTTGCACTCCTGAAATGTTGGATGTTGCTACTTTCTTTTACAAACATTTATTAGGTTTTGAGGCCAGACATGATATTCATTTGGAACCCAATTTTTGGAATCCTCATGAACTTGTCATTGATGAAAAGAATCTTCTTTTGCAAAAACTTTATTTGAAGAGGATATTTAAAATACTATTATGATCACTTATGCCCATGGCGCACCTGGTCCTGATGGCCTCTCCTTTCTCTTTTAACAGACATTTTGGGATCTCGTTAAATTGGATTTTATGGCTGAAATTGCGTTTACTAAGTGAATACATAGGTTTCAGTCCCCGTGGAAATTACATGTGGGGATCATAGACAGCCCCCCCAAATAGATTATGACTCAAGAACTGTGCAATAACGACAAGAAACAAAGCTTTTTGTATTCCATATCTTGAGTTATAGGGATCTCACACTATTAAGAGGGGATCAACGCAGTTCTACAAAAGGATCATCACAAAACACATTCCACTCCAATCCTACCATATAGTCCAAAGCCATAAAACCTAACATGTCCCATCCCTCAATACCCAAACATAACAGTCTGGCCAGACCATCTAGTTTGCTACAAGGACTATCTAAACCCACATGAACTAGTAGCCAATTCTTCTAATCTGGACAAAGAGCCAGAAACTTTATCAGGGATCTCCTTTGTCCAGGGTATTTGCTTGCTACCACAAAACATCGGTAGCTTTAGATTGTTGTCGGACATTTTCCTGGATGGTTATAGAGCTCTCTTCCGTCTAGGTATCGGCTAGACTGTCAGAGCTGTAAGCTGTACTGTTTGGCCAACTTTCTTCTGTTCTTCTCTAATTTACCCTACTGTATGTGCCTTTTCATCAGTGGCCAAACTGTTTGAGTTCCTGGATGGATAGTATGCCTCGTGCATTTTTTGCCTCAAGCGGCTAGTTCCTTAGGGACTATAAATACCCCCCCACCACCACCACCACTTTGTGGAGGGGTTGACCAACACAATAAAAGGCTCCATCTCCTTTATCCTACACCATATCTTAGATCCCAGAGAGATTTATGAGAGTTCTTTAACGAGATTTCACCCATTGATAGACCCACTCATCCTCTGTATTTTGACCAAAGTAATTTGTGATTTGAGCATGAGTTTTCCCACTTGTGATATTCGAAGGTTGAAGACTCCTACCTAGGAGTCTTTTGTGAGGAATCAACTTAGACTACTAGGTGGTAGGAGTCTTTTGTGAGGAATCAACTTGTGATTCACCCGTGTGAAGTTTGTGAAGCTTTGGAGGTTGCCTCAAGGTCTACCACTAGTGGATGAGAATCGCATTGAGTGTGTTATCTCAAGGATAATAGCATGAGCCTTCGTGGTAACACGCATCCCTCCAATGCCGATTAGCTTCCCTCCAAGGAAATGAACACCTAGATACATCCTCATCTTCATGTCGTCAATTATCCCTAACCCTAGATCCCTACTTGTGGTTTACTTTGATCACTTGACCTTGCACTCATTGACTTGTTGATTCCATTAATATTGCTCTTGTTATCTCACCCTAGCAATTGTTTAGGCTCTCCTTTACATTCCACACTTGCCTAAGCTTGCTAATAATAAAATAAAATTTGTAGTACCTATTCACCCCCCCCCTCCAGGTCTATCTTGATCCTTTCAATGACCCGTATTAAAGATTTTGAGGAAGGCAATCTAGGCATTTATAAGCTTAATTTTGAAATCATTACATTGATCCCAAAAGAACCTGATGCTAAAGAGATGAAGAAATTTCGTCTTATTAGTCTTAGTAACTGTGTTGTAAAGACTTTTACTAAAGCTAGGACTATTAGGGCTTCCCTTATTTGTGACAAATTGATCTTTTTGAAACAAACTGCTTTTATTAAAGGGAGATTTATTTAGTAGTATTGTAATAGCACACAAACCTATTCATGAGATTCACATATCTGTGTCTAGTGGTCTAGTTTTGAAATTGGAATATGAGAAGGCATATGAAAGAGTGAGTTGTGATTTCCTTATGGAAATGCTCACTTCTAGAGATTTTTGCAATGAAGGGATTAAGTGGATTTGCAACACCCACTTTGAAGGTTCCTTTTGTGTCAAACTTATTGATACAAATGGGCCATATTTTATTGGAGGAAAAGGCTTGAAACAGAGTGATCCTTTTCTCCCTTGCTATTTAATTTGGTTGTAGGTGTCTTATCTAAGATGCTTATAAGGCTTTGAACCACATTTTATTGCTGGTTTGCTCCCTAATATTATACATGGTGGCATTGTTAGTCTTCAATGCACTGGTAACACAGTTTTGTTCTTAGATACTTCTACTGACCGTGCTAGGAATATTAAATGGATTTTATCATGATTTGAGAAACTTTCTTGTTTGATGATTATTTTTCACAAAAGTGATCTTCACACTATAATGTGGATAAGGATTTGTCTAACTATTTTTTGTTGCATGATAGGTGATTTCCCTTTCAAATATTTTAGGGCACCTTTGTATTTTAAAAATCTACGAAGATAGGATGTCCAACCAATAGTAGAAATCTTTCTTGCAGGGCAAGTTGGCTCTTTTGAGCACTTGTATTGATAGTATCCCTGCATATCCTATGTCTATGATCAAGTTCCCCAAATGGGCCATTAATTCCATTACTTCCAAATATCACATTTCTTTGTGGGTAATAAAAGCAACGAACAAATGTCATTTGGCTAATTGGGGGCTTGTTTCCAGGAAGAAAGTTTTTGGTGGTTTAGGTGTCCCTGATCTTCTAGATTTTAACTTGGCTCTTCTTGCTTCATGGGATAAGAGATACTCTGATAGTCGTCCCCTTGATTGGGAACATTGTTCTATTTTAAATATAACATTGCTTGTCCAAACTTGCTTTGGGCTAACCCACGGTTGGTCCTCCTTTTTGGAAAAGTATCACTTAGGCTTCAATATGTCTCCAACGTATCTATAATTTTTTGATTGTTCTGTGCTATTATATTATCAATCTTGGATGTTTATATGCATTTATATGCTATTTTATATCATTTTTGGGACTAACCTATTAATCTAGTGCCCAATGCAGCTTCTATTTTTTGCTTGTTTTTGGCTTTTCAAAAAATTCAATATCAAACGAAGTTCGAACGAAAAAAATCTTTGTATTATTTTTTTCTGGACCAGAGGGGCCCTAGAAGCTTCAGGAGGAGACCAGACGAGATAAGAGAGAGCCACAAGCTCGAGGGGGGCGCCGTAGGGGGGTAGGCGCGCCCCGTGAGCTTGTGGGGCCCATGCAGACCCGTTTGACCTAATTCCAGACCTATAAATTCCCAATTATTCCCAAACCAACAGAGAGCCACCCAAAACATTTTTTCCACCGCCGCAAAATTCTGTTCTTTTGCCATCCCATCTGGAGGCCTTTTCCGGTACTCTGCCGGAGGGAAAATCGATCATGGAGGGCTTCTACATCATCCTTACTGCCTTCCAATGATGCGTGAGTAGCTCACCACAGTCCTACAGGTCTATAGACACTAGCTAGATGGCTACTTTTCTGTCTCTTTGATCTTCAATACAATGTTCTCCTCGGTGTTCTTGGAGTTATATCCGATGTAATCTTCTTTTGCGACATGTTTGTTGGGATCAGATCAATTGTGGGTTTATGATCTGAATATTTATGAGAAGTAATTGAGTCTTTTTTGAACTTTATTATGCATGATTTTTAGAGCTTTGTATTTCTCTCCGATCTATCCATTTGGTTTGGCCAACTAGATTGATTTATCTTCAGTGGGAGAGGTGCTTTGTAATGGGTTCAATCTTGCGATGCTCTATATCCCAGTGACAGAAAGGGACAAGCCACGTATTTTTATTGTTGCCATTAAGGGTAAAACGATGCGGTTTATTCATATTAGTTGAGTTTACTTTATCTACACCATGTCATCTTGCTTAAGGCATTACTCTATTTTTTATGAACTTAATATCATAGATGCATGCTAGATAGCAGTCGATTGGTGGAGTAATAGTAGTAGATGCAGGTAGGAGTTGGTCTACTTGTCTTGGACGTGATGCCTATATACATGATCATTGCCTTGAATATCGTCATAACTATGCGCTTTTCTATTAATTGTCCAACAGTAATTTGTTCACCCACAGTTTGTTATGTGTTCAAGAAAGAAGCCTCTGGTTAAAACTATGGCCCCCGAGTCTACTTTAATCATATAAAAAATTCAAAATACCCTGCTGCAATTTTATTTCTTTTATTTTGTTTTGTAATTTATCTATCTACCACTACGAGATTTGATCCTTGTAATTAACGAATTCAAGGGGATTGACAACCCTCTTGCCCATGTTGGGTGCAAGTATTTTCTTTCATGTGTGCAGGTGGTGTTCACGAGGCTTTGCGTGATTCTCCTATTGGTTCGATAAACCGTGGTTCTCACTGAGAGAAATACTTATCTCTATTGTACTGCATCTTCCCTCCTCTTCGGGAAAAATCCCAACGCAACTCATAAGTAGCAGGCTTTTGTGGCATCCAAGCCCTTTTATCTTCGCGAGTCGGTAATGGTCAGAGCATTGCCTTCTGGAACGATGTTTGGACTGTAAATTGTTCCTTAAAAACTAGATTCTGTGTTTTTTTTCATTTTTCAACAACAAAATTTCTTAATTGCCCAGGTGTGGGATGGTTCCTGATGCTTACTTTTAGAAGATGTGTTGATGATAGACTTTTCCTTTCCGGGGCGGAATTAGTCTCTGTTATGGAAGACGTTAGGCGATCTTCTGACAGTGGCACTTCTGTGGATGCTTGAGACTTCTGACATCTATTCCGTTAAAAATCTTTTACAACCTGATTAACTTTGGTGGGATTGGGTATAGCCTTGGGGATTCCATGAGGAAAATTGATGGCCCTTAGAAGTCCATTTGTTATTATGGTTGATTATTAATAACAAGGCCCTCACCAGGATAATCTAGCTAAAGATTGTGTCGAGGAAGATTTAACTTGTGTTTTTTGCGATGAGCTGGAAAGTACTCAACATATGTTCTTTGATTGTATAGCGGCATCTCATACTTGGCATCTAATTGCTACTTCTCTTAACATTCCATATCCTGATTCATTTGATGATTTAAGTTGTCATTGGAAACATAAGAAATCGGCGGTGGTGATTAATATTGTTACCTTGTGGAGCTTATGGAATGTATGAAATGAGTTCGCCTTTCAAGGCCATGTTGGGATCCAAACAACAATCTGGACAAGCTGAGCACATGTCTTTATCAATGAAAAATTATATCGATGGTGCTCAGTCTACCCTTCTCGTGCGATGTCTTCTGCTTCTCGATCATCATCGGGAGGAGTCGTTCAGGATCTCTTGGACCTAACCCTGCCATTGGATGTCACGGATGATCAACATAAGTAGATTGTTCGCCTCAACACCAACTAGTTTGCGTAAAATCTGCTAGGATGTGATAGTGTTGATACTTTTGTTTGCTATCTAGGTTGCATTCATACCTTGTGGATGATGTGTTATGTGTGACTGTTGCTATATTGGCACTTTGCGTTTGTAATTTGTATGTTGCAGTACTCTAGTTGTAGCCGAGCGTTGTGAAACGGTTTCAATGTTTATTGCACCACCTTTTGATAAAAGTTGAGGCTTGGGGAAACCCCTTTCTTTTAAAAGAAATATCTTTTTTTCTTAAACAAAATTACATTTAAACTTGAAACTTTACCTGTCGATAACACACGAGTACTGCGCTATGCATAAATTGTTTCAGATTTTCTTGGTGCAAAATAAATATATAAAAAGATAGGGTTACAAATAAGATTTATCATTTAAGATATTTCCAAGCGCGTCCACAAGTTTCGCCAAAGTTATACTCACGGGCAGTTTTCAGTATAGATGTCTTTAGCAAATTCTTATGCCATTTCCTAGTTCCAAATTCACATTCCCAGTTCAAGCAAGTGCATGTTTTTATAGCAACTTCCACATATGTACAAATAGGTTACAATCACAAATCCCCCCATCAACTATGTATATACACACGCCTTCATGCTCAATGGTTCCCATTTCCAGAGTAGCCACACCTAAAAAGAATCAACACCCAGCAGGCCCCCAAGCCAAGAGAAAGGTAAATAAGAAGCTAACCGATGAGCTTATGCACCGGCTAATTTCCCTCGACACACTTTTCCCTTGGCCTTTTGTCCAGAGTGCGCACGCCACTAATGCCGAGCTACAGCGACGTCAGCGGCACAGCGGCACGGCCTTGAGGAGCGCGTCGAGGCCGCCGGGCCGCGCGCCGCAGCGTCCGCTCCGCTCGCCGCGCGGCAGCTCGGCGACGAGCACCCGCCGGCACGACGGGCACGAGGAGTGCGAGCGCAGCCAGGCGTCGACGCAGGCCGTGTGGAACGCGTGGCTGCACTGCGGCAGCACCCGCATGTCCTGGCCGTCCTCGAACTCGGCGAGGCAGATGGCGCACTCGTCCGATTCCGACGCCTCGCCGCCGTCGGCGACGTACCTGACGGTGGGCAGGGCGCGCAGCACCTCCTTCTTGACGCCCCTGTTGGCGCCGGGCGGGGCGTCTGCGGCCCTGGCCCAGCGGCGCGAGCACGCGCACCGCGCCACGAGGCCGAGGCCGAGGACGCAGACCAGCGCGCAGAGCAGGCCGGCGAGGATGAGGACCAGGTCCGAGTTGAGCGAGTCCTGCTGCGCGCCGGCGGCGACCGCCTCCTCGAGGAGCCTTCTTGCCGCCATGTCTGGGCACCGGGAGAGTTCACGAGCTTCGCCGCTGGCTTGCGCGCGGAGGAGTAGCTGGCTGGCTAGTCGTCGTCGTAGCTCGGGGGAGGAAGCGTGGAAGAAGTGTGTGATGGGAGGCGCTGGGTCGCTGGCTTATATAGAGATCGTGGGGGGAGGCGATCGTCGGCTTTTGGTCTTGAGGAAAATGCGAAGAATGAGCACGGGCGGGTCGTAGGCCTAGTAGGTCAGTGGAGTGGTTCGTTTGGAAGTTGGAACTTGAAAGTGGGTCCTCCTTTGCCCTTTGGGTTCCAATACTTCGTCACTCAGTGTTGCCACACGGCTTAATATGGTCACCGTAGTGCTCTCTTTCAGCACATGTCTTAACAAGAGTCACTCATCTAAGTGTGACTTGTTTTTTTAATCTTTCTACTAGGTCAACATGAGCAAGGCCGCCAGGAAACTAGGATGTTAGGGTCGTAGAGAAACAAGGTGTATATGTGTGGTAAAAGTAATCCATGTAGAGGAAATTAGACATGGTATCATACATTTAAACAAAATATAGAGTTTTTCTTTTGAAATTGTAAGTAATCCATGTGCAGAAATTAAAATATATGCCACTAAAAGCTAAAAAAAATGTCCATTTTTGAAAAAGAAAGAAAGAAGGACATCCATCGGCCTCTGCATCACCCAACCAAGCCGTCCATATGCCACTCGAGATTCCGAGTTTCAATTATGTCATGCACCACTTCTACGGTCAATTGACGGACGTATTAGTCGTCGTAATAGTCGTACTTTATACTAGAGAAAACAATGTTAAAACCTTGACTTATCCGAGCAACGAAACCCATCTTGTAGCAACGGGGTTAGGGAGGGGACAGGTGGCCTTGTTTGGGGCCGCACGAGCAGCACTCCGGTGTGGTACACAGACTTTCGGTTGGTGTTTGCTACCTGTCACTCAGCTACTGCCCGCCTCCACGTTCCCCTGCGTACTATTGACTTTTGGCGTTAGGTCGCTGGGTGGTCACGTTTCTAGCACATACCTTCACCTCCGTTCTTTTCACGCTCTCGTATCCATGTGCGTACGATACGATACGATGTGCACAGGTCGAAATGAAACTGAAAGAGGTATGCGCAGGACATGGTAACAAGTGTCAGCATCCTGTGGGACGACACGAGACAGTTGCCGCAAGTGGCGCCCATGAACCAAAGATGGCGCTGAGACTTCTGCTGCTGCGGAGAAGGAATTTTTGCTTCAGACAGCCGGAGACGCCCCGAGACCGTCTTTTCAGGGGGCGCCCGGCGGAGCTGCCTCTTTTCAGTTTTGGAGCTAGCCCGTAGTGGCGAACCGACGCACCCACTCGGTTCGGCACATGGCTACAGTGCCTTTTCCGCGGCACTTATCACATGGTCGAGCCAGCCGCCCGGGCGCAACCAACGGATCGCATGGCTCGGGTGCACCACTCGGCCTCGGCGCGACGTGTAGGGCTCACGGGTCGGACACGGCGAAAGCGATGCACTTTGAGCAGCGGATGTTTGGCTTTCGGGACTGAAGCCGCGCGCACGTTCTGTAGCCTTTTGTTGGTGCACTTGTGCTTGCATTTCGAAGCGAGAGCAACAGTGTAGGTACCGCGCCTTTGTTTCTGTTGCGGCACCGAAAATATCTTGGCCGCAAGGATGCACATCTGCATGGGAAAGAGAAGACCAGCGAATATTGCACATTCATGAACACATGCCTTGCGAAAATGTACATCCTCTTGAAATTTTCAAAAGCGCCGTTTGAAAAGGGTACATGCATGTTTATAGGATTTCAAAAAAAAAATTGCTCCTTGTGGAAAAGCGTGCATGCGACTTCAAATTCAATGTTGTTTGCAAGGTACAAAATCGACTGCCTTGTTGTATTCCACAAAGGCACAGATGGAATAATAATATTAACAGTTGAACATTTGTATGTCCGTACAGTATGACATTGCTAATGGATTTTTATTTTATTTTAAAAACTGCTTGCATGTTTCCAAATAGTATTTCCAATATTCAAAACAATGCATGGTGACAAGATAAATCGTCATAAACACATGATTCATCTGCAATGCTAAGAGCAACTCTAGCAAACCCCACATCCCGCCGGCCCGCAAAACTCGTTTGCAAGTCGCGCAAAACCATTTTTGCGGGTCGGCGCGGGCTGGCACAGATGCAGAACCCCCAAACGGATCCGTAAAAAAGTATATTCACGAAATATGTTTTTTTACCGGTCGGCTTCTGCGGGTTCTGCTCGGGCACCACCGCGAAGACCCGCAAACATAAAAACTACAATTCTCGCATTTGATATAGGTTTGGCAAATAAGTTCAAATTCAAACCACATAAACAGTTTACGCGCAAATAAAAGCGAAGTTCATAATGCAAAAGAGGGCATGCAAAAGGTTTGCGCCCATGTCCGGCATCATCTTGGGGGTCGGTCTTCACTCCGCGCCATGGAATCCACCTCCACCGAATTGAAGTTCATCGGCGCCACCGAATCCACCTTCCTCGCTTGTTGCAACTCCCGCACCGAAATCATCCACATTGCCACCATATGGAGCAGAGAAAACATCACCGGAACTTGAACACGGACCGGCCGAAGCTACCATTTTTCTCTTCAAGATCTCTCTCCTTGCCATATCATGCCATGTTTTGGTGAGGTCGTCCATGTCATTGCGGTTCATTGACATGATCTTGTTCTCTTCGGCGAGCAAAAATGACATCGATTTGTTCTCGGAGGCGCGTGCTTTTCTCTCCTCAATGGCAGCTTTGCGGAGCCCCTCTTCCTTGAGCATTTGCCACTTTTCTTGCTTCTCTTTTGCTTTCTTCTCGGCCAACTCTTTCTTGATCTCCAATGACTTCAACAACATCAACTCGTTTGATTGCACCATGGCATCAATCTTCTCCCTCAAGCTCGATGCTTCTTGCTCTCTCTTGATCTTCTCTCTCGTCTTCTTGTCGCCATCGGGCTTGTGCTCATTTCTTGGGCCATCATCATCTTCGTCTGCATCCATGTTTGCAAGTGAGCCTCTCTTTGATGGGGATTCTCTATCGATCAACTTCCACTTATCGCACTTTTGGAGTAACTCCCAACAATGCTCTAACTTGAAGAATCTGCCTTCCGAAGCGTCCATGGCCTTGTATCTATGTTGAGCAATCTTGTCCTACAAAATGTGAACAAAGTGATGCAATTATTTCCCATGATATATTATGATGATGCACAACATGAACAAAGGAAAAACAAACTCACATAATCGGATTCCACGGTGCCACTTGAAGATGCATTGCGTACTTGCTCCAAGAAAGTTGCCCAACGGCTGCACATAGGCTTGATATTCTTCCAACGCCCTTGAAGCAACCAAAATGTGCGTGGAGTCCTCTTGGGATACTTTCTCATAATGCGGAAGTATTGATTTCGATCCTTTGCCAATATCTCTTGGCGGTTTGAGAAACACCCGTGCATGGATCAAGAGACACCGCACTCCATGCTTGGATCAAAGCTTGATCTTCCAAGATCGTGTAGTTCTTCGATCTTTGGCTCTTTCCACTCTTTGATTGCGATTCCTCAAACGTTTTCACTTCGATCTCCTCCAATTCGTCCGCACAACCATGATCATCCACGCTGTCGTCCGTTTATTGTAGTCGAATGGTTCGAAAGGGGCTTGATCAATGTCTACCACGTTCGTGTCCAACAAGCTCACGAACTCGGTTGTTGCATTGTTCGAAGCACTGCTATAGCGAACGATAACAAGTCACGAGCTATCGACACTAATGGCGAAAATGAAAGGGAATCGCTAGACCGAAGAGGCATACCTTGCAGCCATTTCGTCGAACACCTCGCTCGCGGGGGGAGCGGTGATGAGGTTATGTACCTAGGGTAGGATCATGGACCTGTCTAGGATACCATACCCAAGGTCACCCTTAGAAGAAGCTACCTTCCAGTCGACCAAGAGAGACTTCACTCGATGAACCCAAGGACACTCGACGATGAAGATAGCCACTCGACGATGAAGATAGCCACTCGACCATGAAGCTAACCACTCGACGGCCAGAAGACCTAAAGTCACTCAGCACGCAATGGTCTGTCATTAAGTAGCTTTAATAGTCTTCATAGCACTTTATGAGGGCGTTACCAGTAACCCCCTGTCTTAATGTACTTTAAACCCTGCATAACTGAGGGCCGGAGGGGTCTGGCGAACTCTATATAAGCCACCCCCTCCTCAGTGTAAAGGGTTCGCACCCCTGTAACTCATATACACAGAAACCAGTCGACCGCCTCTGAGCTCTGAGACGTAGGGCTATTACTTCCTCCGAGAAGGGCCTGAACTTGCTAAACACTCGTGTGTACAACTACTCCGTAGCTAGGATCTTGCCTCTCCATACCTACCCCCCATTCTACTGTCAGACTTAGAACCACGACAGTTGGCGCCCACCGTGGGGCAGGTGTCTTAGCGACTTTTCGGAAAAGTTGCAATTTGTCTGATTGCCTTCATCATGGTTTCTGGCGGAGCTCTGGTCGAGGGCCGCGAGATCCGTCTCGGTGCACTCGCTTTCATCGCCGACGACTCCGCTTGGCTCCAGGAGGCACCACTCGACATCGACGCGCTCCCTGTCCGCGGGGCGATGCACTTTCGGGCGTGTGTCCGCGGCGTCCTGCTGCGGCAGCCGTCGACCCCATACCGGTCGACTCCTGTGCCGTCCTCCCTCCCTGTCTCCCGCCAGCGCAAGCGCTTCGGTCGGTCGAGACTTCAGCGATGGGTGAGACACGCGGTGGCTCGCCAATCGGCCACCACCCAAGTCGCGGCAATTGAGCCCGACGAGTCTCTCTACGGCCTATTTGATCTGTCGACTGGCTCCATAGAGACTGCATCCGAGTGCGACAGCAGTGATCCAGCGGTGGAGGTCCTGATGGTCAACGGGCCTCGTAGTCCTCCCGGCTTCCCCCGCATCGACGGGATGGACGATGGAGGCAACCCCGCTCAGGCCCACGAAGAATATCAGCCCGAACCGCTCACTTCTCAGCAAAGAGAAGAACTTCGCCGCCGGAACATGGATGCCCTGCATACTCCCATCGCAGGAGAAACTCCTGAGGCTCGTGCTTTGGAAGAAGCGCGTTTGGCCAACTTGGCTAAACGCACTCGACTGGAGAACCTCCAGCGAGCACTCGATGAGCGTGCACGTCAGCGAGTACCCGACTCCAGCCGACGTCAGCTCTTTCCGCAACCGACTCAGGTATACTGAACCCCGATTCAGAATTTGGCAGCTACAGCCTGCATAGCAGAGTCAATTCAGCCCTCTCAGTCAGAGGCTGGAAGAGGCTTGTTGCAGATCAGAGATTTGCTCCGGGCAGCAGGAGATCAGAATTCAGCTGTGTCACAGTCGCGCAACAGGATTCACAGCCGATCTGTCGCTGCGAATACTGTTCAGTCGGCTCACAGCCCAAGGTCGCCTCCGAGGCGCGTGGGGCGTGAAGGCCGGTGGGACCATTATGATGACCGATTCAATCATGATGATAGGCGTCGAGTGCCCACACCTTCTCCAAGAAGTGGGTCTAACGCCCATCGGCAGCAAGATGACAGGCACCAGCTCAGTGTTGGGCGGAGAGCTCCGGTCGACCCCAGAGAACCAGGCTTTGATGCGAGATCCGTCATCGTGCAAGGTTTGGTCGACCGGAACAGAGCTCATAGAGGTGGCCATGACAGAGATGTGCCCACTAGCAGCCGAGTCCATGTTTCAGGTCTAGAGTGCTTTAGCAGAGCCATCAAAGCCGCAGTGATACCTCCCAACTTCAGGTTGGCGACTGGGGTAAGTAAGTTCACCGGAGAGTCGAAGCCTGAAACTTGGCTTGAAGACTACCGAGTGGTGGTACAGATTGGTGGTGGTAATGATGAGGTGGCCATGAAGCATTTTCCACTCATGCTAGAGGGTTCGGCCAGAGCGTGGTTGAATCAGTTAGCTCCTAGCAGCATTTACACCTGGGAAGATCTTTCCCGAGTGTTCATCAGGACGTTCGAGGGAACTTGCAAGCGACCGGCCGGATTGACGGAGCTGCAAGTCTGTGTACAAAAGTCGAGTGAAACATTGAGAGATTACATCCAGAGATGGATCACTTTGCATCATACCGTGGAGAATGTGTCGGACCACCAAGCGGTCTGCTCCTTCAAGGATGGTGTCAAGAACAGAGAGTTGAGCCTGAAGTTTGGTCGAACCGGAGATATGACCCTGGGTCGAATGATGGAGATTGTCACCAAATACGCCAACGGCGAAGAAGAGGACAGGCTCCGGAGTGGCAAGTATAAGCCGAGTCAGTCGGAAAAAGGAAACTCCAGTCGGAAGCAGAAGCGGAAGGCCGAGCCAGCTGCTCCTGGAGAGGCTCTAGCCGTGACTCAGAGCAAATTCAAAGGAAAGCCCAAAGGATCTTGGAACCCCAAGAAGGTAAAGGATAAAGAAGGAAATGATGTGATGGATCTACCATGTCACATCCACACGAAGAAAGACGAAGAGGGTAACTTCATCTACCCGAAACATACCACTCGCCAATGCCGGCTCTTAATCCAGCAGTTTCAAGGAAAACAGCCCAAAGACAAGGAGAAGGAGTCGGACAAGGCCGAGGACAAGGAGGACAGTGATGGAGAGTACCCTCATGTCAATTCCACCCTGATGATTTTTGCTGATGTAGAGAGCAAAAGTCGACTGAAAGTGATCAACCGAGAGGTGAATATGGTCACCCCGGCAACACCAAGCTATCTGAAATGGTCGCAAACTCCCATTACGTTCGACCAGTCCGATCACCCTACTCACATTGCCACCCCTGGGAGGCAAGCGCTGGTGGTCGACCCAGTCGTTGAAGGCACTCGACTGACAAAGATATTGATGGACGGCGACAATGGGTTGAATATACTGTATGCAGAGACGCTCAAGGGAATGGGCATTCCGATGTCCAAACTCAGCTCCAGCAACATGAGTTTTCACGGAGTCATCCCTGGAAAGAAGGCTGAGTCACTCGGTCAAATCGCTTTGGATGTAGTGTTCGACGACTCGAAGCATTTCCGCAAAGAGAAGCTGACATTCGAAGTCGTGGATTTCCAGAGCGCTTACCACGCTATTTTGGGAAGGCCAGCCTATGCCCGCTTCATGGCTCGACCATGTTATGTGTACCTCAAATTAAAGATGCCTGGCCCCAAAGGAGTGATCACTATCAGTGGCAGTCGGAAGAAGGCAGAAGAGTGTTTCCAGACAGGCTCGAAGATCGCAGACGACCAGATAACAGTGGTAGAGCTGGAAGGATACAAGAAAAATGCAGATCCGAGTGATTTGCTGCGGGTCAAGAAGCCTGCCACAGAGTCAGCATTCCAGTCGTCAGGGGAGACGAAGCCAATTCATATCCACCCGACTGACCCCAACGCAGCTCCAACCCATATTTCCACAACACTCGACTCTAAATAGGAAGAAGCGCTCATCCAGTTTCTTTGTGAGAACTGGGACATCTTTGCATGGAAGCCAGCTGACATGCCGGGTGTTCCCAGGGGACTGGCTGAGCATCGCCTTAGGGTCGACTCAAAAGCGAAACCTGTTAAGGAACATCTTCGATGGTCCGCCGTTCAGAAGAAAAAAGCCATTGGTGAGGAGGTGGCTCGACTCCTTGCAGCAGAGTTAATTCGAGAGATATACCACTCCGAGTGGCTCGCCAATGTCGTCATGGTTCCCAAGAAGGACAACTCACTCCGCATGTGCATTGATTTCAAACATATCAATCGGGCCTGCCCAAAGGATCATTTTCCTCTCCCTCGCATCGACCAAATTGTCGACTCGACTGCGGGGTGCGAGAGATTGTCTTTTTTAGACGCCTATTCCGGATATCATCAGATCCGTCTGTATGGACCTGACGAAATCAAAACAGCTTTCATCACTCCATTCGGGTGCTTCTCTATATCACCATGCCATCCGGCCTCAAGAATGCCGGAGCCACGTTCATGAGAATGATTCAAAAGTGTTTACTCCCTCAAATCAGTCGGAATGTGGAAGCGTACATGGATGATATCGTGGTCAAGTCAAGAAAGGGTTCCGACCTGTTGACTGACCTAGCTGAAACATTTGCCAATCTCAGGAGATACGATATCAAGCTCAATCCATCAAAGTGCACATTCGGAGTGCCTGGCGGAAAGTTACTCGGTTTTCTCGTTTCAAAGCGAGGAATCGATGCTAACCCAGAAAAAGTTAGCACCATACTCCGAATGAAACACCCTGTGCGTGTGCACGACGTCCAGAAGCTTACTGGATGCTTGGCCGCGTTAAGTCGATTCATCTCTCACCTCGGTGAAAAGGCGTTGCCTCTTTACCGACTGATGAAGAAGGCACACAAGTTCGAGTGGACTCCAGAAGCTGATGCAGCGTTTGCCGAGCTAAAAGCTCTGCTCTCCACCCAGCCGGTGCTTGCTTCTCCAATCAGCAAAGAGCCTCTGTTGCTTTACATTGCAGCCACAGGACAAGTCGTCAGTACAGTACTTACGGTCGAGCGGGAAGAGGAAGGTAAAACCTTCAAAGTTCAGCGCCCAGTGTATTATCTCTCTGAAGTTTTGACCCCATCGAAGCAAAGATATCCTCATTATCAGAAGCTCGTATATGGGATCTACATGACCATGAAGAAGGTTGCTCATTATTTCTCTGATCATGACATTACAGTCGTCAGCGACGCACCATTGTCAGAGATTCTGCACAACAGAGATGCAACTGGTCGAGTGGCTAAAATGGGCGATTGAACTCCTTCCCCTTGATATCAAATTTGAGGCAAAGAAAGCCATTAAGTCTCAGGCCATAGCAGATTTCCTTGCCGAGTGGACTAAACAGCAGCAGCCGACTCAAGTTCACTCGGAGCATTGGACCATGTTCTTTGATGGTTCTAAGATGTTAAATGGTTCTGGTGCTGGGGTAGTTTTGGTTTCTCCCCGAGGAGATAAGCTCAGATATGTGCTCCAGATCCACTTTGATTCCTCCAACAATGAAGCAGAATATGAAGCACTTTTGTATGGGTTGCGCATGGCCATTTCACTCGGCGTCCGTCGCCTTATGGTTTATGGCGACTCAGATTTGGTGGTCAATCAGGTGATGAAGGAGTGGGATGTTAGAAGCCCAGCCATGACTGGATACTGCAATGCAGTGAGGAAGCTCGAAAAGAAATTTGAAGGGTTAGAACTCCATCACGTTCCCCGACTGAAAAATCAAGCAGCCGACGACTTGGCGAAGATAGGTTCCAAGAGGGAAGCCATTCCGAGTGGTGTGTTTTTGGAGCATGTTCACACACCGTCGGTCCAAGAAGATCCTTTCACTGAAGAAGTCCCGCAGCCCAAAAGCGCCACAGACCCGACTGAAGTCGCGGTCCCAGCTGTGGTCGACTTAATCATGGAGGTTTTGGTCATCACTCCCGATTGGACAGTGCCCTATATCGCCTATATCTTGAGAAAAGAACTCCCCGAGGATGAAGAAGAGGCTCGGGAGATCATCCGCCGATCCAAAGCCTTCACCGTCATGAGGGGTCAGTTATACAGAGAAAGTGCGGCTGGAGTCAGCCAGAAATGCATAACACCGGAGGAAGGTCGAATGATTCTCAACGACATCCACTCGGGGACCTGTGGCCATCATGCGTCTTCTCGGACCATCGTGGCCAAAGCATACCGAGCTGGTTTTTATTGGCCCAGAGCGAATGAAATGGCAAAGGAGATAGTCGACAAGTGTGAAGGATGTCAATTTTACTCCAATATGTCACACAAGCCCGCCTCAGCTTTAAAGACCATACCACTTGTTTGGCCCTTTGCAGTATGGGGGCTGGATATGGTCGGCCCTTTGAGAACAGGCAGAAGCGGTTTTACCCATGTGCTGGTAGCAGTCGACAAGTTCACCAAGTGGATTGAGGCCAAACCTATCAAGAACCTCGATGCCGGTACTGCTGTCACCTTCATCCGAGAACTGATATTCAGATATGGAGTCCCGCACAGCATCATCACTGATAACGGGTCAAACTTCGATTCCGAAGAATTTAGAGCTTTCTGCACATCTCAAGGCACACGAGTCGACTATGCTTCAATCGCCCACCCACAGTCGAATGGACAGGCAGAACGAGCCAACGGTTTGATTCTCAAAGGGTTGAAACCCTGTTTGATGCCTGATCTTAAGCATGCGGCTGGTGCATGGGTTGACGAACTTCCCTCGGTGCTTTGGGGGTTAAGGACCACGCCCAACCGATCGACTGGAAGAACTCCATTCTTCTTGGTCTATGGAGCTGAAGCAGTCTTGCCGAGTGATCTTCTCCACAATGCTCCCCGGGTCGAGCTCTACACCGAAGCTGAAGCAGAACAAGCGCGGCAGGATGCAGTCGACCTTTTAGAGGAAGAAAGAGAGATGGCTCTGATCAGATCGACCATTTATCAACAAGACTTGCGTCGCTTCCACGCCAAAAATGTGAAGAGTCGAGCCTTCCAGGAAGGAGATTTAGTTCTCCGAGTGGATCAGCGGAAACCACACAAGCTTGCTCCTTCTTGGGAAGGTCCCTTCATCATCACCAAGGTTCTCCACAATGGAGCATACCGTCTTTACAATGTCGAGCATCAGATTGACGAGCCCCGAGCTTGGAACGCGGAGCTTCTCCGCCCCTTTTACACTTAAGTATTCACTCGGATGAGTTGTAATAAAAGCACTTCTGTAGTTTATTTATCAAAGACAAGAGCTTTATAATTTTTCTAGAAATTGTTATTACTTTTGTCCACATAAAACAATCCCCCAGTGGGTGGCTTGGCTGCGAATCCGATTCGCCTAAGTCTGTAAAAAAAATCCTAACCGAGTGGTGAGCCAGTCTCCCACATGAAGGCTTAGCTGCGAAATCCGTTTCGCCTAAGATAAACAAAATCCTACCGAGTGGTAAGCCAGCCTTCCACTCGGAGGCTTAGCTGCAGTCCAAGTACTCGCCTAAGTTAAACAAAATCCTATCAAGTGGTAAGCCAGCCTTCCACTCGGAGGCTTAGCTGCAGTCCAAGTACTCGCTTAAGTTAAACAAAATCCTACCGAGTGGTAAGCCAGCCTTCCACTCGGAGGCTTAGCTGCAACATTACGCTCGCCTAAGTACAAATACAACGTGCGCTTTGCGAGGAGGACGAGGTGCAGGTCGACTGCTACCCTCTCCTTCCGAGCTATGCCACAAATACAACGTGCATTCTGCGAGGAGGACGAGGTGCAGGTCGACTGCTACCCTCTCCTTCCGAGCTACGCCACAAATACAACATACGCTCTGCAAGGAGGACGAGGTGCAGGTCGACTACTACCTCCTTCTCTAGAGGTACCCTTTGAAAATCCTACCGAGTGGAGAGCAAACCTCCCACTCAGGGGCTTAGCTGCGGCCCAGTGCTCGCCTAAGTTTTTGAAAATCCTACCGAGTGGAGAGCAAACCTCCCACTCGGAGGCTTAGCTGCAGCCCAGTGCTCGCCTAAGTTTTTGAAAATCCTACCAAGTGGAGAGCAAACCTCCCACTCGGGGGGCTTAGCTGCAGCCCAGTGCTCGCCTAAGTTTTTGAAAATCCTACCGAGTGGAGAGCAGACCTCCCACTCGGGGGCTTAGCTGCAGCCCAGTGCTCGCCTAAGTTTTTGAAAATCCTACCGAGTGGAGAGCAAACCTCCCACTCGGGGGGCTTAGCTGCAGCCCAGTGCTCGCCTAAGTTTTTGAAAATCCTACCGAGTGGAGAGCAGACCTCCCACTCGGGGGCTTAGCTGCAGCCCAGTGCTCGCCTAAGTTTTTGAAAATCCTACCGAGTGGAGAGCAAACCTCCCACTCGGGGGCTTAGCTGCAGTCCAGCGCTTGCCTAAGTGTATCGGGGAACAAGTCGATTGCAATAAGCGCCTCGCTTTAGCCTGCAAAAGACACCTCAAACCAAATGCAAACATATTCAACGTCGAATCCAAGTTCGGATAACATCTAACGGAACCGAAAGTGCTCAGGCGCTAAGCCTGTTAAGGTTTGTCGGTTACAAAACTCACTCGGCATACCGAGGCAAATTTAGAAGTATCAAGCTCAGAAGTTTTTTACCCCTCCTGTGGAGGGCTGGAAGGTGCAACGAACTCATCAAGGTCGATCCCATCTGCAATCCGAGTGGCAGCGGCGATGAAGGTCTCCATGAAAGATCGGAAATCATGCTTCTTGGTGTTAGCTACCCTAAGGGCCACCAGCTTGTCCTCTCGTGCATCCTTGCAGTGAACGCGGACCAGAGACAAAGCAACATCCGCGCCACACCTGGCAGAAGATTTCCTCCACTCCTGCACTCGACTTGGGACCTCGTTCAGTCGAGTCATCAAAGACTCGAGGTCGTTCTGGAGCGTCTCTCTTGGCCAGAGTGTTGTGTCGATACGAGAAGTTGCGACCTTCAGCCTTGCAAGATAGTCGACGACAACAGCAACGCGAGATTCAAGCCGGAGCACATTCATGGCGACTTCATCTTTCACGGGAGAGTTGATGGGATCCAGGTTTATTTCCAGTCGACCAGTCTCCTCTTCAAAGTTCTGGCAAAATTCCGCAAGCACAACCACCGAGTCAAGACAACAATCAGAGATCACAGTTAAAACGTCTGTTTGTTACAAAAGATTACCTTCAAGCATAAGGAATAGCTTCTTGGCGAGTCCACCCAGATAAGCCTCCAGATCGTTCTTCTTTCCCTCCAACTCACTGGCCTTGTCACTCAGGGCAACCTTGTCACTTTTCAGTCGACTGACCTCCTGGTTGGCAGCATCAAGAGCAACCTTCAGATTGGTGTTTTCTTCTTCAAGCTTGATGACTGAAGCCAGCTTTTCATCTGCGAGCTTGGTCTTCTCTAAAGCCGTTTTCTGCAACTCAGCCAAGTCAAGGTCTTTCTTCTTCAGAGCATCCCTCAGTTTTTCTGTGAAAATCACAATAAGATCAGAGTCGGAGGCAGACAAAAAGCAAAGACAGTCGTCAAGATTCTCACCGAACATACCTTTTGCCTCCTCCTTCGCCTTCGTGAAGTTTTCTTGGACAAGCTTTTGGTCAAGCTCAAGCTGGATAAACTTGCTCTCCAATTCGGCATAGCGAGAAACAAGATCACAAGATTTCTGTGAAGGTTCAGTCGACAAACATCAAAGACAATTCGCTTCCGAGTGACTAAGGAACAACCATATCGTTTCTAAGACTATGGCCGAACACAAACATTCGACCATAGTCTCGAGGACTACACCCAGTGGGTGCACTCAGCGTGCCCCCACTAGTTTCATCAGTTAGAGTCGACCAGTCGACCAACAACAACAAAAAAAACGGGAGGTGTTCTTCAGACTATAGTCGACTGCCAGCAGTCGACCACAGTCTCGGGGACTACACCCAGTGGATGCACTCAGCGTGCCCCCACCGGTCTATGAATCTATTCGGCCTAGTCGAGTAAGGAAAAAACTTAAGACATAAAGCCTATGGTCGACTGCCAGCAGTCGACCATAGCCTTGGGGACTACACCCAGTGGATGCACTCAGCGTGCCCCCACTAATCCGGAATTTCAATCGACACACCCAGCGGGTGTAGGACAAACTCTAGGAATTTCAGAAAGAAGAGTTTTCAGATATCATATCCTAACAGAACATGCAGTGATCGACTGACCTGAACATTACTCTGAAGAGCTGAATTGGCGTCATAGGCTGCCTGGCTGGCTTCTCGTATTGCCTTCACTTGCTCCATCATGACCCCCGCTTGGCGTATTGCTTCCTTAGCAGCACTAGCTTGGTCTTCTGGAATGTGGTAGGTTGAGAAAAGCGAGGGTTGAGCAGCACTCGACGACGAAGGACGAGCACTCGTCAACGGCACCGCAAAGGTTACGGTAGGCCGAGTGACATTGTCTCCCTCCACGACCAATGTCTCGGGCGCTGGCACATCCTGAGTCGCCTTGCCAGCAGACGTTTTCTTGCTCCTTCTCTGCCTCGGTGGTTCCTCATCGTCGTTGTCGGGAAGGTCGATAACAACATTAGATGAAGCTGCAGAAAAAGAATCAAAATTAGAGACAAGAAGCCAATCGACCGAAGGAAAAACTACAAGAGTCATACCAGGTTTCGAAGTAACAGCATCCTCCATCTCCTGATCTTCAGCTCCGCCCGAGGTATCAGAAGTAGCAGCACTGCAGTTCCAGAAGTCAGTCGATTAGCTCATAAGTCGACCAAGAATAAGTTCATGTGGGACAGATGAACTCAGGCTACACCATTACCCTGAGATAGTGGGGGATCACCATCTTCATCTTTGGCAGGACCTTCGTCGGCTTCGACGGCGCCACTCGAGATTGCTTCGGAGCTTTCTCAGTCGGCACCGGAGAAGTAGTCCGAGGGCGCTTGGACGACTGCGTGACGATTGCGACCCCCTTACCACGCTCGGCCGCAGGATCATGGGCAAGCTTCGAGCGCCTTTCCGAGCGAGGAGGTGCAACTTCCTCCTCCTCCCCCTCCTCTTCCTCCTCACCAGAGTCATCACCCTCATCATCGTCGACAGCATCCGAATCCCACTCCTCCGGGCTTTCGCCCCCACTTCCTTCCTCCTCCTCAGTCGGCGTCTGCGCTCCATTGGGCATCGAGTATAACTCAGTGGTGGCCTGTCAGACAACAAAGCAAAACAAGGATCAATCGACCAATTCGCAGCGAAACAGAATGGATAAAGCAAGATTACAATCGAAGATAAGTGGTCATACCGTGTCCGGTGTATAGGTACAGTCGAGTGGCGGGATCCTCCTAGCCCCTCGAGGGTTGTCCTTGTTCCCTGTGATTGCGGCCACCCACCTCTCCAGCGTGGCGTCGTCGACCGCTTCTGGATGGACCCGAGTGGTGTCTTCGGTACCGCAGTACAGCCACATCGGGTGGCCTCGGTACTGAAGCGGTTGGATGCGCCGTCTAACGAAGACTTCCAGAAGATCCATACCCGTCACTCCGTCCCGAACGAGTTGGACTACGCGCTCCATCAACATTTTTACCTGGGCTTTCTCCTCAGGAAGCACCTTCAGAGAAGAGGGTTTGTCCACTCGGTCCATGGAGAACGGAGGGAGACCAGTCGACTGCCCCGGCGTCGACTCGTCTTGGCAGTAGAACCAAGTCGACTGCCACCCTCTGACCGACTCAGGCAGGGTCATGGCCGGGAAAGTGCTCTTATTCCTCATCTGAATCCCAAGACCCCCGCACATCTGAATAACCTTGGTCCTCTCATCGTCCGGACTCGCCTTTTTCACCATCTGTGAGCGACAGGTGAATATGTGCTTGAAGAGACCCCAGTGCGGTCGACAACCCAGGAAGTTCTCGCACATGGACACGAAAGCAGCAAGATGAGCGATGGAATTGGGAGTGAAATGGTGGAGTTGCGCCCCAAAAAAGTTCAGAAACCCTCGGAAGAAAATACTCGGCGGCAGAGAGAATCCACGATCTATGTGAGTGGCTAGGAGAACGCACTCACCCTCCTGCGGCTGCGGTTGACACTCGGTCCCCGGAAGCCTTGCTGACCCGTGGGGGATCAGACCCTCGTTGGCCAGGTCATTGAGATCCTTCTCAGTGATGGTCGAGCGGATCCAATCCCCTTGGACCCAGCCTTTTGGCAGGCGGGACCTTGACGAAGATCCGCCCCGACTGGACGCTCTCCCCTTCGCTTTCCCCGCCGCCGTCGCCTTCTTCGCGCGCTCCAAGGCCGCCGTCTTCTCCTTCACCATTGTCGCCGGCGAAGCGCGCGAAGAGTGGATAAGCAGAGGCGAGAGCGGGCGCAGCGGGCGGAGGCAGAGAGGGCGGAGAGAAGAATGAGAAGGCACTGTTCAAAAACCCTCGCCCGGCGCTTTATATAAGGACACTTCCGAGTGGCTGACGAGTAGGCCCGGGCGGTCCCGTCACATGCCGAAACAGTCGCGCGCGCACTATACGTGGCGAAAAAGGCGGCGCAAAAATCGAGGCGTCCACGCCTTATCCCATCCGAGTATCGTGGTCCGCCCCATTTCGCGCGCTTCCCAAAATTCGGATCCCACAAAATCCGCTAACGGCAGATCAATCTGTCAGACGATATCTTTCCTGCGATCCGTCG
Organism: Triticum dicoccoides; assembly: GCF_002162155.2. NCBI lineage: Eukaryota > Viridiplantae > Streptophyta > Magnoliopsida > Poales > Poaceae > Triticum > Triticum dicoccoides. The sequence continues at coordinate 518,836,911 of NC_041391.1, forward strand.
CTCAGAAGTTCACTAAAGTTCAAAAGTTCACTCGACAAAAGAAAGGAATGGATCAAGGCGACTGAAAGAAAAGTTGATGACAACGCCAAAAAGAAAATCGCTGACCCAGGCACGGGAAATAGGCCGGAGAAAATTATCAACTCCTTCCTCACTCAAACCTCGATCCATTCGGGGGCTAATGATGAGGTTATGTACCTAGGGTAGGATTATGGACCTGTCTAGGATACCATACCCAATGTCACCCTTAGAAGAAGCTACCTTCCAGTCGACCAAGAGAGACTTCACTCGACGAACCCAAGGACACTCGACGATGAAGATAGCCACTCGGCGATGAAGATAGCCACTCGACCATGAAGCTAACCACTCGACGGCGAGAAGACCTAAAGTCAGTCAGCACGCAACGGTCTGTCATTAAGTAGCTTTAATAGTCTTCATAGCACTTTATGAGGGCGTTACCAGTAACCCCCCGTCTTAATGTACTTTAAACCCTGCATAACTGAGGGCCGGAGGGGTCTGGCGAACTCTATATAAGCCACCCCCTCCTCAGTGTAAAGGGTTCGCACCCCTGTAACTCATATACACAGAAACCAGTCGACCGCCTCCAGGCTCCGAGACGTAGGGCTATTACTTCCTCCGAGAAGGGCCTGAACTCGCTAAACACTTGTGTGTACAACTACTCCGTAGCTAGGATCTTGCCTCTCCATACCTACCCCCCATTCTACTGTCAAACTTAGAACCACGACAAGCGGCACCGTTGAACGGCATCGCTGGAGCACCTCCTTGCGGGGGGATGGAGTGAGAGGTTGAAGAAGGTGGCTTCCTTTTAGCCGGAACCTTCCTCCGCTTTACGCCCGCGGTCTTGCCGGCGTTCTCCGCCGCCGGCCGGGATCGCACTATGGCGTTGGCGCCCGAAGCGCGGGCCGTCGCGGCGGGGGCAGCCGGATTCCCGCCCTGCACGACCACATTGCCATGCCGCTTGCGGGCCGGCGCGGCGTGTGCTTGGGCGACGGCAGCGGGGGCAACATGGCCGGCGACGAGATCCGCCCGAGGGGAAGGAGCATGCGCGACCTCGACGGTGACGGGGGACATCACAGGAACATCCATGGCGGCGAGGAACGGCCGGGGAGGATGAACCGGAGCTTGCGAAAGGGGGCAATGGTGGCGGAGGGTGCGGGGAACGGGAAAGGGCGCGCGGAAATGTCCCTCCCGCCAAATCTCGCGCCGGATGGGGGTTCAGCTCGAATCGGCCTCCCAATCCGTGAAGATGCAGGTTGGGGGAGAAGATTTGCCGCGCCCCGCAAAAAATTTTACGGGCCGGGCCAGGATGCGGGGTCTGCTCGGGCTACTTTTCCGGCCCCAACACGCAATTTGGCGGTTATTTTGCGGGCCGAAGCGGGATGCGGGTCTGCTAGAGTTGCTCTAAGGGAGCTTTTCACCTGCATGCGCAATAAACAAAACGATGCTGAATTATGCCTCGAAGGAATTGGGTGCGATGGCATTACGAAAAACCGTTATCAAGAACCACTTCAGCTTTTGAAAAAAGGATCGATGAACACCTACCTTGCGTCGAGCAGTGTCATAGTCAGTAACGAAGGGACCGGCCCCCAAAAGACATCAGAGAATGACCAAAGGCTTTGATCTACCATCAGAGTGCATGCATCGCTAGTGCTTTTTCTTCCTGGATAATTGGATCATGATTCCCATGATTAAAGCCACATATGCATTCGGGTAGCTCTGGCTGGTTTTCGGTAAAGCCGGGCTGAAAAGAAGAAAACATATGCTGCTGCATTGCATGCATGGCATCATATCCGCCGAGATTTATTCCAAGGGACCAATCGTCCTGAACTTTGCATGGTGCGCTGGCTTCGGCCATGATAGGCACACCGCACAGGATCTCGTACCAGACTCCCCGGAAAAAGAACCTCGCAAGCGCAAACCTGCAGACGTGGTTTCTCTTCAGACACAAGCAATGCCGGCCGGATTAGCACACGGGCTGCAGTTTGGCTCGCCGGATTTTCTCACCGTCGCCGGCCAGGTTCGGCACATAGCATCATGCTGCTGAGGACCTGAGGCTGCCACTGCGACGATCTTTTACCACCGAAGGAAGGATGACCAAGTTCAGTGGCATTCAACAGTCTCAAGTAGGTAACCCGCAAAAATAAAAAGTCTCAGGGATATGTAGAATCAAAACATGTGCAAAAGCAACCGTCAGAAAGAAAGTGATCATGAGTGCAACTTTGGACAGAAGGTGTGATTTCGACTGAAAGAAAGCCCAACGAGCTCCGAGCATGTCAGAGCAGAGCATCGCGGATAAGACCCCGGTTTCGTGATAAGATAAGGTATGTCTAACTGAAATGATGTGGTGTGGTGATTTCTCTCACTGTTTTCAAAGTGGACACCATCATCTGAACAAGTGAAAGGAGGATGTGTGCGCCTGATGAGTAGCAGGTTACCTCCATCAACGACGTGCTCCGGAAGATTCATCAGAGTAGGGGATTGTCCTTGTTGTAGGAAAAGCAGAATAGGGTATTGATCGTTAGGCCTCATAGTCATATAGTCATAGCAATAACCAAATCCATTAGTCTACAGAGACAAGATTTGATATGAGCACGGACCATATCCATTAGTCTATAGCGACAAGACTGTACCTGCTTGACATAATAGCGAGATCATGATTGTGGCTGAGCGCTTGAGCGTTTGTAGAGAAAAACATACATTTTGGACCCTGCACTCCACTTCAGGTGATCCTAGAAAAATCATTCAGAGCTTACAAAAATTACTGAACTTATATTTCAAAATATATAAATTTTTACCGGATATTCAATTTGGCTCTAGGGAGCACATGCTCGTGCGTGCCAGAAATGGATTTTACAAATGTCAAAAAAAATTTAGAAATGTTCATTGTCACATCCAAATGCTGTCTGCAAATTTTCAGGGGAAAAACTTAAGCATTTTGACCTGTGTAAAAAAACAAGTGGAACAACAAATGCTACCTTCAAATGTTACACTTAGTTTAGTTTTTTTTTCACCGACAAAGCACTGTTATCCCGTATCGCATGAAAATTGTCAAGCACACTTGCTACACTAACATGTACATCTACAAAAAATATCAGAATTTTTTAAGTTTATTTACTATTTATTTTGATTTTACTGTTCATTAGGGAGCATATGCTTCCCAGAGCCAAAAATCCGCATCCTTGTTTTACAGTAAACTTCATATTATTAGAACACATAAAATTTCATAAAAAATAGAACAATTATATGTGGGGAAAAACCGTGATACATTCAGAGTTGAGCGCTTGAGCATTTTGTAGGAAAAAAACGTGCATTTAGGATCCTACACTATAGATGATCCAAGAAAATTATTTAGAGCTATAAAACTTACTCCCTCTGATCCAAAAAAAAGTGTCGCAGTTTTGAACTAACGTAAACTGCGACACTTTTTTTTAGAATCGGAGAGAGTACTTGATTACATCTAAAAATATAGAACCTTTTCATAATAAACTTCAAACTATTTGAACAAATATAAACTTCCACAAAAAAGGAAGAAAATGTGCGAAAAGAATAGGAAAATAAAAAACCCAGGAAATTAGGTTTTTAATGTTTACCTCTATATTTCAGGAAAATCTGAATTTTTCGGGTATTTAAACATCAATCTGATTCAGCTTGACCTATAATTTGGTAAATTTATTAGATCTATTTCTCTTAATTATAGATCTAAACTTGATCCACAATTATTTTATAGATTTTTTTATCATGGAATATTTTTTAACTGCTAAATCTAAAGTTGATCCGCAATTATCTTTTAGAATTTTTAATCATGGATTTTATTTTTTTGCACTTGAGTTGAATTCATAGGATCAAACCAAATGTGAAATCATATTTAAAAAAAAAGAATGATATTTAGAAAGTCGCAAATACAAATTTACCTCCTGTAGTACACGTGGTTTTACAGTTTCAGTGTTGTTGGTAGTCCTGGTTCTGTTTGCCTAAATGAAATCAAAGTTTACCAATAAGGAAAACTCTCATTAACGACTTAAATTTGAACTTTCTAAATTTGCATGATTCTACCAGCTACAATCTGTATATTTCCTTGCCTCAATGCATTTGTGTTTAACAATTAATGAGGTCAAAATAGCTAGCAGCCTAAAACACTTCTCTTTTGCATGACGTACAATTGGTTTCCATTTTCTAGTGGACTGCAACTAAAATTCCTCCCTCGGTTCTGTCAAAACAAAAAATTCCTTCCTCAGTATTTCGATTTTCTAGTGGATATCAACTTAAGTTCCTTCCTCGGTATTGAACCTCTTGATTCACAGGATTTGATAATACATGAAATACTCCCTCTGTACACTATTGAATTGCAAAAACGTCTTATAATTAGTGTACAGACTACAGAGGTAGTAGAACACAAGAATATGATAGGAACACATGACTCGAATAAGCACAGTGAAATAAAAGTCAAAGCAATGTCAATGGGAAAACAGAATGCCATTTACGTCATTTCTGGAAATCTTTCTGGAAATCCTGGGTTGTTTCACTTTCTGGAAATCCTGCGTTGTTTCACTTGAATCTGAGATCGGATGATAGTTGTAGTTTCATTTATATTTCTTTACTCCATTCCTTTGAATCAATCAAAAGAATGTATAGTGCCATCAAAGGGAAATATATATTCTCATGTTTTTCATTCACTTTACCAAATGAATTAAGTGAGCCTCAATGCATTAGAAACAACAGGACTCCTATAAACACTGAAAATACCATTCCACCCCTCATTCAGTCATTCTGCATGGTCATGGATACACTGGGAAGTCATAGCCAGTTCATCTTTTGCTGTGCCGATGCCTTCAACCCTTGAACTTGGAATGTTCCCTATTGATAATGTCACAAGTCACGAATTAAGATTCACCGTCACGTTCTAAAATTTCATTCTTGAACATTGCGACAATTATAAAGTTGCATCATGCTAGTTTTTAGACTATCAATAAGAGGAGAAAAAGGGCTTCCACTAAAAGGCAAGGAAACTATGTGTCAGGCTTATGGAAATCATCAGTTGAGGTGATTTAAGTAGTATAGTTACTTAGAGCAACTCCAGCCGCACCCCCAACAGCACACACACACACACACACACACACACACACACACACACACACACACACACACCGGCGCCATTTTTTAGCGCCGGCGCCCAAAAAACGGCCCAGCCACGCCCCCAGGGTCTCGTTTTTCGCCGGTTTGGGCCGAAATAACAGACGGCGAACCCGAGCCAAGCCCAAGCCCCCGGGGGCACCGGCCGAAGCGAAAAGGCGCATGGGTCCGCCCTGTCGGCGAGAGAAGGCCCTTTTCCCGCCTTTCCCCTCCGT
>NC_041391.1:518842692-518919940 GCF_002162155.2 Triticum dicoccoides
CTCCATCCGGCCGCCATGCCGCCGAAGAAGTACGCCGCCCCTCGTGCCGCTACCTATGCCGACGCCACCCAGCCGAAGCAGAGGAAGCCGAGGGCGCCGCCGTCCAAGCCCCCGGGCATGTCAAACGCCGACTGGAAGGCGGAAGTTCAGCGCCGGGAGGCTGTCACCACCGACTGGTGGAACAGGCTCAACGCCAAGAAGGCTCGGGACAGGGTGGCGGCGGCTGCGGACGTGGCGGATCAGGCAGATCGCGTGGCGAAAAGCAGAGGCGTCTCGCGCGAGGATGATGTATCCACCCGGCGGCCACGGCCCGCACGTTCCCTGGACCCAGCAGAGCGTCGGGTCGCCGGCCGGCTTCTCGTCGTCGACACACCCTGGGGGTGCGCGCCATCGCCTGGCTACACCAACGGCGACACGGTGGTCGGCGTTGATGACGAACGGCGCCGTCAAGCTCGACCTACTCCGGAGCAACGTCGGCCTTCTCCGGACCAACGTCACCGCGAAGAAGAGGAACACCAACCTGCCATTCCTGATGGGGGCGGACATGTCGACGATGGACGAGCAGGTCAAGGCGTGGTACCTGGCGGAGCGCGGCCTCATCCTGAACCAGATGTCGTCGACGCCCGCGCCAACTCGCACGCCAACCCAACGCCGCCGCCAAGCCCGAGCAATGATGCCTCCACGACGCCCAACACCGACGCTGACCAGCCCGCGCACGCCGACCCCCGCCAGTCCGACGCCGGAGGACAACGCCGACGTTTGATGCATTGCCTACGCGTCTTTCCTTTTGAACGCCGAACTTTTGAGTGATTGATCGCCGAACTGTGGCATGGTGAACTATGTGGTAGCCGCTGATCGCCGGACTTGTGGCGTTTCTTGGGTAGCGGGAAATGTCATGTTTGAATTTATATCGTCTTGGGGCCGACCCCTGGGGGCGTGGCTGGGAACTAGATCGCCCCCAGGGCCGAAAAAGCGCCGGCCAAAGGGCCAAAATAGCGCCGGCGGGTGCGCTGGGGGGCCGAACGAGTGGAGATCCTCTTATCTACCAATCCTGTGTCCAGATCACCTCTATTAGTGTCCCTCGGTCTGATTCTACAACTGTCTCTGTCGCAGTGCTTATCAAACAGATGAACGTATACATAACTGATGCAATTAAAAAAATTGCATGTAAGGCTGCAGCTTCACTGTCAAATGGAAACTGGAGAATAGAAACAGCTTGCACCTTCGTGTTGGTTATTTTTCCGAAGTAGAGGATGCATAACACTGATGAAGGCATCAACTGGCAGTGTCCTCGAGATATAATCTGGCTAAGCCGGGTCTTTCTCAAACAAAAGGTGGAGTTCCTCATGCACTTGTTTTTCCTGAAAGACAGTAAAATTGAATCTGAGAATCTTATTCGGTACTCCACTGGACAGTGTCTAATCAGTAATGTAAACAAGTTAATTTGGTTAAAACCATCCAAATTTGACCCTTAAGTCCTACGTCAAACTTAAACTACCAATTGTGTCTTTCTCTTCTTTTTTAGAATCTACATTAGCAACTGTTGACCACCAGAGGCTAGAGTCAACTAGGGTATCGTCAAACTCATATGTAAATACAAGATCATAATCTGGTCTTGATAAAAACAGAGGCTATAATAATGTGTAAGCAAACCTTTCAAGTACATTTTTCTTTCCAGTTGCCAACAAAATTCTCAGAAATTGACATGTTTGACTATACCACATCATTTGCATCCAAAAACATGTCTCACTGGTTTAACAATGAAAGACTGCATAAAGGAACCAAACATTATTAGACAACAGTACATAATTGATCACATAGCATACTGTTTATCTACAAAAATCTCTAACTTAATTCCAAGGTAGCATTATACCTGCAATTTTGTGGTACCCTCCATGAGAATGCCCCAGATGCTTTTAAGCTTGGTGGCATAGACATATAATCCCTCCAACCTTCCATGATGATTCTTAAATCATGAAGTTTGCTTTGCAATCCAATGCAACAGTTAGCATGCATTGTGCAAACCTCATTTAAATCTTTGCTTGGCTCACAAATACCACCAAAGTATGTAGTACTTAAAAACTTAATGGTTAATCCAATATCCATAATGTAAGGATCATGCTTAATAAAATTAAGTACATCCTGGTCATGATAGCCAGGGTATCTCAGTCGTGAAGAATACCAAAACTTGTAAAACTCTATGCTTTGATTGTTCGACTTCACGTAGTTGAACCCCCCATTAGCTATGTTTCTCAAGTCAGTTGCATTGCCTACATAGTGATCACATGCAACCTGAAGATCTCCATCCGGATAAAAATATGGAAATGGATTGCGAAACCACATTATATCTGCATCCTGAAATGCATATAAGAGAAGCAAATCAGTTTATGCTTATAGATTTGACTTCTTCAAGTTCGCTATTTTTAGGAAAAGGATACATCTTATTGTGTTAGTATCAAAGTAGAATATTAATGCAATAGAGCAGGAAGTAAAGTAAACATGGAAATTTACCGAGAAAATGAAGCTGTAACCTTTTTCAAGAACTAAGCGCAAGAAATCCAGCCTTTTCCACATCATCTCCAGATACCCAGCAGTCAGAAACCTCTTCTCTTGAGAAAAGTCCACATTACCGGTTACAAGAGCATAACAGTAGGTATGGATCTCAGTACATCGTCTATATGCTTTCCTGTCGAAGGCTATTATCACAAGGTGTTTCAGTAGTGAACTAGTTCTAACACCATGCCGGAAGCTATCAATGAAAAGATCTATAACTGAGCCTGGAGAAGACCATGCAGCATTAAGGGTCGTCAATATAATGGTCTTATTGTCCATAGAAGCCGCTTGTAGAACTTGCTCAAGTTTGAGATATTCAATGTCCTACAAGGATGGTTTTACATTAATTGTTACACCGAGTAAACAACTTATAAGTTCTGCCTCAGAAAGCAATTCAATTTGGTAGCATATCAACCGCGTGCTAAGCTGAAACACATTTCATCTGATGACTAGTGCTAAAAAGGAAAGGCGTCAGGCTAATCACTGACATAACCCAAAGAATAAAATATTTCAATAGAAACAAGACAGGAATGATTAAAATAAGGAGGAAGGTTGACATTTCACCAGGAAATGTACAATCATTTGAATACCACTATAAAGCACAGGGCTAATCATTTGACATGTTAGCTAGCAGTATTTCTCTCAGTGGAACAGATCCAACTAACAAATAAGCTTAGAATATTCATGATTGTCGTATAAATCAGCAGCTATAAGTGTACGTATTCATTCACTCCTTAAGGTCTGCAGATTTTAACATCCAAATTCATGTGCATGCCCACCAAATAAAATTGGCTGTTCCCGAAGATAAAGCTCCATCGTAACAATCTATCCATACATAGACAGAGAAGTTGCTTGATCAGTTGATTCTGAAGGCCAAACACTAAAATTAGGGATAGTAGCAAAACAAATGAGGCCCGGATAACAGTATGCTCATGCTAGCAACCTGAAATATGTAATTCCACTATTCAATTTACAGAACTGAAAAGTAAGGCAGACGAGAGAGACTGGCAACCTCAACGAGGGGGAGGTGGAGAAGGAGGAGGGGAGACGGAAGCACACCAGATCGTCGGCGGAAATGTGGTCGAGGTCGCGGTCCTCCTCGGCTTTGGGGACCACAACCGGAGCAAGAGGTGGGTCCCACTGCCGGCGATCCCAGGCGACCTGCACCGGTGGAGGCGTGTTCGACACGAGGGCTCGGTACAGCACAGCGCAGGGCAGCGCCACGGCCGCGGCGAGGAGGAGCACCGCGGCGGCCTTCCGAAACGCCGAGGCCGGCGGAGGAGGCGGCTTCGAGTGGCCGTACAGCCGGCGGAGGGAGGTCGCCGACGGCGGGGCCAGGGTTTGGCGTGAAGGCCTCGCCATTGCGGGTTACAAGAGCCGAGGGGGCGTCGGCGGCGGTGTACGCCGACTGCTGAGTCGGTCGCCCATTGTGAAAGTGTTCCAGTGCAGCGCAACGGGGCAGAATTTTGTGTTTTGACCCCTTTCGCGTACCAATTCAGGATCTGACCCCGGTTGGAATTTTTTTAGGATTCAATCCTTTTTCTTACCGTCAAGATGCTGACGATAGGGTTAGACAACCTACCGTCAGGGACCCTGGCGGTAAGCTACTTATCCACGTCACCTAGCAGTAACGGCTGTCGTCCCCCTCCGTCGCATCCTACCGCCATAGTCCCTGACGGTAGGGTGCGGCGAGCGGTTATTTCGCCCGAGCCCGCCCCTTCCCATCTTCCCACCCACCCCTCCCCTCCTCTTGACAGTTCTTCTTCCTCCCCCTCGCCCTCTCTCCCTCTCTCATCTCCTCCACTCTTCTCCTCGGATTTTCACCGTTTCTTCATCGTTTTTGCGGATCGAGATGGCCCCGAAGAGAGAAACGTAAGCTCCTCCAATCCCTTCAAGTAGTTTTTGCAAACTTGCTTCTGATTCAACGCATTATTTGCTTGAAATCCTCATCTTTTTGAAGTTAGATTGGAATTTTTTTCACCTAGGATTGTTTTAGCTTGATTGTAGTTCTAGTTCTTAGTTCTTTAGTAACTAGTGATATTGAATATGAATCTAATCAATAGTTCATATGTTAGTGTGAAGATGAACCCTAGTTCATAAAATATTTTTGTTAAAAAAAGTCTGATGTAATGCATGTGGGAGGACTTGTTTTGTTTTATGATGCATGTTGATATGATGATATGAAGATGTTGTTGTGTGGCGTTATGAATATGGGGGTATCCAGACTTGCCTGCCTGCGGCCCACCACGTGGCTCCATCGTCGGCCTGTTACGGCCCGGTTTCGACATCAACAGTTCAAGACCCTCGCGAGGGGCCAAGCCTCGCGAGGCGAACAATGCCAAGACCCCCGAGGGGATCGGCCTCCTCAAGCTAGCTCCCGAGGGGCGGAGAGTTCTATGCAAGGTATACCTCACGGGGCTCAGCTGACGTGAGCCGTGACGACCAAGGCCAGGCGGGCGCCAGGGGGCGCAGGGCGCCAGTTTACTCTTCGGTGCAAGGGAGGCAAGCCACATGTGCGGAGTCCCGAGGAATCAGCCAAAGGTTTTCATCCTGGTGCAACAAGACCAAGACCGCCAGGACGGCAGGACGGAGGTCATCACCGAGCCCACCGCAGCGTCACGGTCAAAGGCTTTTTGCAGGCGAAGACTACTTTTGTTAGGATAAGTTGTACTACTTGTCCCCTTTCAAATCCAACCGTTGTGGGATCCCTTCCCGCCAACATTTGGAAAGAGAACAAATGCCGCTATAAATATGACCTAACCACCACCATAGAAGGGGCATCTAGTTCAGATCCCACCAGCTCTCTTGAGCTCAAGAACACCTCACCTCCTGAGCCTAGTTCATCCACTATACTAGTTCGTCCTCAGCCCTTCGAGGCAATCCACCAAAACGTGGAGTAGGGTATTACACCGCAAGGTGGCCCGAATCAGGATAGACTGATGCGTCTCTTTGTCTCTTCGAGCTTGTTGCGCTAGGCTTAGGAGACTCGCGAGTAGGCAGGCTGGGTAGGTTGAGATTTTCGCACGCACCCCAAACTTCGAACCTCTCAAGGGTTTATGGAACCCGTAATCCGACATTTGACGTGCCAGGTAAGGGTGCGTCGGGTCTCCTCTTCCGCCAACCGGTCCTCCGCCGCTCCACCAACGCCATGGCCGATGCCTCGAGGGCGCACGTCGAGCACTGGGTCATCCAGGACTCTTCGACGGCGCCCGCTGACGAAGAAGACCTCCTAATGCGGTCACCCCAGGTACTCTTGTTGTTTCACCATTATCGCCAAGTAAAGTATTTTCCAAGCGAGAGTCTGGCTATGAAAATAAGATGCAAAAATATGTGGTTCCCGCTCTGCGTCATAAGAAGATAATGTGTGCTACGAAACAGAGAGGAATCTTAGGTGTGATGCCTGTTCCATATGCTACTGAAGTTGCTCTTCGGATCGTGCATCAAGAGAAAGTGAAGCCTATGTTCAGAACACCTTGCCAATATTTGTACGAAGGCCAATATACATACGTGGGTCCTGGATGAATCAAGCCTACAAAAATGACATGGCAGAGGAGGCGTGTCCTTTTTATTTGTTTTCTAGTTTAATTGGGTTTTGTGGTTTTTTTAGTTTCTACGTACAAGTTGTAACGTGAGGAGTCCTCATCGTTTTCCTAGTCCAGGCCGGTCTAGGCCCAATTATTAGGCACCACCTATATAAGCAAGGGGGCAGCGTTGTCTAGGTTTAGGTTGGAGTTGATATAGAAAAATATTCAGAAAAGTTATCTTATGATTGGCGCATATCTGAGTTCCTGCGTTCCATGATTTGGATCGTTGATTGCATGTGTTCTGGCCGACTTGATTCCCAGGACGCTAGCTTCGCTTCGATTCTTGATCAATCAGGGGTCAATTCGATCTCTACTTTGTTCAATCTACTTCTACCACCTTACGTCTTCCATCTGCTAATTACTCCGCCGCCGCTGATCATCATTAGTCTAAACCAATCCACCTGTTAGCTACTACTCGTTCATGTACAGAATCACCACTGCGGCTATATATATTCAGCATGTTCTAATTCATTTGCTTCCGTTCAAGATTTGCTCTGCTAGCTCTTTGCGTCAGTGAAAGATCAGGACCACCCCATAAAATCGTCTCAAAGCTATTTGAGCCGTATCAGTTGGTATCAGGGAGCGCCAGGTTTATCACTGCTCACGATGTCAACCGCAAGCAAGCATGACGACGATGAGGTGCGGGAGGATGATGGGCCGCCGTAATATGGTCCCGGTCTGGACCCAAGTGTCTGTGCTATGGTCAAGGCTACATACCAACACTTTGACAACCGCATGAAGACCCTCGACGAGACGGTGACCGACGGGTTCCAGGCCATGCAGGCAGCCCTCCGGCGCCTAGAGGCAAGGGCAACTGACGCGGCCGCTCCAGCGAGGGCACAACATGCCCTGCAGCAGCAAGCACCTCGACATGTCCGTGACGCGGACGTTGCCAACGACGACAATGATGCTGAGTCTGAGGATGGTTCTGATGCTCGCGGTGACTTGCCTCGCCGACCACGACAGGATGCTCGTCCCCGTGATGATGGACCAAGGCGGCGCCTCGATGAGGACGAGGACAGAGGTATTGGTAGAATAAAAATTACTATACCTTCGTTCACAGGCAAGGCCGGTCCTGAGGAGTATCTTGAGTGAGAGATGCGCGTGGAGCAGATTTTTGATAACCACCGTTACTCCGAGGAGCAAAAGATTCGATTTGCTTCTCTTGAATTTTTAGGTTATGCATTAATTTGGTGGGATCAACTCAACCGCAATGATGCACGACCAGAATCGTGGCGTGAGATGAAGCGTACAATGTGTGCTTGCTTTGTGCCAGCTTATTTCCAGAAGGAGCAACACACAAAGCTTCGACGCCTTGTTCAAGGAGCCATGCCAGTGGATGAGTATTACCAATGGATGCAAGTTCTGATGATCAGAACTAATGTGCATGAGTCTAATGATGCAACAATGACACGTTTCTTTGAGGGGCTGAATGAGGATATACGCGATCATATTGATTTGATGCAATATAATGATATGCAAGAGCTTCTTCGTCAAGCGGAGCGTGCCGAACAGTGGGTCAAAGCAAAGCAAGTTTCCAAAGGTCGCACCAATTTCAACATGGGGCGACGTTCCTATTCGCATGACGATGATAATGTCAAGCCAGTTTCATCCTATAGGTCAGCTGCTACCGATCACAAGGAGATGAGCAAAGAATCTATGGCCGCGAGCAAAGTGGCTTCAAGGGCTGATTCAAATGCACAGTCGGCTATGCGTACTAGTGAGATTGTGTGTTACACATGTGGAGGTAGGGGACACCATTGATTGTCCGAACAAGAAGAGAGTGCTCCTTGTTAATGATGGATATGTTTCCGAAGACAAAACTGACTCAGAGTCTAATGAGCCCAAGGCAGGGGAAAGTGAATCTAATCCTATCAAGTGATATCCTTTAGATTATGATCTGTCATGCATCATGGTGCAGCGAGCTAAAGAGTATCAAATTCCAAGCTCGGGATAGTGGTGGAAAAATTTTCAGTCACAATGTCTAATCAACAACAAGTGTTGCAAGTTGATTATTGATGGAGGGAGCTACACCAACATCATAAGCAAGCGTGTGGTGGATGCTTTAGGAATGAAGGCATGGCCACATCAACAGCAACATTGCATTGAGTGGTTGTACAACTTCGGACGTCTGAAGGTGACTCACAAGGTACGCCTAAAGTTCAATATTGGCACATGTTATGATGAGGTCATTTCTGACGTCGCGCCAATGGATGTGTGCCAATTACTATTAGGTCGTCCGTGGCAATACGATCGTAACGCTATACATGAGGGGGGGGGGAGGGTCGAACACTTACGTGTTCCGAGATGTTGGCATCAAACGTGTGCTGCAGCCCATGGGTAATAATGCTATCAACATTGATCATGTGTTTGTACACAAGGATGTTTTGAAGGGTCCTCCGAAACCAAGGACAGTTTCGTTTGAAGGGGGAGGGGATGATGCGGTCACCCCAGGTACTCTTGTCGTTTCACCATTATCGCCAAGTAAAGTATTTTCCAAGCGAGAGTCTGGCTATGAAAATAAGATGCAAAAATATGTGGTCCCCGCTCTGCGTCATAAGAAGATAATGTGTGCTACAAAACAGAGAGGAACCTTAGGTGTGATGCCTGTTCCATATGCTACTGAAGTTGCTCCTCGGATGGTGCCTCGGGAGAAAGTGAAGCCTATGTTCAGAACACCTTGCCAATATTTGTACGAAGGCCAATATATGTACGTGGGTCCTGGATGAATCAAGCCTACAAAAATGACATGGCAGAGGAGGCGTGTCCTTTTTATTTGTTTTCTAGTTTAATTGGTTTTTTTGGTTTGTTTTTAGTTTCTACGTACAAGTTGTAGCGTGAGGAGTCCTCATCGTTTTCCTAGTCCAAGTTGGTCTAGGCCCAATTATTGGGCACCACATATATAAGCAAGGGGGCAGCGTTGTCTAGGTTTAGGTTGGAGTTGATACAGAAAAATATTCAGAAAAGTCATCTTATGATTGACGCATATCTGAGTTCCCGCGTTCCATGATTTGGATCGTTGATTGCATGTGTTCTGGCTGACTTGATTCCCCGCTTTGATTCTTGATCAATCAGGGGTCGATCCGATCTCTACTTTGTTCAATCTATTTCTACCACCTTACGTCTTCCATCTGCTAATTACTCCGCCGCCGCCGCCGCTGATCATCATTAGTCTAAATCAATCCATCTGGCTAGCTACTACTCGTTCACGTACGGAATCACCACTGTGGTTATATATATTCGGCATGTTCTAATTCATCTGCTTCCGTTCAAGTTTTGCTCTGCTAGCTCTTTGCGTCAGTGAAAGATCAGGGCCACCCCAATAAATCGTCTCAAAGTTATTTGAGCCGTATCACCTCCACTCCGCTCTGCTCGCGGCCCGCACTTCGCCTGGGGCGACCGGTCGTGGGGGGCGCGTGGCGCAACCTTCTCCATTGACGCCACGCCACAACCGCGCCGCTGCGCGATCTGCGAACTATGCTGCAGCAACCGCACCCCACACGCGTAGGGAACATGCAAACATGCGGGCAGCGGTCATCGTGGCTTGAGAGCTCTTGAGGTGCAGGCTGTTGGAAAGTGGCCACGACGCCCTACTGGAATGGGTCGCCGAGCTGCTGGATGCAACGTGCAGGGGAGTAGCACCATTCTGCACCCTGCCCACGTCGCAGGCGGTGATGGGGGCACGCGGTCATCCCCGACACAACCGCGCACCCCCTCCCAGGGCCCCTGAAGGGCCCCTCGGCGCCATCCAGCCCTGCGGAGCAGCCCGCACCCCTCCGAACATCCTCAGCATGGGGATGCTTCAGGCGGCATCACCAAGGGCCGTGTTGGGGCACCGACCCTCGGTCGATAGGACCAGAGGGCGAGTGAAGAAGGCGGGAACGTGAGGCAACCGGGCGGCGGTTCTGGCGCGGCCAGCCCGGAAGCCTATGTTCATGTCGCGATGGACCTAAGGCATGCGTCGGGGGAGGGCCACAGCCGATCCCCACGCCAGGCTGGGCGCTGGATATACACGAAGCTGAGATCTCCTTCAAGCCGCCGCCGAGCCCCGTGATACGTCTCCAACGTATCTATAATTTTTGATTGTTCCATGCTATTATATTACATGTTTTGGATGTTTATGGGCTTTACTTTACACTTTTATATCATTTTTGGGACTAACCTACTAACCGAAGGCCGAGCCACAATTGCTGTTTTTTTGCCTATTTCAGTATATCGAAGGAAAGGAATATCAAATGAAGTCCAAATGGAATGAAACCTTCGGGAGCGATCTTTTTGGAACAAACGCAATCCAGGAGACTTGGAGTGGACATCAAGATGCAGCAGAGGAGGCCACGAGGGTGGTCGGCGCGCCCAGTAAGGGTGGGCGCGCCCCCTACCTCGCGGGCCCCTCGTGGCTCCCCTGACCGACTTCCTTTGCCTATATATATCTTCGGACCCCGAAAACATCCAGGAGCACCACGAAAAACTATTTCCACCGCCGCAACCTTTTGTATCCGCGAGATCCCATCTTGGAGCCTTTGCTGGCGCCCCACCGGAGGGGGAATCGACCACGGAGGGCCTCTCCATCACCACCAAGGCCTCTCCGATGAGTTGTGAGTAGTTTACCACAGACCTTCGGGTCCATTTATTAGCTAGATGGCTTGTTCTCTCTCTTTGATTCTCAATACAAAGTTCTCCTTCCTCTTCTTGGACATCTATTTGATGTAACTCTTTTTGCGGTGTGTTTGTCGAGATCCGATGAATTTTGGGTTTATGATCAAGTTTATCTATGAGAAATATTTGAATCTCCTCTGAATTCTTTTATGTATGATTGGTTATCTTTGCAAGTCTCTTCGAATTATCAGTTTGGTTTGTCCTACTAGATTGATCTTTCTTGCCATGGAAGAAGTGCTTAGTTTTGGGTTCAATCTTGCGGTGTCCTTTCCAAGTGACAACAGGGGCAACAAGGCACGTATTGTATTGTTGCCATCAAGGATAAAAAGATGGGGTTTATATCATATTGCATGAGTTTATCCCTCTACATCATGTCATCTTGCTTAATGCATTACTATGTTCTTATGAACTTAATACTCTAGATGCAGGCAAGAGTTGGTCGATGTGTGGAGTAATAGTAGTAGATGCAGGCAGGAGTCGGTCTACTTGTTGCGGATGTGATGCCTATATACATGATCATGCCTAGATATTCTCATAACTATGCACTTTTCGATCAATTGCTCGACAGTAATTTGTTCACCCACCGTAGTACTTATGCTATCTTGAGAGAAGCCACTAGTGAAACCTATGGCCCCCGGGTCTATCTTTTATCATACAAGTTTTCCATCTACTTTTATTTGCATCTTTTACTTTCCAATCTATATCATAAAAATACCAAAAATATTTATCTTATCATATTATCTCTACCAGATCTCACTTTCGCAAGTTCCGTGAAGGGATTGACAACCCCTTTGAAAGATCGAGGATGTCGCCTAGAGGGGGGGTGAATAGGCGCTTTAAAATAATTACGGTTTAGGCTTGAACAAATGCGGAATAAACCTAGCGGTTAATTTGTCAAGCACAAAACCTACAACAACTAGGCTCACCTATGTGCACCAACAACTTATGCTAAGCAAGATAAGCAACTATGTGATAGCAAAATATATGACAACGAACAATATGGCTATCACAAAGTAAAGTGCATAAGTAAAGGGGCTCGGGTAAGAGATAACCGAGGCACGTGGAGACGATGATGTATCCCGAAGTTCACACCCTTGCGGATGCTAATCTCCGTTTGGAGCGGTGTGGAGGCACAATGCTCCCCAAGAAGCCACTAGGGCCACCGTAATCTCCTCACGCCCTCGCACAATGCAAGATGCCGTGATTCCACTAAGGGACCCTTGAGGGCGGTCACCGAACCCGTACAAATGGCGACCCTTGGGGGCGGTCACCGAACCCGTACACTTTGGTAACCCTTGGGGGCGGTCACCGGTACCCATCAAATTGCTCGGGGCGATCTCCACAACCTAATTGGAGACCCCGACGCTTGCCCGGAGCTTTACACCACAATGATTGAGCTCCGAACACCACCAACCGTCTAGGGCGCCCAAGCACCCAAGAGGAACAAGCTCAAGGGCACTAAGCACCCAAGAGTAATAAGCTTCTCAACTTGTAACTTCCACGTATCACTGTGGAGAACTCAAACCGATGCACCAGATGCAATGGCAAGGGCACACGGAGTGCCCAAGTCCTTCTCTCTCAAATCCCACCGAAGCAACTAATGCTAGGGAGGAAAATGAGAGGAAGAACAAGAAGGAGAACACCAAGAACTCCAAGAACTAGATCCAAGGGGTTCCCCTCACATAGAGGAGAAAGTGATTGGTGGAAATGTGGATCTAGATCTCCTCTCTCTTTTCCCTCAAAAACTAGCAAGAATCCATGGAGGGATTGAGAGTTATCAAGCTCGAAGAAGGTCAACAATGGGGGAAGAACACGAGCTCAAAGGATAAGGTTGAATGGGGAAGAAGACCCCCTTTTATAGGAGCTCCCGAATCCAACCGTTATGCTCACAGCCCGCACAGAGCGGTACTACCGCTCCAAGGAGCGGTACTACCGCTAGGGCGGTAGTACCCCTTCGAAACACAACAGCAAGGAGGAAAAAAGGCCAAAAGAACCTTCGGAGCGGTAGTACCGCTCGTCCTCACGGTACTACCGCAAATGGTAGCGGTACTACTGCTTGCGAGCGGTACTAAAAAAAATACTTCTGTGCCTACTTCCGCTGAGCAAAACACGGGATTTTGGTCCGGAGCGGTACTACCGCTTAGGAGCCGCAGTAGTACTGCTCTGGGGCGGTACTACCGCTCAGGAGCCGCGGTAGTACTGCTCTGGAGCGGTAGTAAAAAATTACATCCGCTCTAGTCGCGGTAGTATCGCTGCAGCCTTTACCAAAACAGCCACAACTTTTGCAAACGGACTCCGAATTCAACGAAACCAAGTTTGTTGGAAAGCTAACGACATGGGATAACACAATCTTGATAGAAATATCAAGAATAAGCAAATGAGAAAAGTCCCAAAGGAAAATGGTGAGAACCTTTCCTCGGAAAAGACCGATAAAACCTCCAACACCGAAAACATCATAGAAGACGCATGTGAACTCCGTTTTCGATGAACTCAAGCTTGTCATCAAGATGACCATAAGCTCTAAGACTCACAAAGAGAACCAAACAAGAACCAAGAAACATGATGCAAGGATGCAAGGGTTTGAGCTCTCTACTAACGATACGATCAAGCTACCAACTTGAGAGCCCCCCTTGATAGTACGGCAAACGATCATATAACCCGGTCTCCCTACTACCACCATGAGACCGGTAAAATAGAAAACCTATCAAGGGCAAACCTTTGCCTTGCACATGGTCCACTTGAGCTAGATGATGACGATCTTGACTCCCTCAAGATGGACCACCTTTCTTGATTGCGTTGGCTCGATGAAGACTAGATGATTGCTCCCCCATAGTCCACTATGGGTGAGCCACTCTTCAGCTCATCTTCACAAGTCCATTGACACCACAATGGATGGCAAGATTCAAGCACTTGATCTCTTCGTGATGCTCCACTTGAACTTGCACACGGCAATCTTGATGACGATCACCACTTGATGTCATCCTTTCCATGGGTTGTATGATATCTTCCTCTTGATGCAAGCCCATGGATACGTACCTAACCCCATATAGAACTCTCACATAGACCATGGGTTAGTACACAAAGTGCAATGGACAATGCTTACCATACCATGGGATCACTTGATCCCTCTCGGTACATCTTCTACGCTTTGTGAGTTGATCAACTTGATTGACTATTGACTTAGTCTTGATCAACCTTAAATCTTTGCAACTCTCTTCATTTGGATGATGTATTGAAGGTAAACATGAATGATCACACAACCTTCTACTTCAAGACATGCTTGCAATAAGCTCAACACTCGCATGACCAATCTTTGGATAATTCCTTAATAGCACCTTGGTCAACTCATAAACTCCTTGAAACCAACACATGGACTTCAAGAAAATCCTATGGACAAATCCTTCAAATATAACTTAAGACAACCATTAGTCCATAGAGATTGTCATCAATTACCAAAACCAAACATGGGGGCACCGCATGTTCTTTCAATCTCCCCCATTTTGGTAATTGATGACAATCACTTTTAAGAGAGTTTATATAAGGAATTATGCTTCACTATGCAATGCAACAACCAATAGTGCATGCGTATGAGATGCAAATGCTAAGGAACAAAACCAAAGCAAGAGGAGATAACTCTCTAAACTTCTCAACAAAACTCTCTGAAACTTCTCCCCCATTGGCATCGATTGCCAAAATGGGCGAAAAGCTAAGAAGACCAATATAAATTGTGGTCCTCCATAAATTATGTATTTCTCAACAAGAGAGTGGAATGCAATACACATATCCAACGGTTAATACTTGGACGAACACAAACTATATTGAGGCCCAAAGATTGCAAAAGCATGCTATGCCACAAAGACATAACAAAGAGAGAAACAAGCAATCAAGCAATCAAAAGATACCAATTGAAGCAAGCAATCAAAAGATATCAATTAAACCAACTAGACCAAAGATCCTATGAGCCACATGAATGAAGGATATTATGATATGAGACAAGGAGTGTTCTAAAGAAACTAGAGAAGCTCCCCATGATTTGTGCACAAAAAAGAATGTTTTGTAATTGGATACAAAGTGCACAAAATAGTATCATAGCTCCCCCAAAATCAATAGAAACTTACAACAAGTGCAAGTGAGCATATAGGAAACAAATCCTAGTACTTGCAACAAACACATGGTTGAGCAACAAGTAAAAGAGGCAACTTAAGAATGGGCTCAACCAAAATGATGTGTGTGAGTCATGGCGAAGCACTTGAGAAGACTAAAATTAGGATGAGCATTAAGCATCAACATAGTCTTGAAAGAATGAGGCACACGGTGCAAGGCCTGTCATTCCCACACACAACTAGCAAATGGGCTCACAAGCTTACTAATAAGCATATAAAGAACTTATGCTTGTGACAACCCATGGTGAAGATAGAAGATGAAAGCCTCATCAAGACGAGGGATGCCAATTAAGATGGCAAAAGCCTCGTAACGATAAGCATGAGGAAAATAATCTTCACCACACAAGAGTGCATCAAGATGCAACGATAGAGGACACGCACTCAAGGCAAAAGCTTTCACGGAGCCACCAAAGAAATAACATAAGAAAGACAAGGTGGATGTGAAAGAAAGGATATCAACTAGAGATGTAATTTCTCTCAAGTGTATAAGGTTCTATGTAGACGAAATCATGATGATATATATATCTACAAAGAAGAATGTACACCCGAAATAGTTACAACACGAAGGAACAAGATATCCACAAGGAAGTCATAAATATACCAATAAGATATTTGCTTGAAAGCATAGCACTTGGCTAGATATGGTCTTATTGTATATGAATGAAGTCCAAACACACATCCATCAAGGGCATCACAACTAGCAACAAGAGATCATTGTTGGGATGCTTTGAGAAAGGAAACAAGTATCACAAGATATGAAATGAAAATCATGCCAAGATGCAACCTACACAAGGTTGAATGCAAGAGGAGAAAGCATGAATAGATACTTGTTACCGAGATATCATTGGAAGGATGTAGTAGATACCAATTGAAGGTAGATAGTAGTTCATTGATCATCCTAGCTTGACTCCAATATGCACATGGTGACAACACCTTCCTTGTGAGTGAGCCGAGCATCCAATGCATCTCCAAATGTTCCTAGAAGAACAACACAAACTAAACGGTACTCAAACTCATCGGGACCAAATAGTTAGAAACACCAATACATAGGACAAACTCCACATAAATATGTGCATATAGATATGAAAATGAATTTCATGCACATCTCATCCAAATTGAGACTAGGTGGAGTTTCCCCTATATATTGAGTCAAAGAAAGAAAGCATGCCAAATGAAATACATGAAGTAAACATGCATGCTCAAGACTTTCAAAACCCGAAACCAAAAGACAAATAAATGCCAAGTGAAAAGGATACCAAATGGAGAAATCATCACTTGGAAGATATCATTAAAGATACATCAAGGAATGAGATATCCATTGATACACACTAAACTAAAGATGTCAAACTCCCAAAGAGAGGATGGTTCCAAACATACCAAGCTCTCAACAAAGTTTCATGATGGCACAAAGTACCAAAAATAAATGGCTTGCCTTCCACCAAAACACACTTGATAAGGATCACAAGAAGAGTGAAGAAAATAGAATAGCTCCCCCATGAGTTGTGCATTATATAGGATTTGTATTTGAATACAAAATGCACAAGGTGGGATCACTGCTTTCACTATATCTAGAAAACACTAGACAAGAACAAGAAATAAACAAGATCCACAAGTGGTATGGAAGACAACGGGAGTTAACACAAACCTTGGCAAGAGAAAAAGGCAAATAAACAGAAGCCAATGTAAAGATGATCAATTAAATTCTACCACACATAAGTGACTACCAATTGTCAAAAGACAAGAAGTAGATGGAAAGAATTCCCGGTGGTAGATAGCAAGGATAACCAACATCATCTCCACACCACACACAAGCAAATTGCAACTTGTAGAGCTAACATGCCACCTAGGAACAAGATAATTTACAATATCAATTCTAGGTGACAATATCTCAAATGTACACATTTTCTAGGCTTGTAATATGCACTTAGCATATTACTCCCCCATAATGTGATACCAATAAGAACTAAACAAGAGGCAATAAGAGGATCCAACACGAGATAATCAATGGAATTTTTAGAATTTGAATTTCTCATCAGAGATATACCACCTAGCGACTAGATAATCTTGTAATATCAATACTAGATGGTATTCCTCATGTACACACATTTATAGGATTGTGAGGTGCACAAAGCACATCACTCCCCCAAAATGGGATGTTCCATTGATCTCTCACACGAGCCAACTAGGATACAAACAGGAAGCAAAAATGCTCAACGCACGACGCACACGTACATGATGTGCAAACCAACACACACATACTTGATTGCTCAAGATAAGCAAGTTGGAAGCGCAACATATACAAACACATGCAAGGAACAAAACCAAAACATGCAAGGGGGCAAGTAACTTTCAAGGTAAACAATTTGTACAAGTTACCGCAAGGAGGCACATTGGATATAAGATAGAAACTTGATAATCCAATTGACTTGGCTTGAGACAAAGAGAATGATGAAGTCCCCTTAATTCTTCATAATGTAGCCAAGTCTCCAATGCCCTCCAACAACACCTATTGATCAAGTTTGAGCTTGTTGGTCCCCAACCAAGTTGGGTCCTAAGAGGTTAGTCACAATAGGTTTGGCTACCCAAATGGTTCTTTGCTTGACACCACTTTGAGTACCAACAAACTTGGCAAACACATTGCCAACCTTATCCTTACCAAGAGAATAGATATCATCAATAATAATTGGGTTGGATAAGTTACCACTAGTGCATGAAGAAGCGACGTTACCTTTCTCACGACATAAGTAGCAACGTCTACTCTTCACTTTCTTCTCACTTGATTTCTCAATTTGAGAAGCATTAACTTGAGTCTTCTTGGGAAGAGGCCTTTCTTCAACTTGATGTTGAGCATGAGATTGAACTTGTGCCCTCTTCCCTTGTTGCTTGACACTAATGGCCTTCTTCTTCAATGGGCAAGATCTAACATGATGCCCTTCAACTTTGCACTTGAAGCAAACAATCTTGGCCGAATTCTTGACTTGTTCTTGGCTCTTCTTCTTGTTCAACTTGGACTTCTTCTTCTTGTTGGAGTTGAATCCAAGTCCACCTTTGTCATTGGGGGATTTTTGCACACTCAAGATATTTTTGAGTGTGGCCTTCCCTTCATGACACTTTTCCAAGTCTTTCTTTAAAGAAGTGACTTGGGCCTTGAGCTCTTTGATTTCCTCTACATGGTTAGTCTCAACACAAGTACTAGATGAAGTATAAGCTTCATCGTTAGAGCAACAAGGCAAGGAAATCAATTCATCACAAGATGTACCAACATTGTGAGTAGATGAATTACAAGGACTAGCACATGACAATATACTATTTTGACTAGAAGTAGTGCTAGTATCCACATGAGGCTCACTAGATGTTACCTTAGCAATCTTGGCCTCATGAGCTATCTTTAGCACACTATGGATACTAGAAGATCATCATGAGAGCTTGAGAGCTTTTCATGACTTTCTTCCAATTTCCCATAATTGCAAGATAGCACCTCAAGTTGAGCCCGTAGCTCAACATTCTCCTTCAAAATGGATGCTTCACAAGTAATAGAATTAGTAGCACAAGCATCATCATTAACAGCAAGAGGAGAAGGCAACTTGGCAAGCTCTTTTAAATAAGAAGCTTCAAGTTGAGCATGAGACTCGATGAGTTTGATGAGCTCACCCTTGATGACCCTTGAGCCATTTTCTAGGTGCTCAAAATCCTCAAGGAGTCTAGCATGAGCAACTTCAAGCTTAGCATTTTTAGTTTCAAAAGCATTGGCCACCTTAAGAGCTCTATCAGTAGATTCCTTCACTTTAGACAATTCTAGAGAAAAAGTCTCCTCAAGAGATTCCTTGGTGGTTTGTTCAAGTTCAAGAGCTTGAGAGAGGTCCGCAATCTCATTAGCGTAATCACGCCCATGACCTTCCATTTTATCAATGGTGGCCTCATGCTCCTCTAGATGAGATTCCAACTCCTCAATGTATTTCTTGCCATCAATGGCAATGGACATTATTTCCATGAAGTTGGAACGAGCAATTTTATTTTTATGAAGAGCTTTAAAAATTATTTCCCCCTTAGTTTTTAAGGAGGCAACATTATCATTCTCTTCATCATTATCCTCATCATCATTAGCATCAACATCATCATCAAGAGACATATTGGGGTACAAAGTAGGAGATACCTTTGACGCCTTAGCCATAAGGCAAAAAGCAATAGATGATGATGTAGGATCCCTTGAGGCACCATTAAACACCACATCTTGTTTCATGGAGTGTTCGGTTTCCACTACATTGTTAGCACAACAATTCGAGGAAATAGATGCATTTTTATCATGGCAACAAGACATAGCAAGCATATCATCATGAGATTTAGTCAAGCAATTTCTACATGATATGCAAGGACTATCAACACAAGCATGTGAAACATTTGGAGTGCTCGAAGTGTTAAAGCCCAAAGAAGGAGAATTGCAATAATATAGTGATGAAGGATCATCCACAATAAGCATACTATCATCATTGCAATGACCAACACTACTCACCATGTCATTACCTTGTGGCAAACCACATGTAGGTGAAGTAGAAGAAGTTGAGAAGACTATACGACCGGAGGTGGAGGGAGAACAATCATCCCCACAAATCTTGGACACACCATATTTATCTTTAAGCTTCGTCCACAACTCATGAGCATCTCGGAACGGCATGAGTTGAAATATAACTACATTGCTCAAAGCATCGAAAAGCACATTAGAAGCTTGAGCATTGAGATAAGAGTTTTTCTCATCCTCTAAATATAATCTTTGGGGATCCTTTGGAGGAAAAAACCCCATATCTACAATTCGCTCTAAATTTGGGTCCATGACCCTAAAGAGATTAAGCATGCGAATTACCCAAACATCAAAATTTGTGCCATCGAAACTAAGAGTGTCAGAGAATCCTAATACCCTAGTCGACATCTTTACTCTCTAGGCGGTAAAGCCTAATAAAGAGAGACGAGGCTCTGATACCAATTGAAAGATCGAGGATGTCGCCTAGAGGGGGGGGGGGTGAATAGGCGCTTTAAAATAATTATGGTTTAGGCTTGAACAAATGTGGAATAAACCTAGCGGTTAATTTGTCAAGCACAAAACCTACAACAACTAGGCTCACCTATGTGCACCAACAACTTATGCTAAGCAAGATAAGCAACTATGTGATAGCAAGATATATGACAACGAACAATATGGCTATCACAAAGTAAAGTGCATAAGTAAAGGGGCTCGGGTAAGAGATAACCGAGGCACGCGGAGACGATGATGTATCCCGAAGTTCACACCCTTGCGGATGCTAATCTCCGTTTGGAGCGGTGTGGAGGCACAATGCTCCCCAAGAAGCCACTAGGGCCACCGTAATCTCCTCACGCCCTCGCACAATGCAAGATGCCGTGATTCTACTAAGGGACCCTTGAGGGCGGTCACCGAACCCGTACAAATGGCGACCCTTGGGGGCAGTCACCGAACCCGTACACTTTGGCAACCCTTGGGGGCGGTCATCGGTACCCGTCAAATTGCTCGGGGCGATCTCCACAACCTAATTGGAGACCCTGACGCTTGCCCGGAGCTTTACACCATAATGATTGAGCTCCGAACACCACCAACCGTCTAGGGCGCCCAAGCACCCAAGAGGAACAAGCTCAAGGGCACCAAGCACCCAAGAGTAATAAGCTTCTCAACTTGTAACTTCCACGTATCACCGTGGAGAACTCAAACCGATGCACCAAATGCAATGGCAAGGGCACACGGAGTGCCCAAGTCCTTCTCTCTCAAATCCCACCGAAGCAACTAATTCTAGGGAGGAAAATGAGAGGAAGAACAAGAAGGAGAACACCAAGAACTCCAAGAACTAGATCCAAGGGGTTCCCCTCACATAGAGGAGAAAGTGATTGGTGGAAATGTGGATCTAGATCTCCTCTCTCTTTTCCTCAAAAACTAGCAAGAATCCATGGAGGGATTGAGAGTTAGCAAGCTCGAAGAAGGTCAACAATGGGGGAAGAACACGAGCTCAAAGGATAAGGTTGAATGGGGAAGAAGACCCCCTTTTATAGGAGCTCCCGAATCCAACCGTTATGCTCACAGCCCGCACAGAGCGGTACTACCGCTCCAAGGAGCGATACTACCGCTCCAAGGAGCGGTACTACCGCTAGGGCGGTAGTACCCCTTCGAAACACAACAGCAAGGAGGGAAAAAGGCCAAAAGAACCTTCGGAGCGGTAGTACCGCTCGTCCTCACGGTACTACCGCTCGACCTCACGGTACTACCGCAAATGGTAGCGGTACTACTGCTTGCGAGCGGTACTAAAAAAATACTTCTGTGCCTACTTCCGCTGAGCAAAACACGAGATTTTGGTCCAGAGCGGTACTACCGCTTAGGAGCCGCGGTAGTACTGCTCTGGAGCGGTAGTAAAAAATTACATCCGCTCTAGTCGCGGTAGTACCGCTGCAGCCTTTACCAAAACAGCCACAAGTTTTGCAAACGGACTCCGAATTCAACGAAACCAAGTTTGTTGGAAAGCTAACGACATGGGCTAACACAATCTTGATAGAAATATCAAGAATAAGCAAATGAGAAAAGTCCCAAAGGAAAATGGTGAGAACCCTTCCTCGGAAAAGACCGGTAAAACCTCCAACACCGAAAACATCATAGAAGACGCATGTGAACTCCGTTTTCGATGAACTCAAGCTTGTCATCAAGATGACCATAAGCTCTAAGACTCACAAAGAGAACCAAACAAGAACCAAGAAACATGATGCAAGGATGCAAGGGTTTGAGCTCTCTACTAACGATACGATCAAGCTACCAACTTGAGAGCCCCCTTGATAGTACGGCAAACGATCATATAACCCGGTCTCCCTACTACCACCATGAGACCGGTAAAATAGAAAACCTATCAAGGGCAAACCTTTGCCTTGCACATGGTCCACTTGAGCTAGATGATGACGATCTTGACTCCCTCAAGATGGACCACCTTTCTTGATTGCGTTGGCTCGATGAAGACTAGATGATTGCTCCCCCATAGTCCACTATGGGTGAGCCACTCTTCGGCTCATCTTCACAAGTCCATTGACACCACAATGGATGGCAAGATTCAAGCACTTGATCTCTTCGTGATGCTCCACTTGAACTTGCACACGGCAATATTGATGACGATCACCACTTGATGTCATCCTTTCCATGGGTTGTATGATATCTTCATCTTGATGCAAGCCCATGGATACGTACCTAACCCCATATAGAACTCTCACATAGACCATGGGTTAGTACACAAAGTGCAATGGACAATGCTTACCATACCATGGGATCACTTGATCCCTCTCGGTACATCTTCTACGCTTTGTGAGTTGATCAACTTGATTGACTATTGACTTAGTCTTGATCAACCTTAAATCTTTGCAACTCTCTTCATTTGGATGATGTATTGAAGGTAAACATGAATGATCACACAACCTTCTTCTTCAAGACATGCTTGCAATAAGCTCAACACTCGCATGACCAATCTTTGGATAATTCCTTAATAGCACCTTGGTCAACTCATAAACTCCTTGAAACCAACACATGGACTTCAAGAAAATCCTATGGACAAATCCTTCAAATATAACTCAAGACAACCATTAGTCCATAGAGATTGTCATCAATTACCAAAACCAAACATGGGGGCACCACATGTTCTTTCACCCTTTATTGCGTTGGTTGCGAGGTTCTTGTTTGTTTGTGTAGGCGCGTGGGACTTGTGAGGAGCCTCCTACTGGATTGATACCTTGGTTCTCAAAACTGAGGGAAATACTTACGCTACTTTGCTGCATCACCCTTTCCTCTTCAAGGGAAAAACCAACGCATGCTCAAGAGGTAGCAAAAAGGATTTCTAGCACCATTGCGGGGGAGGTCTTCGCTCAAGTCAAGACATACCAAGTACCCATCACAAACTCATCTCCCTCGCATTACATTATCTGCCATTTGCCTCTCATTTTCCTCTCCCCCACTTCACCCTTGCCGTTTTATTCGCCCTTCTTCTATTCATCTTTTCGTTTTCTTTGATGTCTTACTTGGCTCGTTTGCTCATTTGGTTGGAATATTTGTTTATTTATTGCTAAACCGAGAACCTAAGATCTATGGATCCTCATCCGCTTGCTAATCTTTTTAAGAGATCCAATTATGATGAACCAATTGCTAGTGAGTTTTGTGCACTAGATTATCTTTATGAAGCTTTGCTTGAAATTTGTGAATCTAAAAATTGCGATGAAGAAATTTATGAAGAGATTCACGATAAATCCTTGAATAAAAAGCATGATTGCAATGATTTTACTATGAATTTTCTTGATGTCAATTGTGATAATAATATGCAAAACCCTAAGCTTGGGGATGTTAGTTTTTCTATGTCTACTACTTGTTGCAATGATCATGATTGGGGTGATTCTTC
This sequence comes from Triticum dicoccoides, assembly GCF_002162155.2. Lineage (NCBI taxonomy): Eukaryota > Viridiplantae > Streptophyta > Magnoliopsida > Poales > Poaceae > Triticum > Triticum dicoccoides. The sequence continues at coordinate 518,866,069 of NC_041391.1, forward strand.
TTTTGATCTTGAAAATTTATTTAATCCCCATGATGAATATGAGTTTGACAGTAGTGTTTGCAATATTATTGAAAGTGGGTTTGGAAGAGTAACTTTAGATCCCACATATTTGGATTTTGATCAATCTCATGAATTTTTTGATAAAAGTGGGTTTGGAGGGGTCATGCCTTTAGGTCATGTTAATCCCACTATTTTGGAAGAGTGTCAACTTCGCATGCATGTGGATTGTTTTGAAAATATTTTATGTGATAGCTATTTTGTTGAATTTGCTTATGATCCTACATGTAATTATTATGAGAGAGGAAAATATGGTTGTAGAAATTTTCATGTTACTAAATTACCTCTCTTCATGTTGAGATTGCTATCGTCTTCTTCCTTGCATATGCTAGTTTTTGTTTGCCTTGATAATTTGTTTACTTATAAAAAACCTATGCATATGAAGTATGTTAGACTTAAGTGTGTTTGTCACATGTTTTATGATGCTCTATTTATTCTTCAATTCTTGTCTTTCATGTGAGCATCATTGAAATCTCAATGCCTAGCTAAAAAGGCTTTAAAGAAAAGCGCTTGTTGGGAGATAACCCAATATTTTTCCTTGTTGTTATTCATTAAATAATTAATCTAGTCTCTTTTTAAATGTGTTTTGATGTTTTAATTAGTGTTTGTGCCAAGTAGAACCTATAGGATAACCTTGGGTAAAAGTTAATTTGATTCTGTTGAAAAACAGAAACTTTGCATGCACAAGAAAAAATTCAATAAATCACAGAAACGTGCTTTTGTGTTGATTATTTTTTCTGTAGATCAATAGATAAATTACCTAGAACTTCCTATTTTGGTAGGAGTTTTAAGGTTCCAGAAGTATTACAAAGTTACAGATTGCTACAGACTGTTCTGTTTTTGACAGATTCTGTTTTTCGTGTGTTGTTTGCTTATTTTGATGCATCTATGGCAAGTATCGGGGGGTATGAACCATAGAGAAGTTGGAATATAGTAGGTTTAACACCAATATAAATAAATAATTAATTCATTACAGTACCTTATGTGGTGGTTTTTCTTTCTTGCACTAACGGAGCTTATGAGATTTCCTGTTGAGTTTTGTGTTGTGAAGTTTTCAAGTTTTGGGTAAAGATTTGATGGACTATGGAATAAGGAGTGGCAAGAGCCTAAGATTGGGGATGCCCATGGCACCCCAAGATATTCAAGGACAACCAAAAGCCTAATCTTGGGGATTCCCCAGAAGGCATCCCCTCTTTCGTCGTCATCTATCGGTAACTTTACTTGGAGCTATATTTTTATTTACCACATGATATGTGTTTTGCTTGGAGCGTCTTGTATGACATGAGTCTTTGATTTTTAGTTTAACACAATCATCCTTTATGTACACACCTTTTGGGAGAGACTCACTGTTGGGGAACGTTGCAGAAAATTAAAATTTTTCCTACGGTTTCACCAAGATCCATCTATGAGTTCATCTAAGCAACGAGTCTAGGGAGAGAGTTTGCATCTACATACCACTTGTAGATCGCGTGCGGAAGCTTGCAAGGTGATGATGTAGTCGTACTCGACGTGATCCAAATCACCGATGACCAGCGCCGAACGGACGGCACCTCCGCGTTCAACACACGTACGGGACGGGAGACGTCTCCTCCTTCTTGATCCAGCAAGGGGGAAGGAGAGGTTGATGAAGATCCAGCAGCACGACGGCGTGGTGGTGGATGCAGGGCGTCACAACAGCAGGGCTTCGCCGAGACTACGAGGGAGAGACGTAACGGGGGGAGGTGGAGGCGCCAGGGGCTGGTGTATGAAGTCCCTCCTCTCCCCCACTATATATAGGGGTGCCAGGGGGGGCGCCGGCCCTAGTAGATGAGATCTACTAGGGGGGCGGCGGCCTAGGGGAGGTTTCCCTCCCCCCCAAGGCACCTAGGGGTGCCTTCCACCACTAGGACTCCTCCTAGGGGGAAACCCTAGGCGCATGGGCCTATAGGGGCTGGTGCCCTTGGCCCATGATGGCCAAGGCGCACCCCCTACAGCCCATGTGGCCCCCCGGGACAGGTGGCCCCACCCGGTGGACCCCCGGGACCCTTCCGGTGGTCCCGGTACAATACCGATAACCCCGAAACTTGTCCCGATGCCCGAAATAGCACTTCCTATATATAATTCTTTACCTCCGGACCATTCCGGAACTCCTCGTGACGTCCGGGATCTCATCCGGGACTCCGAACAACATTCGGGTTTCTGCATATCCATATCTTCATAACCCTAACGTCACCGAACCTTAAGTGTGTAGACCCTACGGGTTCGGGAGACATGCAGACATGACCGAGACGCTCTCAGTCAATAACCATCAGCGGGATCTGGATACCCATGATGGCTCCCACATGCTCCTCGATGTTGTCATCGGATGAACCACTATGTCGAGGATTCGATCAAACCCTGTATGCAATTCCCTTTGTCAATCGGTACGTTACTTGCCCGAGACTCGATCGTTGGTATCCCAATACCTTGTTCAGTCTCGTTACCGGCAAGTCACTTTACTCGTACCGTAATGCATGATCCCGTGTCCAACACCTTGGTCACATTGAGCTCAATATGATGATGCATTACCGAGTGGGCCCAGAGACACCTCTCCGTCATACGGAGTGACAAATCCCAGTCTCGATCCGTGTCAACCCAACAGCTACTTTCGGAGATACCTGTAATGCACCTTTATAGTCACCCAGTTACGTTGTGACGTTTGATACACCCAAGGCACTCTTACGGTATCCGGGAGTTACACGATCTCATGGTCGAAGGAAGAGATACTTGACACTTGCAAAGCTCTAGCAAAACGAACTACACGATCTTTTATGCTATGCTTAGGATTGGGTCTTGTCCATCACATCATTCTCCTAATGATGTGATCCCGTTATCAACGACATCCAATGTCCATAGTCAGGAAACCATGACTATCTGTTGATCACAACGAGCTGGTCAACTAGAGGCTTACCAGGGACATAGTGTGGTCTAAGTATTCACACGTGTATTACGATTTCCGGATAATACAGTTATAGCATGAATAAAAGACAATTATCATGAACAATGAAATATAATAATACTTTTATTATTGCCTCTAGGGCATATTTCCAACAGTCTCCCACTTGCACTAGAGTCACCAATCTAGTTACATTGTGATGAATCGAACACCCATAGAGTTCTGGTGTTGATCATGTTTTGCAAGCGAGAGAGGTTTAGTCAGCGGATCTGCGACATTCAGATCCGTGTGCCCTTTGCAAATCTCTATGTCTCCATCTTGAACATTTTCACGGATGGAGTTGAAACGACGCTTGATGTGCCTGGTCTTCTTGTGAAACCTGGGCTCCTTGGCGAGGGCAATAGCTCCAGTGTTGTCACAGAAGAGTTTGATCGGCCCCGACGCATTGGGTATGACTCCTAGGTCGGTGATGAACTCCTTCACCCAAATCGCTTCATGTGCTGCCTCCGAGGCTGCCATGTACTCCGCTTCACACGTAGATCCCGCCACGACGCTCTGTTTGCAGCTGCACCAGCTTACTGCTCCACCATTCAACATATACACGTATCCGGTTTGTGACTTAGAGTCATCCAGATCTGAGTCGAAGCTAGCGTCGACGTAACCTTTTACGACGAGCTCTTCGTCTCCTCCATAAACGAGAAACATGTCCTTTGTCCTTTTCAGGTACTTCAGGATATTCTTGACCGCTGTCCAGTGTTCCTTGCCGGGATTACTTTGGTATCTTGCTACCAAACTTACGGCAAGGTTTACATCGGGTCTGGTACACAGCATGGCATACATAATAGATCCTATGGCTGAAGCATAGGGGATGACACTCATCTCTTCTTTATCTTTTGCCGTGGTCGGTGACTGAGCTGAGCTCAGTCTCATACCTTGTAACATAGGCAAGAACCCCTTCTTGGACTGATCCATTCTGAATCTCTTCAAAATCTTATCAAGGTATGTGCTTTATGAAAGACCTATGAGGCGTCTCGATCTATCTCTATAGATCTTGATGCCTAATATATAAGCAGCTTCTCCAAGGTCCTTCATTGAAAAACACTTATTCAAGTAGGCCTTAATGCTGTCCAGAAATTCTATATTATTTCCCATCAGGAGTATGTCATCTACATATAATATGAGAAATGCTACAGAGCTCCCACTCACTTTCTTGTAAACGCAGGCTTCTCCATAAGTCTGCATAAACCCAAACGCTTTGATCATCTCATCAAAGCGAATGTTCCAACTCCGAGATGCTTGCACCAGTCCATAAATGGATCGCTGGAGCTTGCATACTTTGTTAGCGTTCCGAGGATCGACAAAACCTTCCGGCTGCATCATATACAGTTCTTCCTTAAGATGCCCGTTAAGGAATGCTGTTTTGACGTCCATCTGCCATATCTCATAATCATAGTATGCGGCAATTGCTAACATGATTCGAACGGACTTTAGCTTCGCTACGGGAGAGAACGTCTCGTCGTAGTCAATCCCTTGAACCTGTCGATAACCCTTAGCGACAAGTCGAGCTTTATAGATGGTAACATTACCATCCGCGTCCGTCTTCTTCTTAAAGATCCATTTGTTTTCTATCGCTCGCCGATCATCTGGCAAGTCTGTCAAAGTCCATACTTTGTTTTCATACATGGATTCTATCTCGGATTTCATGGCTTCAAGCCATTTGTTGGAATCCGGGCCCGCCATTGCTTCTTCATAGTTCGAAGGTTCATTGTTGTCTAACAACATGATTTCCAGGACAGGGTTGCCGTACCACTCTGGTGCGGAACGTGTCCTTGTGGACCTACGAAGTTCAGCAGTAACTTGATCCGAAGTACCTTGACCATTATCATGGTTTTCCTCTTCAGTTGGTGTGGGCATCACAGGAACGGTTTCCTATGCTGCGTCACTATCCCGCTCAAGAGGTAGTACTTCATCGAGTTCTACTTTCCTCCCACTTACTTCTTTCGAGAGAAACTCTTTTTCCAGAAAGCATCCGTTCTTGGCAACAAAGATCTTGCCTTCGGATCTTAAGTAGAAGGTATACCCTACAGTTTCCTTAGGGTATCCTATGAATACGCATTTTTCCGACTTGGGTTCGAGCTTTTCAGGTTGAAGTTTCTTGACATAAGCTTCGCATCCCCAAACTTTTAGAAACGACAGCTTAGGTTTCTTTCCAAACCATAATTCATACGGTGTCGTCTCAACGGATTTAGACGGTGCCCTATTTAAAGTGAATGTAGCTGTCTCTAGAGCGTATCCCCAAAATGATAGCGGTAAATCGGTAAGAGACATCATAGACCGCACCATATCCAATAGAGTGCGATTACGACGTTCGGACACACCGTTTCTCTGAGGTGTTCCAGGCGGCGTGAGCTGTGAAACGATTCCACATTTCTTTAAGTGTGTACCAAATTCGTGACTTAAGTATTCTCCTCCACGATCTGATCGTAAGAATTTTATCTTTCGGTCACGTTGATTCTCCACCTCATTCTGAAATTCCTTGAACTTTTCAAAGGTCTCAGACTTGTGTTTCATTAAGTAGACATACCCATATCTACTCAAGTCATCTGTGAGAGTGAGAACATAACGATATCCTCCGCGAGCCTCAACGCTCATTGGACCGCACACATCGGTATGTATGATTTCCAACAAGTTGGTTGCTCGCTCCATTGTTCCGGAGAACGGAGTCTTGGTCATTTTGCCCAAGAGGCATGGTTCGCACGTGTCAAATGATTCATAATCAAGAGACTCTAAAAGTCCATCGGCATGGAGCTTCTTCATGGGCTTGACACCAATGTGACCAAGGCGGCAGTGCCACAAGTATGTGGGACTATCGTTATCAACTTTAAATCTTTTGGCATCTACACTATGAACATGTGTAATATTACGCTCGAGATTCATTAAGAATAAATCATTGACCATCGGAGCATGACCATAAAACATATCTCTCATATAAATCGAACAACCATTATTCTCAGACTTAAATGAGTAGCCATCTCGTATTAAACGAGATCCTGATACAATGTTCATGCTCAAACTTGGCACTAAATAACAATTATTAAGGTTCAAAACTAATCCCGTAGGTAAATGTAGAGGCAGCGTGCCGACGGCGATCACATCGACTCTGGAACCATTCCCGACGCGCATCGTCACCTCGTCCTTTGCCAGTCTCCGTTTATTCCGCAGCTCCTGCTGTGAGTTACAAATATGAGCAACGACACCGGTATCAAATACCCAGGAGTTACTACGATTACTGGTAAGGTACACATCAATCACATGTATATCAAATATACCTTTGGTGTTGCCGGCCTTCTTATCCGCTAAGTATTTGGGGCAGTTCCGCTTCCAGTGACCCTTCCCTTTGCAATAAAAGCACTCAGTCTCAGGCTTGGGTCCATTCTTTGACTTCTTCCCGGTAACTGGCTTACCAGGCGCGGCAACATCTTTGCCGTCCTTCTTGAAGTTCTTCTTACCCTTGCCCTTCTTGAACTTAGTGGTCTTATTGACCATCAACACTTGATGTTCTTTCTTGATTTCAGCCTCTGCTGATTTCAGCATCGAGAACACTTCAGGAATGGTCTTTTCCATTCCCTGCATGTTGTAGTTCATCACAAAGCTCTTGTAGCTTGGTGGGAGCGACTGGAGGATTCTGTCAATGACCGCCTCATCTGGGAGGTTAATGTTCAGCTGGGTCATACGGTTGTGCAACCCAGACATCTTCAGGATGTGCTCACTGACAGAACTGTTCTCCTCCATCTTACAACTGTAGAACTTGTCGGAGACATCATATCTCTCGACCCGGGCATGAGCTTGAAAAACTAGTTTCAGCTCTTCGAACATCTCATATGCTCCGTGATGCTCAAAACGCTTTTGGAGCCCCGGTTCTAAGTTGTAAAGCATGCCGCACTGAACGAGGGAGTAATCATCAGCGCGAGACTGCCAAGCATTCATAATGTCTTGGTTCTCTGGGACGGGAGCGTCACCTAGCGGTCCTTCTAGGACATATTGTTTCCTGGCAGCTATGAGGATGATCCTCAGGTTCCGGACCCAGTCCGTATAGTTGCTGCCCTCATCTTTCAGCTTGGTTTTCTCTAGGAACGCGTTGAAGTTCATGTTGATATTAGCGTTGGCCATTGATCTACAAGACATATTTGCAAAGGTTTTAGACTAAGTTCATGATAATAAAGTTCTAATCAAATTATGAACTCCCACTTAGACATCCCTTTAGTCATCTAAGTGTTACACGATCCGAGTCGACTAGCCCGTGTCCAATCATCACGTGAGACGGACTAGTCATCGTCGGTGAACATTTTCATGTTGATCGTATCTTCCATACGACTCGTGTTCGACCTTTCGGTCTCCGTGTTCCGAGGCCATGTCTGCACATGCTAGGCTCGTCAAGTTAACCCTAAGTGTTTTCGCTGTGTAAAACTGTCTTACACCCGTTGTATGTGAACGTAAGAATCCATCACACCCGATCATCACGTGGTGCTTAGAAACGACGAACTGTAGCAACGGTGCACAGTTAGGGGAGAACACTTCTTGAAATTTTATAAGGGATCATCTTATTTACTACCGTCGTCCTAAGTAAACAAGATGCATAATACATAATAAACATCACATGCAATTATATAGTTGTGACATGATATGGCCAATATCATATAGCTCCATTGATCTTCATCTTCGGGGCTCCATGATCATCTTGTCACCGGCTTGACACCATGATCTCCATTATCATGATCTCCATCATCGTGTCTTCATGAAGTTGTCACGCCAACGACTACTTCTACTTCTATTACTAACGTTTAGCAATAAAGTAAAGTAGTTTACATGACGTTATTCAATGACACGCAGGTCATACAAAAAATAATGACAACTCCTATGGCTCCTGCCGGTTGTCATACTCATCGACATGCAAGTCGTGAATCCTATTACAAAGAACATGATCTCATACATCACAATTCATTATTCATCACAACTTCTGGCCATATCACATCACATGATCAATCGCTGCAAAAACAAGTTAGACGTCCTCTAATTGTTGTTGCATCTTTTACGTGGCTGCAATTGGGTTCTAGCAAGAACGTTTTCTTACCTACGAATCACCACAACGTGATTTTGTCAACTTCTATTTACCCTTCATAAGGGCCCTGTTCATCGATTCCGCTCCAACTAAGGTGGGAGAGACAGACACCCGCCAGCCACCTTATGCAACTAGTGCATGTCAATTGGTGGAACCGGTCTCACGTAAGCGTACGTGTAAGGTTGGTCCGGGCCGCTTCATCCCACAATACCGTTGAGCAAGAAAAGACTAGTAGAGGCAAGTAAGATGACAAAATCCACGCCCACAACAAAGTTGTGTTCTACTCGTGCAAAGAGAACTACGCATAGACCTAGCTCATGATGCCACTGTTGGGGAACGTTGCAGAAAATTAAAATTTTTCCTACGGTTTCACCAAGATCCATCTATGAGTTCATCTAAGCAACGAGTCTAGGGAGAGAGTTTGCATCTACATACCACTTGTAGATCGCGTGCGGAAGCTTGCAAGGTGATGATGTAGTCGTACTCGACGTGATCCAAATCACCGATGACCAGCGCCGAACGGACGGCACCTCCGCGTTCAACACACGTACGGGACGGGAGATGTCTCCTCCTTCTTGATCCAGCAAGGGGGAAGGAGAGGTTGATGAAGATCCAGCAGCACGACGGCGTGGTGGTGGATGCAGGGCGTCACAGCAGCAGGGCTTCGCCGAGACTACGAGGGAGAGACGTAACGGGGGGAGGTGGAGGCGCCAGGGGCTGGTGTATGAAGTCCCTCCTCTCCCCCACTATATATAGGGGTGCCAAGGGGGGGGGGCGCCGGCCCTAGTAGATGAGATCTACTAGGGGGGGCGGCGGCCTAGGGGAGGTTTCCCTCCCCCCCAAGGCACCTAGGGGTGCCTTCCACCACTAGGACTCCTCCTAGGGGGAAACCCTAGGCGCATGGGCCTATAGGGGCTGGTGCCCTTGGCCCATGATGGCCAAGGCGCACCCCCTACAGACCATGTGCCCCCCCGGGACAGGTGGCCCCACCCGGTGGACCCCCGGGACCCTTCCGGTGGTCCCGGTTCAATACCGATAACCCCGAAACTTGTCCCGATGCCCGAAATAGCACTTCCTATATATAATTCTTTACCTCCGGACCATTCCGGAACTCCTCGTGACGTCCGGGATCTCATCCGGGACTCCGAACAACATTCGGGTTTCTGCATATCCATATCTTCATAACCCTAGCGTCACCGAACCTTAAGTGTGTAGACCCTACGGGTTCGGGAGACATGCAGACATGACCGAGACGCTCTCAGTCAATAACCATCAGCGGGATCTGGATACCCATGATGGCTCCCACATGCTCCTCGATGTTGTCATCGGATGAACCACTATGTCGAGGATTCGATCAAACCCTGTATGCAATTCCCTTTGTCAATCGGTACGTTACTTGCCCGAGACTCGATCGTCGGTATCCCAATACCTTGTTCAGTCTCGTTACCGGCAAGTCACTTTACTCGTACCGTAATGCATGATCCCGTGTCCAACACCTTGGTCACATTGAGCTCAATATGATGATGCATTACCGAGTGGGCCTAGAGATACCTCTCCGTCATATGGAGTGACAAATCCCAGTCTCGATCCGTGTCAACCCAACAGCTACTTTCGGAGATACCTGTAATGCACCTTTATAGTCACCCAGTTACGTTGTGACGTTTGATACACCCAAGGCACTCTTACGGTATCCGGGAGTTACACGATCTCATGGTCGAAGGAAGAGATACTTGACACTTGCAAAGCTCTAGCAAAACGAACTACACGATCTTTTATGCTATGCTTAGGATTGGGTCTTGTCCATCACATCATTCTCCTAATGATGTGATCCCGTTATCAACGACATCCAATGTCCATAGTCAGGAAACCATGACTATCTGTTGATCACAACGAGCTGGTCAACTAGAGGCTTACCAGGGACATAGTGTGGTCTAAGTATTCACACGTGTATTATGATTTCCGGATAATACAGTTATAGCATGAATAAAAGACAATTATCATGAACAATGAAATATAATAATACTTTTATTATTGCCTCTAGGGCATATTTCCAGCACTCACATGATTCGGAATTTATTAGAATACTCTATGTGCTTCACTTATATCTTTTGAGCTATGCAGTTTTGCTCTAGTGCTTCACTTATATCTTTTTAGAGCACGGTGGTGGTTTTATTTTGTAGAAATTATTGATCTCTCCTGCTTCACTTATATTATTTTGAGAGTCTTTTAGAACAGCATGGTATTTCCTATGGTTATAAAATTGGTCCTAGAATGGTGGGCATCCAAGTTGGGTATAATAAAAACTATCATAGGAAGTGAATTGAATACTATGATCAACTTGATGCTTAATAATTGTTTTGAGATATGAAGGTGGTAATATTAGAGTCATGCTAGTTGATGTAATTTTGAATTTAAGAAATACTTGTGTTGAGGTTTGCAAGTCCCGTAGCATGCATGTATGGTAACCGCTGTGTGACAAATTTGAAGCATGAGGTGTTCTTTGATTGTCAACCTTATGAGTGGCAGTCGGGGACGAGCGATGGTCTTTTCCTACCAATCTATCCCCCTAGGAGCATGCGCTTGATGACTTGTAGATTTTTGCAATAAGTATGTGAGTTCTTTATGACTAATGTTGAGTCCATGGATTATACGCACTCTTAACTTACCATCATTGCTAGCCTCTACAGTACCGTGCATTGCCCTTTCTCACCTAAGAGTTGGTGCAAACTTCGTCGGTGCATCCAAACCCCGTGATACGATACGCTCTATCACACATAAACCTCCTTATATCTTGCTCAAAACAGCCACCATACCTACCTAGTATGGCATTTCCATAGCCATTTCGAGATATATTGCCATGCAACTTTCCACCATTCCGTTTATTATGACACGCTTCATCATTGTCATATTGCTTTTTGCATGATCATGTAGTTGACATCGTATTTGTGGCAAAGCCACCATGCATAATTTTTATACATGTCGCTCTTGAGTCATCGCATATCCCGGTACACCGCCGAAGGAATTCATATAGAGTCATATTATGTTCTAGTATCGAGTTGTAATTCATGAGTTGTAATTAAATAGAAGTGTGATGATCATCATTTTTTAGAGCATTGTCCCTAACAAAAAAAAACAGGAAAGGCCAAAAAAGGGGGGAAAGGCCAAATAAAAAAATGAAAAAAGAAAGGCAAAAAAGTCCCAAAAAAGGGGGGACGCTATTGTCCTTTTCCACACTTGTGCTCAAAATAGCACCATGGTCTTTATGATAGAAAGTCTTCTATGTTATCATTTTCATTTACTAAGTGGGATTTTTTCATTATAGAACTTGGCTTGTATATTCTAACGATGGGCTTCCTCAAAATGCCCTAGGTCTTGATGAGCAAGCAAGTTGGATGCACACCCACTTAGTTTCTTTTGTTGAGCTTTCATACATTTATAGCTCTAGTGCATCCGTTGCATGGCAATCCCTACTCCTCACATTAACATCAATTGATGGGCATCTCCCTAGCCCGTTGATTAGCCGCGTCGATGTGAGACTTTCTCCTTTTTTGTCTTCTCCACATAACTCCTATCATTATATTCTATTTCACCCATAGTGCTATATCCATGGCTCACGCTCATGTATTGCGTGAAGGTTGAAAAAAGTTTGAGATTACTAAAGTGTGAAACAATTGCTTGGCTCGTCATCGGGGTTGTGCATGATGAGAGCATTCTTGTGTAACGAAAATGAAGCATGACCAAACTATATGATTTTGTAGGGATGAACTTTCCTTTGCCATGTTATTTTGAGAAGACATGATTGCTTAGTTAGTATGGTTGAAGTATTATTATCCTTTTGTCAATATGAACTTTTATTTTGAATCATTTGATCTGAACATTCATGCCACAATAAAGAGAAATACATTGAGAAATATGCTAGGTAGCATTCCACATCAAAAATTTTGTTTTTATCATTTACCTACTCGAGGATGAGCAGGAATTAAGCTTGGGGATGCTTGATACGTCTCCAACGTATCTATAATTTTTTATTGTTCCATGCTATGATATTACTTGTTTTGGATGTTTATGGGCTTTACTTTACACTTTTATATCATTTTACCGGAGGCCCAGCCCGAATTGTTGTTTTTTTTCCTATTTCGGTATATCGAAGGCAAGGAATATCAAACGGAGTCCAAACGGAATGAAACCTTCGGAAGCGATCTTTTTGGAACAAACGCAATCCAGGAGACTTGGAGTGGACGTCAAGAAGCAGCAGAGGAGGCCACGAGGGTGGCCGGTGCGCCCCATAAGGGTGGGCGCGCCCCCTGCCTCGTGGGCCCCTCGTGGCTCCCCTGACCGACTTCCTTCGCCTATATATTGTTGGAAATATGCCCTAGAGGCAATAATAAAATGATTATTATTATATTTCCTTGTTCATGATAATTGTCTATTGTTCATGCTATAATTGTATTAACCGGAAACCGCGATACATGTGTGAATACATAGACCACAACATGTCCCTAGTAAGCCTCTAGTTGACTAGCTCATTGATCAACAGATGGTCATGGTTTCCTGACTATGGACATTGGATATCATTGATAACGAGATCACATCATTAGGAGAATGATGTGATGGACAAGACCCAATACTAAGCATAGCACAAGATCGTGTAGTTTGTCTGCTAAAGCTTTTCTAATGTCAAGTATCATTTCCTTAGACCATGAGATTGTGTAACTCCCAGATATCGTAAGAGTGCTTTGGGTGTACCAAACGTCACAACGTAACTGGGTGACTATAAAGGTGCACTGCAGGTATCTCTGAAAGTGTCTGTTGGGTTGGCACGAATCGAGACTGGAATTTGTCACTCCGTATGACGGAGAGGTATCTCTGGGCCCACTCGGTAATGCATCATCATAATGAGCTCAATGCGACTAAGTGGTTAGTCACGGGATCATGCATTATGGAATGAGTAAAGTGACTTGCCGGTAACGAGATTGAACGAGGTATTGGGATACCAACGATCGAATCTCGGGCAAGTAACGTACCGATTGACAAAGGGAATTGTATACGGGATTACTTGAATCCTCGACATGGTTGTTCATCCGATGAGGTCATCGTGGAACATGTGGGAGCCAACATGGGTATCTAGATCCCGCTGTTGGTTATTGGCCGGAGAGCTGTCTCGGTCATGTCTGCGTTTTTCCCGAACCCGTAGGGTCTACACACTTAAGGTTCGATGATGCTAGGGTTATAAGGAAGATTTGTGTGTGATTACCGAATGTTGTTCGGAGTCCCGGATGAGATCCCGGACGTCACGAGGAGTTCCGGAATGGTCCAAAGGTGAAGATTTATATATGGGAAGTCATCATACAGTCACCGGAAGTTTTCGGGGGTATACCGGTATTGTACCGGGACCACCAGAGGGGTTCCGGGGGTCCACCGGGAGGGGCCACCTGTCCCGGAGGGCCTCATGGACTATAGAGGGAAGGGAACCATTCCCTTGGAGGGGCCAGCCCCCCTTCCCCCTTCTCCTATAAATAGAGGGGCGAGGGGAGGGCTGCAGCAACACATCCAAGGCGCAGCCCCTCCCCTCCCCAACACCTCTCCTCCCCCGCAAGAGCTTGGCGAAGCCCTGCCGGAGAACTGCCACTCCATCACCACCACGCCGTCGTGCTGCTGTTGGAGCCTTCTTCCTCAACCTCTCCCTCCTCCTTGCTGGATCAAGGCGTGGGAGACGTCACCGGGCTGCACGTGTGTTGAACGCGGAGGTGACGTTGTTTGGCGCTAAGTTCGGAATCCACCACGATCTGAATCGCTTCGAGTACGACTCCTTCATCCGCGTTCTTGCAACGCTTCCGTCTCGCGATCTTCAAGGGTATGAAGATGCACTCCTCTCTCTCTCGTTGCTAGTTACTCCATAGATTGATCTCGGTGATGCGTAGAATTTTTTTTAATTTCTGCAACGATCCCCAACAGTGGCATCATGAGCTAGGTCTATGCGTACTTTCTATGCATGAGTTGAACACAAGTTTGTTGTGGGCGTAGATTTTGTCAATTTACTTGCCACTACTAGTCTTGTCTTGTTTCGGCGGCATCGTGGGATGAAGCGGCCCGGACCGACCTTACACATACGCTTACGTGAGACAGGTTCCACCGACTGACATGCACTAGTTGCATAAGGTGGCAAGCGGGTGTCTGTCTCTCCCACTTTAGTCGGATCGGATTCGATGAAAAGGGTCCTTATGAAGGGTAAATAGAAATTGGCATATCATGTTGTGGTTTTGGCGTAGGTAAGAAACGTTCTTGCTAGAACCCTATAGCAGCCACATAAAAACTTGCAACAACAATTAGAGGACGTCTAACTTGTTTTTGCAGCATATGCAGTGTGATGTGATATGGCCAAAAAGGATGTGATGAATGAAATATATGTGATGTATGAGATTGATCATGTTCTTCTAATAGAAATCACTACTTGCACGTCGATGAGTATGACAACCGGCAGGATCCATAGGAGTTGTCTTTATTTATTGTATGACCTGCGTGTCACTGAATAACACCATGTAATTACTTTACTTCATTGCTAAACCGTTAGCCATAGTAGTAGAAGTAATAGTTGGCGAGACAACTTCATGGAGAAACGATGATAGAGATCATGATGATGGAGATCATGGTGTCATGCCAGTGAAGATGATGATCATGGCGCCCCGAAGATGGAGATCAAAAGGAGCAAAATGATATTGGCCATATCATGTCACTATTTGATTGCTTGTGATGTTTATCATGTTTATGCATCTTATTTGCTTAGAACGACGGTAGTAAATAAGATGATCCCTCATAATAATTTCAAGAAAGTGTTTCCCCTAACTGTGCGCCGTTGCGAAAGTTTGTTGTTTCGAAGCACCACGTGATGATCGGGTGTGATAGATTCTAACGTTCACATACAACGGGTGTAAGCCAGATTTACACATGCAAAATGATACGTCTCCGTCGTATCTACTTTTCCAAACACTTTTGCCCTTGTTTTGGACTCTAACTTGTATGATTTGAATGGAACTAACCCGGACTGACGCTGTTTTCAGCAGAATTGCCATGATGTTGTTTTATGTGCAGAAAATAAAAGTTCTCGGAATGACCTGAAACTCCACGGAATATCTTAGAATAAATAATAAAAAATCCTCGCCAAAGATGAAGACCAGGGGGCCCACACCCTGTCCACGAGGGTGGGGGGCTCCCCCCTAAGGCGTGCCCCCTACCTCGTGGGCCCCCTGGTGGCCCTCCGACGCCAACTCCAACTCCATATATTGGCTTTCGGGGAGAAAAAAATCAGAGAGAAGAAATCATCACACTTTATGATAGGGAGCCGCCGCCAAGCCCTAATCTCTCTCGGGAGGGTTGATCTGGAGTCCATTCGGGGCTCCGGAGAGGGGGATTCGTCGTCGTCGTCATCATCAACCATCCTCCATCACCAATTTCATGATGCTCACCGCCGTGCGTGAGTAATTCCATCATAGGCTTGCTGGACGGTGATGGGTTGGATGAGGTTTATCATGTAATCGAGTTAGTTTTGTGAGGGTTTGATCCCTAGTATCCACTATGTTCTGAGATTGATGTTGCTATGACTTTGCTATGCTTAATGCTTGTCACTAGGGCCTGAGTGCCATGATTTCAGATCTGAACCTATTATGTTTTCATGAATATATATGTGTTCTTGATCTATCTTGCAAGTCTATAGTCACCTACTATGTGTTATGATCTGGCAACCCCGAAGTGACAATAATCGGAACCACTCCCGGTGATGACCGTAGTTTGAGGAGTTCATGTATTCACTATGTGCTAATGCTTTGTTCCGGTTCTCTATTAAAAGGAGGCCTTAATATCCCTTAGTTTCCAATAGGACCCTGCTGCCACGGGAGGGTAGGACAAAATATGTCATGCAAGTTCTTTTCCATAAGCACGTATGACTATATTCGGAATACATGCCTACATTACATTGATGAACTGGAGCTAGTTCTGTGTCACCCCATGTTATGACTGTTACATGACGAACCACATCCGGCATAATTATCTATCACTGATCCGGTGCCTATGAGTTTTCGCTTATTTACTTTTCCGTTGCTACTGTTACAATCACTACAAAAATACCAAAAACATTACTTTTGCTGTCTTTACTTTTGTTACCATTACTACCACTATCATATTACTTTGCTACTAAACACTTTGCTGTAGATACTAAGTTTCCAGGTGTGGTTGAATTGACAACTCAGCTGCTAATACTTGAGAATATTCTTTGGCTCCCCTTGTGTCGAATCAATAAATTTGGGTTGAATACTCTACCCTCGAAAACTGTTGCGATCCCCTATACTTGTGGGTTATCATGACCTTTTTCTGGCGCCCTTGCCGGGGAGCATAGCTCTATTCTTTGAGTCACTTGGGATTTATATCCGCTGGACAGTATGAAGAACTTGAAAGACGCTAAGACAACAAGTTATCCCTCAACTACGAGGGGAGGTAAGGAACTGCCATCTAGCTCTGCACTTGATTCAGCTTCTGTTATGAGTAAGCTAGCGACACCTAAACCTGCTTCTGCTATGAACTCTGATATGTCGCATGTTATTGATGATGCCACTTCTGCTATGCATGATACTTATGATGAAGCTACTCCTATGCTTGATACTACTGTGCCCCTTGGTGAATTTCTAGATGAGCAAATTTCTAGGTCTAGAGAAAGTGAAATTATTGAATTTGAATACAATGATGAGAGTGATGATGAAAATATGCCTGCTATTCCTGAGGGTTATATTTTTGATGCGGAATCTTCTTCAACTACTTTTGCTTGCCAGGATAGATACGAACTTAAGAGGTTGCTAGTTAAATGGAGTAAAGAATCTTTTAGAGATAGAATGAGACCCGACCCTGCTTTTGCTACTTCACCTATTTGTGTTCCTGATAAGGATTATTATGAATTTTCTGTTGATCCAGATATAATCACTTTGGTTGAATCTGATCCTTTCTATGGCTATGAATCTAAAACCGTTGTGGCACATCTTACTAAGTTAAATGATATAGCCGCCCTGTTCACTAATGATGAGAGATCGCACTACCTTTATTTACTCAAAATATTTCCGTTCTCATTAAAGGGTGATGCTAAGATATGGTTTAATTCTCTTGATCCTGGTTGTGTGCATAGTCCCTAGGATATGATTTATTACTTCTCTGCTAAATTTTCCCTGCTCATAAGAAACAAGTTGCTTTGAGGGAAATATACAACTTCGTGCAAATTGAAGAAGAGAGTCTCCCACAAGCTTGGGGGAGGCTTCTCAAGTTACTTAATGCCTTGCCTGATCATCCTCTTAAGAAACCTGAATTACTTGATATCTTTTATAATGGACTAACCGATGCTTCTAGAGATTACCTGGTTAGTTGTGTTGGTTCTCTTTTCAGGGAAAGAACACCGGATGAAGCTGAAATTCTATTGAATAATATGTTGACAAATGAAAAAAATTGGGCACCTCCCGAGCCAGTTCCAGGGACAATTATTGAGCCTATTCCTAAACCAACTCCGAAGAAGAGAGGTGTTCTATTTCTCAGCCCCGAAGATATGCAAGAAGAAAAGAAATCTATGAAGGAAAAAGGTATTAAAGCCGAAGATGTTAAGAATTTACCTCCTATTGAAGAAATACACGGTCTTAATTTACCGCCTGTTGAAGAAGCATATGATCTCAATACTTTGTTCACTGAAGAACCTCCTGATTCCAATATCCCGACACAGGTAGTAAAGGTAAATTCTCTCTATAGATATGATAAAGCTGAAGTCCCTCCTACTAAAATTGCTAGTCAGTGCTTGGATGAGTTTGATAACTTTATGTGTAAGCAAGATGACTTTAATGCCTATTTTGGTAGACAATTAAAACAAGATGCTTATATGATTAAACGCTTGGGTGATTATATGGCTGATATTAGAGGTGAACTTAAACTTGTTAGCAAACACGCTTCTATGGTTACCACTCAAGTAGAACAAGTACTTAAAGCTCAAAAAGAAGTGCTTGATGAAATGAATAGTAAGAAAAATGAGTATACTGTTAGAGTGGCTACTAGAACTGGTAGAATGACTCAAGAACCTTTGTATCCTGAAGGCCACCCTAAGAGAATCGAGCAAGATTCTCAGAGAAATGATATTGATGTACCTAGTTCTTCTAAAAGGAAGAAAAAGAAGAATGATAGGACTCTGCAAACTTCTAGTGAACCTATTGCTAAGCCACCTAAGAATCCAAATGATATTTCCATGTTTGATGCTGAAACACAATCTGGTAGTGAACATGAACCTAGTGAAAATGTTAATGATGATGTCCATGATAATGCTCAACCTAGTAATGATAATGATGTAGAAGTTGAACCTGCTGTTGGTCTTGATAACCCACAATCAAAGAATCAATGTTATGATAAAAGAGACTTCGTTGCTAGGAAACATGGTAAAGAAAGGGAACCATGGGTTCAGAAACCCATGCCTTTTCCTCTGAAACCATCCAAGAAAAAGGACGATGAGGATTTTGAGTGCTTTGCTGAAATGGTTAGACCCATCTTTTTGCGTATGTGATTAACTGATGTGCTCAAAACAAATCCTTATGCTAAGTATATGAAGAATATTATTACTAATAAAAGAAAGATATCTGAAGCTGAAATTTCCACCATGCTTGCTAATTATACTTTTAAGGGTGGAATACCAAAGAAACTTCGAGATCCCGGAGTACCTACTATACCATGCTCCATTAAGAGAAATTATGTTAAAACTGCTTTATGTGTTCTTGGAGCCGGTGTTAGTGTTATGCCTCTCTCTTTATATCGTAGACTTGACTTGAATAAGTTGACACCTACTGAAATATCTTTGCAAATGGCTGATAAATCAACTGCTATACCTGTCGGTATTTGTGAGGATGTGCCTGTTGTGGTTGCAAGCGTCACTATTTTAACGGACTTTGTTATTCTTGATATTCCCGAGGATGATAGTATGTCTATTATTCTTGGAAGACCTTTCCTTAATACTGCAGGGGCTGTTATTGATTGCAACAAAGGCAATGTCACTTTTCATGTTAATGGTAACGAGCACACGGTACACTTCCCGAGGATACAACCTCAAGTTTATAGTATCAACTCTATTGGGAAGATTCCATCAATTATATTTGGAGGTTTTGAATTTCCTCTCCCTGCTGTCAAGAAAAAGTATGATATTCTTATTGTTGGGGATTTTCATATCCCCGTTGAGGTAACTTAGTGTTATTCAAAATTTCTCCGGTTCCATGTTAATCGGAATGAGTTTGTTAACAAGACTTGATCAACCTTGTTAGTGGATTCTTTTTGATGAACTTGAGATGGATGAAACTAGAAGCACAACCTTCTGTACCCTCTTTATATTTTCTGTTATTTAGTAGAAATAAAGTAAAATAGTATTTTTCTGTCTGTCTCCCGACTTATCCGTGCAATATAAAAATATCCCGAAAATAAAAGTCCTCAGAATGCCATGCCAATTTAATATGATTTTTTTGGGGAATATTTGAGAATTTACTGTGCAAAAATCACCGTGGGGGGAGCTGCCACCTGGTCATGAGGGTGGAGGGCGCGCCCTACCCCCTGGGCGCGCCCCCCTGCCTCGTGGGCCCATGGTGGCCCTCCTCCACTTATCCCTGCACCCATCTTCTTCCTCTGCCTCACACAAACACGAAAACCAACACAAGCACGATTTCTAGCCCCGGTTGCTGTGATTTTCGATCTCCTTGCTCAAAGCACCTCTCGCAAAACTGCTTGGTGAGATTGTTCCTTGGTATGTGACTCCTCCATTTGTCCAATTAGTTTTTGTTCTAGTGCTTTATTCATTGCAAATTTATGTTGTTAAGGTGACGATGTTCTTGAGCTTGCATGTCAAATTTATATGGTTCCAAGTAGTTCTAATGCTTGATATAGGTTCTAGGCACTCGGGGGAGTAGTTGCTATCCATTTTATTGAAGTTGGTTCACTTTTATTTGAAGTTACTAAAAATTTCAGTTTGTTTCAGAAATAATGAAGAGACTTTTGAGGGGCTCGTCGAGCCGAAGCTCGAAGGAAAAACAAAAGGAAGAAGAACAGAAGCCCAAATTTAATATGCCTCGCACCGCGGAGGTCCAACCGTGTGAATGGCCTTCCGATGACTTCTTGAGGAGACCCGGGATTTATGAGGATTTCTATTTATTGATTGAGAATGCTGGCCTCACCGACTTCCTCCGCGACCAACGTCATCAGTATCTCTTACTCACAAATACTTTTGTGCAAAACTTCTACTTTTTCCCTAAGGATTCACCCCCATCAGTAGAGTTTCATTTATATGACGTTGTTAAGAGGATGCCATTAGCTGAATTTTTCGAGGTTTGCAAAATACCCTATGAGGGCACCTTGGATGAACCACACCGTAATGAAGTAGAAGCTTTTATTAACACTATCACGGTGGGAGAAACCAGGAAGGTTTCTGATGCAAGAATCACTAGCATACATTTTCCTGTTTTACGCTACTTTGCCTTATTTGCTAGTCGTTGCTTGATTGGTCGCGGGAACTGTGGAAACCTTAGTGTTCCTGATGTTATCATTTTGTTCCATGGTTTATACCGCAATAACTCTGTTAGTATGGGTGGAATTGTTGCTAGACGGTTAAGTCTGAACCGTACTAAGGGCCCCATCTTTGGAGGCATTTATGCTTCACGCCTAGCTGAATATTTTGAAATACCTCTTAGGCATGAGGAGAAAGAGGAAACATCGCTACCCCGTGCTTATTTAGATTATAAGAGTATGCTAGCGCATGACTTTCTTGTTAAGAGTCATGAAGGGGAGCTCAAATATAAATTGTAGTTTGATAAACATCACCCTGCGACTATTACTTTGCCTGCTCCCTCTTTGTTTAACTTGTCTGCAGATCCTCACATCATTCCGTGGGCGGCCATTCAAGCCTATCGAAATCCTACACCCGCCCCGGAACCGGAGCCACAAGATGAGCCTCCATGACAGTCTGTTTATTCTTGGGATCCAGAGGTGGTTGCCAGCCAGTGGCAGTCAGAGTCTTCTTCATCGCAGTATGACCCCAGCTTCACCTACGCGTATCCGCCGGGCCATCCCTGGCAATAGACCAACTTAGGCCAAAAGCCTAAGCTTGGGGGAGTATGTATTTCCCACCGACATTACATTCATGTTCACACACACTCATTGCTAGATGTCGGTGTTCATACTCTTTCACTGTAATATCCATGCTAGTTTATTTTCTTTTTCCTGCTTTCTTTTTCTATGTTTAATAAACCTTAAGAAAAACCAAAAAATATTAGTAGTAGTTTATTTCTTTGTTGTAGTAATAAAAAAAAGGAAAACCCAAAAATATTTTCCCGTTCTTCTTTTGCTTGTTGGGAGCTTTCCCGTGTAAATAGTTTTTATTTCTTTTCTTTTCTTTGGGGGTCAGTAGGAGAAGACCATGATTAAATTGTTGAAGTGGCTCTTATATGCATGATTGTTTATCTAATTTAGAGCCCATATTACTTGTCTTCTCCTGTCTATTGAATGCTTGCAGATTCCAGCTTAGTCCAATGCACGTGCACTCTTATTATTATTCACATCGTTCGGTCGTGCAAGTGAAAGGCAATAATGATGATATATGATGGGATTATTGGGTTGAGAAAAGCTGGTATGAACTCGACCTCTCTTGTTTTTGTAAATATGATTATTCATCGTTCCTGAGTTAGCTATTATGAAGTAAACATATTTGCAATGACATTTAGAGATTATAGTTACTTGTGCCATGCTTGATTAGCTATGAGTTATAATGGGTTACCTTGCGTGCCAACATGTTATTAGAATAATTATGATGTGGTATGATGGGATGGTATCCTCCTTTAAATGAATTGAGTGACTAGACTTGGCACATGTTCATGCATGTATTTGAATCAAATCAACATAGCCTTCATGATATTTATGTTCATGGTAGATTATATCCTACTCATGCTTGTATTCGGTGTAAATTAGTTTTAATGCATGTTTTCGACTGTTGTCGCTCTCCCAGTTGGTCGCTTCCCAGTCTTTTGCTAGCCTTCACCTGTACTAAGCGGGAATACTGCTTGTGCATCCAAACTCCTTAAACCCCAAAGTTGTTCCATATGAGTCCACTATACCTACCTATATGCGGTATTTACCTGCCGTTCCAAGTAAATTTGTATGTGCCAAACTCCAAACCTTCAAATGAAATTCTGTTTTGTGTGCTCGAGCAGCTCATGTTTCAACTAGGGCTACCCTTATCTTCCATGTTAGGCGGTTATTCTCAAGAGGAGTGGACTCCGCTCCTCATTCACGAGAAAATGGCTGGTCACCGGGATGCCCAGTCCCATGCTTTATGCAAACTAAATCAAAATAATTGCAAACAAAACTCCCCCTGGGACCTGTTGAATGTTGGAGGCACTCGTCATTTCGAGCAAGCCATGGATTGATGCCTGTGGAGGAGGGGGAGTATAAACTTTACCATTCTGTTTGGGAACCGCCTATAATTTGTTTAGCATGGAAGATATCATCATCTCATAGTTGTTGCGTTGACAACAAAAGTATGCCGCTCAAAATGTTATTCAATCTCTATTTTAAAACCGAGCTCTGGCACCTCTACAAATCTCTACTTCCCTCTGCGAAGGGCCTATCTATTTACTTTTATGTTGAGTCATCATCCTTCTTATTAAAAAGCACCCGCTGGAGAGCACATTGTCGTTTGCATTCATTATAATTGTTTTACATTGGGTATGACTTGACTGGATCTCTTTTACCATGAATTACAATGTTTAGTCAGTCCTTGATCTTTAAAGGTGCTCTGCATTTATGTTTTGCGGTCTCAGAAAGGGCTAGCGAGATACCATTTTGTTATACCATGTTATGATTATTTTGAGGAAGTGTTGTCATCCGAGTTTTGTTATTATAGCTCGCTAGCTGATTATGCCATTGATATGAGTAATTGTGAGACCTTTGTGTTATTGTTAGTATGGTTAGTCATAATATTTGCTGAAACTTGAATGCTGGCTTTTCATGTTACAACAACAAGAGCAAACAGACTTTGTAAAAGTTTTTCTTTTTCTCTTTCAGTTTGTCAACTGAATTGCTTGAGGACAAGCAAGGGTTTAAGCTTGGGGGAGTTGATACGTCTCTGTCGTATCTACTTTTCCAAACACTTTTGCCCTTGTTTTGGACTCTAACTTGTATGATTTGAATGGAACTAACCCGGACTGACGCTGTTTTCAGCAGAATTGCCATGATGTTGTTTTATGTGCAGAAAATAAAAGTTCTTGGAATGACCTAAAACTCCACGGAATATCTTAGAATACATAATAAAAAATCCTTGCCAAAGATGAAGACCAGGGGGCCCACACCCTGTTAACGAGGGTGGGCGTGCGCCCCCCTAGGCCCCCCTACCTCGTGGGCCCCCTGGTGGCCCTCCGACGCCAACTCCAACTCCATATATTGGCTTTCGGGGAGAAAAAATCAGAGAGAAGAAATCATCGCATTTTACGATACGGAGCCACCACCAAGCCCTAATCTCTCTCGGGAGGGCTGATCTGGAGTCCGTTCGGGGATCCGGAGAGGGGGATTCATCACCGTCGTCATCATCAACCATCCTCCATCACCAATTTCATGATGCTCACCACCGTGCGTGAGTAATTCCGTCGTAGGCTTGCTGGGCAGTGATGGGTTGGATGAGATTTATCATGTAATCGAGTTAGTTTTGTTAGGGTTTGATCCCTAGTATCCACTATGTTCTGAGATTGATGTTGCTATGACTTTGCTATGCTTAATGCTTGTCACTAGGGCCCGAGTGCCATGATTTCAGATCTGAACCTATTATGTTTTCATGAATATATGTGTGTTCTTGATCCTATCTTGCAAGTCTATAGTCACCTACTATGTGTTATGATCCGGCAACCCCGAAGTGACAATAATCGGAACCACTCCCGGTGATGACCGTAGTTTGAGGAGTTCATGTATTCACTATGTGCTAATGCTTTGTTCTGGTTCTCTATTAAAAGGAGGCCTTAATATCCCTTAGTTTCCAATAGGACCCCGCTGCCACGGGAGGGTAGGACAAAAGATGTCATGCAAGTTCTTTTGCATAAGCACGTATGACTATATTCGGAATACATGCCTACATTACATTGATGAACTGGAGCTAGTTCTGTGTCACCCTATGTTATGAATTTTACATGACGAACCACATCCGGCATAATTATCCGTCACTGATCCGGTGCCTACGAGTTTTCCATATACTGGTTTTCGCTTATTTACTTTTCCGTTGCTACTGTTACAATCACTACAAAAATACCAAAAACATTACTTTTGCTGTATTTACTTTTGTTACCGTTACCACCACTATCATACTACTTTGCTACTAAACACTTTGCTGCAGATACTAAGTTTCCAGGTGTGCTTGAATTGACAACTCAGCTGCTAATACTTGAGAATATTCTTTGGCTCCCCTTGTGTCGAATCAATAAATTTGGGTTGAATACTCTACCCTCGAAAACTGTTGCGATCCCCTATACTTGTGGGTTATCACAAAACACTTAGGTTGACTTGACGAGCCTAGCATGTACAGACATGGCCTCAGAACACAAGAGACCTAAAGGTCGAACATGAGTCGTATTGAAGATACGATCAACATGAAGATGTTCACTGATGATGACTAGTCCGTCTCACGTGATGATCGGACACGGCCTAGTTGGCTCAGATCATGTATCACTTAGATGACTAGAGGGATGTCTATCTGAGTGGGAGTTTATTAAATAATTTGATTAGATGAACTTAATTATCATGAACTTAGTCTAAAACTTTTGCAAAATGTCTTGTAGATCAAATGGCCCACGCTCATGTCAACCTCAACTTCAACGCGTTCCTAGAGAAAACCAAGCTGAAAGACGATGGTAGCAACTATGCGGACTGGGTCCGGAACTTGAGGATCATCCTCATAGCTGCCAAGAAAGCATATGTCCTTGAAGCACCGCTAGGTGAAGCACCCATCCTAGCAAACCAAGACGTTATGAACGCTTGGCAGTCGCGTGTTGATGATTAATCCCTGGTTCAGTGCGGCATGCTTTACAGCTTAGAACCGGGGCTCCAAAAGCATTTCGAGCAGCACGGAGCATATGCGATGTTCCAAGAGCTGAAAATGGTTTTCCAAGCTCATGCCCGGGTCGAGAGATATGAAGTCTCCGACAAGTTCTACAGTGTAAGATGGAGGAAAATAGTTCTGTCAGCGAGCACATACTCAAAATGTCTGGGTTGCACAATCGCTTGTCTCAGCTGGACATTAACCTACCAGATGAGGCGGTCATTGACAGAATCCTTCAGTCGCTCCCACCTAGCTACAAGAGCTTTTTGATGAACTACAATATGCGGGGGATGGTGAAAACCATTCTTGAAGTATTTTCAATGCTAAAATCAGCGGAGGTGGAGATCAAAAAGGAACATCAAGTGTTGATGGTCAATAAAACCACTAGTTTCAAGAAAGGCAAGGGTAAGAAAAATTTCAAGAAGGACGGCAAGGGAGTTGCCGCTCCCGGTAAGCCAGTTGCCGGGAAGAAGCTAAAGCATGGACCCAAACCTGAGACTGAGTGCTTTTATAGCAAGGGAAACAGTCACTGGAAGCGGAACTGCCCCAAGTACTTAGCGGATAAGAAGGCCGACAACACCTAAGGTATATGTGATATACATGCTATTGATGTGTACCTTACCAGTACTCGTAGTAGCTCCTGGGTATTTGATACCGGTGCGGTTGCTCATATTTGTAACTCAAAACAAGAGCTGCGGAATAAGCGGAGACTGGAGATGGACGAGGTGACGATGCGTGTCGGGAATGGTTCCAAGGTCGATGTGATCGCCGTCGGCACGCTACCTCTACATTTACCTACGAGATTAGTTTTAAACCTCAATAATTGTTATTTAGTGCCAGCTTTGAGCATGAACATTGTATCTGGATCTCGTTTAATATGAGATGGCTACTCATTTAAATCCGAGAATAATGGTTGTTCTATTTATATGAGAGATATGTTTTATGGTCATGCCCCGCTGGTCAATGATTTATTTTTAATGAATCTCGAACGTGATGTTACACATATTCATAGTGTGAATACCAAAAGATGTAAGATTGATAATGATAGTCCCACATACCTATGGCACTGCCGCCTTGGTCACATTGGTGTCAAACGCATGAAGAAGCTCCATGTAGATGGACTTTTGGAGTCTCTTGATTATGAATCATTTGACACGAGCGAACCATGCCTCATGGGCAAAATGACCAAGATTCCGTTCTCCAGAACAATGGAGCGAGCAACCAACTTATTGGAAATTATACATACGGATGTGTGCGGTCCAATGAGCGTTGAGGCTCGCGATGGCTATCATTATGTTCTCACCCTCACTGATGACTTAAGTAGATATGGGTATGTCTACTTAATGAAACACAAGTCTCAGACCTTTGAAAAGTCCAAGGAATTTCAGAATGAGGTAGAGAGTCAGCGTGACAGAAAAATAAAGTTCTTACAATCAGATCATGGGGGAGAATATTTAAGTCACGAGTTTGGTATACACTTAAGGAAATGTGGAATTGTTTCACAACTCACGCCGCCTGGAACACCTCAGCGTAACGGTGTGTCCGAACGTCGTAATCGCACTCTATTGGATACGGTGCGGTCTATGATGTCATTTACTGCTGTCATTTTGGGGATACGCTTTAGAGACAACTACATTCACTTTAAATAGGGCACCATCTAAATCCGTTGAGATGACACCGTATGAATTATGGTTTGGAAAGAAACCTAAGCTGTCGTTTCTAAAAGTTTGGAGATGCGATGCTTCTGTCAAGAAACTTCAACCTGAAAAGCTCGAATCCAAGTCAGAAAAATGCGTCTTCATAGGATACCCTAAGGAAACCATTGGGTATACCTTCTACCTCAGATCCGAAGGCAAGATTTTCATTGCCAAGAATGGGTCCTTTCTGGAGAAAGAGTTTCTCTCGAAAGAAGTAAGTGGGAGGAAAGTGGAACTTGATGAAGTACTACCTCTTGAACCGGTAAGTAGCGCAGCTCAGGAAGATGTTCCTGTGGTGCCTGCACCGACTAGAGAGGAAGTTAATGATGATGATCAAGGTACTTCAGATCAAGTTACTACTGAACTTCGTGGGTCCACAAGGACACGTTCCACACCAGAATGGTATGGCAACCCTGTCCTGGAAATCATGTTGTTAGACAACGGTGAACCTTCAAACTATGAAGAAGCGATGGCGGGCCCAGACTCCAACAAATGGCTTGAAGCCATGCAATCCGAGATAGGATCCATGTATGAAAACAAAGTATGGACTTTGACAGACTTGCCCGATGATCGGCGAGTGATACGTCTCCAACGTATCTATAATTTTTGATTGTTCCATGCTATTATATTACCTGTTTTGGATGCTTATGGGCTTTATTTTACACATTTATATCATTTTTGGGACTAACCTACTAACTGGAGGCCCAGCCCGTATTGCTGTTTTTTTGCCTATTTCAGTGTTCCGAAGAAAAGGAATATCAAATGGAGTCCAAACGGAATGAAACCTTTGGGAGCGTGATTTTTGGAACAAACGTGATCCAGAGGACTTGGAGTGCAAGTCAAGAAGCAGCCGGAGCCTCCACGAGAGAGGAGGGCACGCCCCCCCTATAGGGCGTGCCCCCTGTCTCGTGGGCCCCTCGGGCGTCCACCGACGTACTTCTTCCTCCTATATAAGTCTACGTACCCCAAAAACATCCAGGAGCCACCCGAAACACAATTTCCACTACCGTAACCTTCTATATCCGCGAGATCCCATCTTGGAGCCGTCGTCGGCGTTCTGCCGGAGGGGGGATCCACCATGGAGGGCTTCTACATCAACATCCTTGCCCCTCCTATGAGTTGTGAGTAGTTTACCACAGACCTACGGGTCCATAGTTATTAGCTAGATGGCTTCTTCTCTCTTTTTGGATCTCAATTCAATGTTCTCCCCCTCTCTTGTGGAGATCTATTCGATGTAATCTCTTTTTGCGGTGTGTTTGTCGAGATCCGATGAATTGTGGGTTTATGATCAGATTTATCTATGGATAATAATTGAATCTTCTCTAAATTCTTTTATATGATTGAGTTATCTTTGCAAGTCTCTTCGAATTATCGGTTTGGTTTGGCCTACTAGATTGATCTTTCTTGCCATGGGAGAAGTGCTTAGCTTTGGGTTCAATCTTGCGGTGTTCTTACCAAGTGACAGAAAGGGTTGCAAGACATGTATTGTATTGTTGCCATCGAGGATAACAAGATGGGGTTTATATCATATTGCTTGAGTTTATCCCTCTACATCATGTCATCTTGCTTAATGCGTTACTCTGTTCTTATGAACTTAATACTCTAGATGCATGCTGGATAGCGGTCGATGTGTGGAGTAATAGTAGTAGATGCAGGCAGGAGTCGGTCTACTTGTTGCGGACGTGATGCTTATATACATGATCATACCTATATAACGTCATAATTATTCGCTTTTCTATCAATTGCTCGACAGTAATTTGTTCACCCACCGTAATACTTATGCTCTCGAGAGAAGCCACTAGTGAAACCTATGGCCATCGGGTCTATCTCTTATCATATTTTCTTCCAATTTACTTTTATTTGCATCTTTATTTTCTGCACCTATATTATAAAATACCAAAAATATATTTATCTTATCTTACTATCTCTATCAGATCTCACTTTCGCAAGTGGCCGTGAAGGGATTGACAACCCCTTTATCGCGTTGGTTGCGAGTTCTTTGTTTGTTTGTGTAGGTTCGTGGGACTTGTTGAGAAGCCTCCTACTGGATTGATACCTTGGTTCTCAAAAACTGAGGGAAATACTTATGCTACTATTGCTGCATCACCCTCTCCTCTTCGAGGAAAACCAACGCAAGCTCAAGACGTAGCAAGAAGGATTTCTGGCGCCGTTGCCGGGGAGGTCTTCGCTCAAGTCAAGACATACCAAGTACCCATCACAAACTCATCTCCCTCGCATTTACATTATTTTCCATTTGCCTCCCATTTTCCTCTACCCCACTTCACCCTCGCCGTTTTATTCGCCCTCTCTTTCCCAATCTTCTTCTCTCTTTTTCGTTGCCATTTTCTGTTTGCTTGTGTGTTGGATTACTTGTTGCCATGGCGCAAGATAATACCAAGTTGTGTGATTTCTCGAATACCAATAATAATGATTTCCTTAGTACTCAAATTGCTCCTCTTAATGATGTTAAGTCTTGTGAAATCAATACTGCTTTGCTGAATCTTGTTATGAAAGATCAATTCGCCGGCCTTCCTAGTGAAGATGCCGCTACTCATCTAAACAATTTTGTTGATTTGTGTGATATGCAAAAGAAGAAATATACGGATAATGATATTGTTAAATTGAAGTTATTTCCATTTTCACTTAGAGATCGTGCTAAAGTTTGGTTTTCGTCTTTGCCTAAAAATAGTATTGATTCTTGGAACAAGTGCAAATATGCTTTTATCTCTAAGTATTTTCCTCCAGCTAAGATCATCACTCTTAGGAACGATATTATGAATTTTAAACAACTTGATCATGAGCATGTTGCCCAATCTTGGGAAAGAATGAAATTGATGATTCACAATTGCCCTACTCATGGTTTGAATTTATGGATGATCATACACAATTTTTATGCCGGTTCAAACTTTGCTTCTAGAAATCTTTTAGATTCGACCGCCGGAGGCACGTTTATGGAAATCACTTTAGGAGATGCTACGAAACTTCTTGATAATATTATGGCTAATTATTCTCAATGGCACACCGAACAATCTACTAGTAAAAAAGTGCATGCTATAGAGGAAATCAATGTTTTGAGTGGAAAGATGGATGAGCTTATGCGATTGTTTGCTACTAAAAATACTCCTCTTGATCCCAATGATATGCCTTTGTCTACTTTGATTGAGAATAATAATGAATCTATGGATGTGAATTTTGTTGGTAGGAATAATTTTGGAAACAATGCTTATAGAGGAAACTTTAATGCTAGACCGTTCCCTAGTAATTCCTCTAATAATTATGGAAATTCCTACAATAATTCTTATGGTAATTTTAATAAGATGCCCTCTGAGTTTTGAGAATAGTGTGAAAGAATTTATGATTTCTCAAAAGAATTTTAATGCTTTGCTTGAAGAAAAATTGCTCAAAGTTGATTATTTGGCTAGGAACATTGATAGACTTTCGCTTGATGTTGATTCTCTTAAAATTAGATCTTCTTCTCCTAAGCATTATATCAATGAGTCTCTCAAAGCAATGAGAATTTCCATTGATGTGTGTAAGGAAAGAACCGCTAGATTGCGTGCTAAGAAAGAAAGCTTTATAAAAGCATGTTCTTCTAGTTTCCATGAAAATAATGATGAAGATCTTAAAGTTATTGATGCATCTCCTATTATATCTATGTTTTGCAATATGAATTTTGATGATTATGGGACTGATGATGAATCAACGTTGCCTAGAAGGCGTCCCAAAAATTCGGAGTCTTTAGATCTTGATGCTAATTTTGGTAAAATTAAGATTGGAGAAGTCACTACTTTAAATAGAATTGAACCCACTATCTCGGATTTCAAGGAATTTGATTATGATAATTGTTCTTTAGAAAGTTGTATTTCCTTGTTGCAATCCGTTGTTAATTCTCCACATGCTTATAGTCAAAATAAAGCTTTTACCAAACATATCGTTGATGCTTTGTTGCAATCTTATGATGAAGAACTTAATTTGGAAGTTTCTATACCTAGAAAACTTAATTATGAGTGGGAACCTACTATAAAGATTAAAATTAAGGATTATGAGTGTTTTGCTTTGTGTGATTGGTGCTAGTGTTTCCACGATTCCGAAAACTTTATGCGATATTCTAGTCTTCCATGATCTTGATGATTGCTCGTTGAATTTGCATCTTGCGGATTCCACCATTAAAAAGCCAATGGGAAGGATCAATGATGTCCTTATTGTTGCTAATATAAATTTGGTGCCCGTTGATTTTATCGTTCTTGATATAGATTGCAATCTTTCTTGCCCTATTATTCTTGGTAGACCTTTCCTTAGAACGATTGGTGCGATTATTGATATGAAGGAAGGGAATATTAGATTCCAATTTCCATTAAAGAAAGGCATGGAGCATTTTCCAAGAAAGAAATTCGAATTACCTTATGAATCTATCATACAGGCTACTTATGAATCAAGTGCCAAAGATGGCACTACTTAGATCTATCTTTGCTTTTTTTTGCCTAGCTAGGGGCGTTAAACGATAGCGCTAGTTGGGAGGCAACCCAATTTTCTTTGTGTTCTTTGTTTTTGTTCCTGTTTAGTGTTAAATTTTGTTTCTACTTTCTGTTTAGATGTGTTTTTAGCTTTTAATTAGTGTTTGTGCCAAGTAGAACCTATAGGATAACCTATGATATGAGTTGATTTGATTCTGCTGAAAAACAGAAACTTTGCGCTCACGAGAAAAAAAAATCAATAAATCACATGAACGAGATTTTGCATTGATTCTTTTTGTTGCTGATCAATAGACAAATTGTCCAGTACGTCCTATTTTGGTAGGATTTTTAGAGTTCCAGAAGTTTGCGTTAGTTACAGATTGCTACAGACTATTCTGTTTTTGACAGATTCTATTTTTCGTGTGTTGTTTGCTTATTTTGATGTATCTATGGCTAGTAAAATAGTTTAATGAACCATAGAGAACTTGGAATATAGTAGGTTTAACACCAAAATAAATAAAGAATGAGATCATTACAGTACCTTATGTGGTGGTTTTGTTTTCTTTCACTAACGAAGCTTATATATTTCCTGTTGAGTTTTGCGTTGTGAAGTTTTCAAGTTTTGGGTAAAGCTTTTATGGACTATGGAATAAAGGGTGCAAGAGCCTAAGCTTGGGGATGCCCAAGGCACCCCAAGATATTCAAGGATAGCCAAAAGCCTAATCTTGGGGATGCCCCGGGAAGGCATCCCCTCTTTCGTCTTCGTTCATTGGTAACTTTACTTGGAGCTATATTTTTATTCGCCACATGATATGTGTTTTGCTTGGAGCATCGTGTATTATATTAGTCTTTGCTTGTTAGTTTACCACAATCATCCTTGCTGTACACACCTTTTGGGAGAATCCTATCTGGTTAGAATTTGCTAGAATACTCTATGTGCTTCACTTATATCTTTTGAGCTTGATAGTTTTTGCTCTAGTGCTTCACTTATATCTTTTAGAGCACGGTGGTGTCTTAATTTTGAAGAAATTGCTAGTCTCTCATGCTTCACTTATATTATTTTGAGAGTCTCTTAGAACAGCATGGTATTTGCTATGGTTACAATTTTGGTCCTAGAATGATGAGCATCCAAGTTGGGTATAATAAAAACTATCATAGAAAATGAATTGGATGCTAGGATCAATTTGATGCTTGATAATAGTTTTGAGATATAAAGGTAGTAATGTTAGGGTCATGCTTGTGGATAATTATGAAATTGAGAAATACTTTTGTTGAAGTTGGCAAGTCCCATAGCATGCACGTATGGTAAAAGTTGCGTGACAAATTTGTTGCATGAGGTGCTCTTTTGAGTGTCTTCCTTATGAGTGGCAGTCGGGGACGAGCGATGGAATTTTTTCCTACCAATCTATCCCTCTTGGGGCATGCATAGTAGTACTTTGCTTCGAGGGCGAAGTAGACTTTTGCAATAAGTATATGAGTTCTTTATGACTAATGTGAGTCCATGGTTATACGCACACTCATCCTTCCACTTAGCTAGTCTCTATTTTATCGCGCAATTTTTGCCGGTAGCATAAACCCATTATTTACCTCCATTTTAAGGCAGAATTGTATATGATGCAGCCTGAAGGTTTTGTCGATCCTAAGAATGCTAACAAGGTATGCAAGCTCCAATGATCCATCTATGGGCTGGTGCAAGCATCTCGGAGTTGGAACATTCGATTTGATGAAATGATCAGAGTGTTTGGGTTTATGCAGACTTATGGAGAAGCCTGCATTTACAAGAAAGTGAGTGGGAGCTCCGTAGCATTTCTCATATTATATGTGGATGCCATACTTTTGATGGGAAATGATATAGAATTTTTGGACAACATAAAGGCCTACTTGAATAAGTGTTTTTCAATGAAGGACCTTGGAGAAGCTGCTTATATATTAGGCATCAAGATCTATAGAGATATATCAAGACGTCTCATAGGTCTTTCACAAAGCACATACCTTGATAAGATATTGAAGAAGTTCAATATGGATCAGTCCAAGAAGGGGTTCTTGCCTGTGTTGCAAGGTGTGAAATTGAGCTCGGCTCAAGGCCCGACCACGGCAGAAGATAGAGAAAATATGAGTGTCATCCCCTATGCCTCGGCCATAGGGTCTATTATGTATGCCATGTTGTGTACCAGACCTGATGTAAACCTGGCCGTAAGTTTGGTAGCAAGGTACCAAAGTAATCCCGGCATGGAACACTGGACAGCGGTCAAGAATATCCTGAAGTACCTGAAAAGGACTAAGGATATGTTTCTCGTTTATGGAGGTGACAAAGAGCTCGTCGTAAAGGGTTACGACAATGCTAGCTTCAACACAGATCTGGATGACTCCAAGTCACAAACCGGATACGTGTATATTTTGAATGGTGGGGCAGTAAGCTGGTGCAGCAGCAAGTAAAGCATCGTGGCGGGATCTACATGTGAAGCGGAGTACATGGCAGCCTCGGAGGCAGCACATGAAGCAATCTGGATGAAGGAGTTCATTACCGACCTAGGAGTTATTCCCAATGCGTCGGGGCCGATGACTCTCTTCTGTGACAACACTGGAGCCATTGCCCTTGCCAAGGAGCCCAGGTTTCACAAGAAGACGAGGCACATCAAGCGTCGCTTCAACTCCATTCATGAAAATGTTCAAGATGGAAACATAGATATTTGCAAAGTGTATACGGATCTGAATGTCGCAGATCCATTGACTAAACCTCTTCCGCGAGCAAAACATGATCAACACCAGAACTCTATGGGTGTTCGATTCATCACAATGTAACTAGATTATTGACTCTAGTGCAAGTGGGAGACTGTTGGAAATATGCCCTAGAGGCAATAATAAAATGATCATTATTATATTTCCTTGTTCATGATAATTGTCTATTGTTCATGCTATAATTGTATTAACTGGAAACCGTGATACATGTGTGAATACATAGACCACAACATGTCCCTAGTAAGCCTCTAGTTGACTAGCTCGTTGATCAACAGATGGTCATGGTTTCCTGACTATGGACATTGGATGTCATTGATATCGAGATCACATCATTAGGAGAATGATGTGATGGATAAGACCCAATACTAAGCATAGCACAAGATCGTGTAGTTTGTCTACTAAAGCTTTTCTAATGTCAAGTATCATTTCCTTAGACCATGAGATTGTGTAACTCCCGGATATTGTAAGAGTGCTTTGGGTGTACCAAACATCACAACGTAACTGGGTGACTATAAAGGTGCACTACAGGTATCTCTAAAAGTGTCTGTTGGGTTGGCATGAATCGAGACTGGAATTTGTCACTCCGTATGACGGAGAGGTATCTCTAGGCCCACTCGGTAATGCATCATCATAATGAGCTCAATGTGACTAAGTGGTTAGTCACGGGATCATGCATTATGGAACGAGTAAAGTGACTTGCCGGTAACGAGATTGAACGAGGTATTGGGATACCGACGACCAAATCTCGGGCAAGTAACGTACCGATTGACAAAGGGAATTGTATACGGGATTACTTGAATCCTCGACATTGTGGTTCATCCGATGAGGTCATCGTGGAACATGTGGGAGCAAACATGGGTATCCAGATCCCGCTATTGGTTATTGGCCGGAGAGCTGTCTCGGTCATGTCTTCGTGATTCCCGAACCCGTAGGGTCTACACACTTAAGGTTCGATGACGCTAGGGTTATAAGGAAGATTTGTGTGTGATTACCGAATGTTGTTCGGAGTCCCGGATGAGATCCTGGACGTCACGAGGAGTTCTGGAATGGTCCGGAGGTGAAGATTTATATATGGGAAGTCATCATACAGTCACCGGAAGTTTTCGGAGGTATACCGGTATTGTACCGGGACCACCAGAGGGGTTCCGGGGGTCCACCGGGACAGGCCACCTGTCCCGGAGGGCCTCATGGGCTGTAGAGGGAAGGGAACCAGCCCCTTGGAGGGGACGTACCCCCTTCTCCCTTCTCCTATAAATAGAGGGGCGAGGGGAGGGCAACATCAACACATCCAAGGCGCAGCCCCTCCCCTCCCCAACACCTCTCCTCCTCCGCAAGAGCTTGGCGAAGCCCTGCCAAAGAACTGCCACTCCATCACCACCATGCCATCGTGCTGCTGTTGGAGCCTTCTTCCTCAACCTCTCCCTCCTCCTTGCTGGATCAAGGCGCGGGAGACGTCACCGGGCTGCACGTGTGTTGAACGCGGAGGTGCCGTTGTTCAACGCTAAGATCGGAATCCACCGCGATCTGAATCGCTTCGAGTATGACTCCTTCATCCGCGTTCTTGCAATGCTTCCGTCTCGTGATCTTCAAGGGTATGAAGATGCACTCCCCTCTCTTTCGTTGCTAGTTACTCCATAGATTGATCTTGGTGATGCATAGAATTTTTTTTAATTTCTGCAACGATCCCCAACAGTGGCATCATGAGCTAGGTCTATGCGTAGTTTCTATGCACGAGTAGAACACAAGTTTGTTGTGGGTGTCAATTTTGTCAATTTACTTGCCACTACTAGTCTTGTCTTGTTTCGGCGGCATCGTGGGATGAAGCGGCCCGGACCGACCTTACACATACGCTTACGTGAGACAGGTTCCACCGACTGACATGCACTAGTTGCATAAGGTGGCAAGCGGGTGTCTGTCTCTCCCACTTTAGTCGGATCGGATTCGATGAAAAGGGTCCTTATGAAGGGTAAATAGAAATTGGCATATCGTGTTGTGGTTTTGGCGTAGGTAAGAAACGTTCTTGCTAGAACCCTATAGCATCCACGTAAAAACTTGCAATAACAATTAGAGGACGTCTAACTTGTTTTTGCAGCATATGCCGTGTGATGTGATATGGCCAAAAAGGATGTGATGAATGAAATATATGTGATGTATGAGATTGATCATGTTCTTGTAATAGAAATCACTACTTGCACGTCGATGAGTATGACAACCAGCAGGATCCATAGAAGTTGTCTTTATTTATTGTATGACCTGCGTGTCACTGAATAACACCATGTAATTACTTTACTTCATTGCTAAACCATTAGCCATAGTAGTAGAAGTAATAGTTGGTGAGACAACTTCATGGAGACACGATGATAGAGATCATGATGATGGAGATCATGGTGTCATGCCGGTGACGATGATGATCATGGCGCCCCGAAGATGGAGATCAAAAGGAGCAAAATGAAATTGGCCATATCATGTCACTATTTGATTGCTTGTGATGTTTATCATGTTTTTGCATCTTATTTGCTTAGAACGACGGTAGTAAATAAGATGATCCCTCATAATAATTTCAAGAAAGTGTTTCCCCTAACTGTGCGCCATTGCGAAAGTTCGTTGTTTCGAAGCACCACGTGATGATCGGGTGTGATAGATTCTAACGTTCACATACAATGGGTGTAAGCCAGATTTACACATGCAAAATGATACGTCTCCATCGTATCTACTTTTCCAAACACTTTTGTCCTTGTTTTGGACTCTAACTTGTATGATTTGAACGGAACTAACCCAGACTGACGCTGTTTTCAGCAGAATTGCCATGATGTTAGTTCCCGGAATGACCTGAAACTCCACGGAATATCTTAGAATAAATAATAAAAAATCCTCGCCAAAGATGAAGACCAGGGGGCCAACACCCTGTCCTCGAGGGTGCCCCCCCTTAGGGCGTGCCCCCTACCTCGTGGGCCCCCTGGTGGCCCTCTGACGCCAACTCCAACTCCATATATTGGCTTTCGGGGAAAAAAAATCAGAGAGAAGAAATCATCCCGCTTTATGATACGGAGCCGCCGCCAAGCCCTAATCTCTCTCGGGAGGGCTGATCTGGAGTCCGTTCGCGGCTCCGGAGAGGGGGATTCGTCGCCGTCTTCATCATCAACCGTCATCCATCGCCAATTTCATGATGCTCACCGCCGTGCGTGAGTAATTCCATCGTAGGCTTGCTGGGCGGTGATGGGTTGGATGAGATTTATCATGTAATCGAGTTAGTTTTGTTAGGGTTTGATCCCTAGTATCCACTATGTTCTGAGATTGATGTTGCTATAGCTTTGCTATGCTTAATGCTTGTCACTAGGGCTCGAGTGCCATGATTTCAGATCTGAACCTATTATGTTTTCATGAATATATGTGTGTTCTTGATCCTATCTTGCAAGTCTATAGTCACCTACTATGTGTTATGATCCGACAACCCCGAAGTGACAATAATCGGAACCACTCCCGGTGATGACCGTAGTTTGAGGAGTTCATGTATTCACTATGTGCTAATGCTTTGTTCCGGTTCTCTATTAAAAGGAGGCCTTAATATCCCTTAGTTTCCAATAGGACCCCGCTGCGATGGGAGGGTAGGACAAAATATGTCATGCAAGTTCTTTTCCATAAGCACGTATGACTATATTCAGAATACATGCCTACATTACATTGATGAACTGGAGCTAGTTCTGTGTCACCCTATGTTATGACTGTTACATGACGAACCACATCCGGCATAATTATCCATCACTGATCCGGTGCCTACGAGTTTTCCATATACTGGTTTTCGCTTATTTACTTTTCCGTTGCTATTGTTCCAATCACTACAAAAATACCAAAAACATTACTTTTGTTGTCTTTACTTTTGTTACCGTTACCACCACTATCATATTACTTTGCTACTAAACACTTTGCTGCAGATACGAAGTTTCCAGGTGTGGTTGAATTGACAACTCAGCTGCCAATACTTGAGAATATGCTTTGGCTCCCCTTGTGTCGAATCAATAAATTTGGGTTGAATACTCGACCCTCGAAAACTGTTGCGATCCCCTATACTTGTGGGTTATCACAAAACACTTAGGTTGACTTGACGAGCCTAGCATGTACAGACATGGCCTCGGAACACAAGAGACCAAAAGGTCGAATATGAGTCGTATAGAAGATACGATCAACATGAAGATGTTCACCGATGATGACTAGTCCGTCTCACGTGATGATCGGACACGGCCTAGTTGACTCGGATCATGTATCACTTAGATGACTAGAGGGATGTCTATCTGAGTGGGAGTTTATTAAATAATTTGATTTGATGAACTTAATTATCATGAACTTAGTCTAAAACTTTTGCAAAATGTCTTGTAGATCAAATGGCCCACGCTCATGTCAACCTCAACTTCAACGCGTTCCTAGAGAAAACCAAGCTGAAAGACGATGGTAGCAACTATACGGACTGGGTCCGGAACTTGAGGATCATCCTCACAGCTGCCAAGAAAGCATATGTCCTTGAAGCACCGCTAGGTGAAGCACCCATCCCAATGAACCAAGATGTTATGAACGCTTGGTAGTTGCGTGTTGATGATTACTCCCTGGTTCAATGCGGCATGCTTTACAGCTTAGAACCGGGGCTCCAAAAGCGTTTCGAGCAGCGCGGAGCATATGCGATGTTCCAAGAGCTGAAAATGGTTTTCCAAGCTCATGCCCGGGTCGAGAGATATGAAGTCTCCGACAAGTTCTACAGTGTAAGATGGAGGAAAATAGTTCTGTCAGCGAGCACATACTCAAAATGTCTGGGTTGCACAACCGCTTGTCTCAGCTGGACATTAACCTCCCGGATGAGGCAGTCATTGACAGAATCCTTTAGTCGCTCCCACCTAGCCACAAGAGCTTTGTGATGAACTACAATATGCGGGGGATGGTGAAAACCATTCCTGAAGTATTTTCAATGCTGAAATCAGCAAAGGTGGAGATCAAAAAGGAACATCAAGTGTTGATGGTCAATAAAACCACTAGTTTCAAGAAAGGCAAGGGTAAGAAAAACTTCAAGAAGGACGGCAAGGGATTTGCCGCGCCCGGTAAGCCAGTTGCTGGGAAGAAGCCAAAGCACAGACCCAAACCTGAGACTGAGTGCTTTTATAGCATGGGAAACAGTCACTGGAAGAGGAACTGCCCCAAGTACTTAGCCGATAAGAAGGCCGACAACACCAAAGGTATATGTGATATACATGTTATTGATGTGTACCTTACCAGTACTCGTAGTAGCTCCAGGGTATTTGATACCGGTGTGGTTGCTCATATTTGTAACTCAAAACAGGAGCTGTGGAATAAGCGGAGACTGGCGAAGGACGAGGTGACGATGCGCGTCGGGAATGGTTCCAAGGTCGATGTGATCGCCGTCGGCACGCTACCTCTACATTTACCAACGAGATTAGTTTTAAACCTCAATAATTGTTATTTAGTGCCAGCTTTGAGCATGAACATTGTATCCCGGACGTCACAAGGAGTTCTAGAATGGTCCGGAGGTCAAGATTTATATATGGGAAGTCATCATACAGTCACCGGAAGTTTTCGGGGGTATACCGGTATTGTACCGGGACCACCAGAGGGGTCCCGGGGGTCCACCGGGAGGGGCCACCTGTCCTGGAGGGCCTCATGGGCTATAGAGGGAATGGAACCAGCCCCTTGGAGGGCTGGGCGCCATCCCCCCTAGGGCCCATGCGCCTAGGGTTGGGGGGAACCCTAAGGGGGGGGGGGGCTCCCCTTGCTTGGGGGGCAAGCCCCCTCCCCCCTTGGCCGCCGCCCCCCTCTAGATCCTATCTAGAGGGGCCAGCCCCCTTCCCCCTTCTCCTATAAATAGAGGGGCGAGGGGAGGGCTGCAGCAACACATCCAAGGTGCAGCCCCTCCCCTCCCCAACACATCTCCTCCTCCGCAAGAGCTTGGCGAAGCCCTGCCGGAGAACTGCCACTCCATCACCACCATGCCGTCGTGCTGCTGTTGGAGCCTTCTTCCTCAACCTCTCCCTCCTCCTTGCTGGATCAAGGCGCGGGAGACATCACCAGGCTGCACGTGTGTTGAACGCGGAGGTGCCGTTGTTCGGCGCTAAGATCGGAATCCACTGCGATCTGAATCGCTTCAAGTACGACTCCTTGATCCGCGTTCTTGCAACGCTTCCGTCTCGCGATCTTCAAGGGTATGAAGATGCACACCCCTCTCTCTATTGCTAGTTACTCCATAGATTGATCTTGGTGATGTGTAGAATTTTTTTTAATTTCTGCAACGATCCCCAACATATATATCTTCGTACCCCGAAAACATCCAGGAGCACCATGAAAAACTATTTGCACCGCCGCAACCTTTTGTATCCGCGAGATCCCATCTTGGAGCCTTCGCCGGC
Organism: Triticum dicoccoides; assembly: GCF_002162155.2. NCBI lineage: Eukaryota > Viridiplantae > Streptophyta > Magnoliopsida > Poales > Poaceae > Triticum > Triticum dicoccoides. The sequence goes on from NC_041391.1 coordinate 518,906,572, forward strand.
GCCCCGCCGGAGAGGGAATCGACCACGGAGGGCCTCTCCATCACCACCAAGTCCTCTCCAATGAGTTGTGAGTAGTTTACCACAGACCTTTGGGTCCATAGTTATTAGCTAGATGGCTTCTTCTCTCTCTTTGAATCTCAATACAAAGTTCTCCTTCCTCTTCTTGGAGATCTATTCGATGTAACTCTTTTTGCGTTGTGTTTGTCGAGATCTGATGAATCGTGGGTTTATGATCAAGTTTATCTATGAGAAATATTTGAATCTCCTCTGAATTCTTTTATGTATGATTAGTTATCTTTGCAAGTCTCTTCGAATTATCAGTTTGGTTTGGCCGACTAGATTGATCTTTCTTGCCATGGGAGAAGTGCTTAGCTTTGGGTTCAAATTTGCGGTGTCCTTTCCCAGCGACAGCAGGGGAAGCAAGGCACGTATTGTATTGTTGCCATCGAGGATAAAAAGATGGGGTTTATATCATATTGCATGAGTTTATCCCTCTACATCATGTCATCTTGCTTAATGCGTTACTCTGTTCTTATGAACTTAATAATCTAGATGCAGGCAGGAGTCGGTCGATGTGTGGAGTAATAGTAGTAGATGCAGGCAGGAGTCGGTCTACTTGTTGCAAACGTGATGCCTATATACATAATCATGCCTAGATATTCTCATAACTATGCACTTTTCTATCAATTGCTCGACAGTAATTTGTTCACCCACCGTAATACTTATGCTATCTTGAGAGAAGCCACTAGTGAAACCTATGGGCCCCGGGTCTATCTTTTATCATACAAGTTTTCCATCTACTTTTATTTGCATCTTTTACTTTCCAATCTATATCATAAAAATACCAAAAATATTTATCTTATCATATTATCTCTATCAGATCTCACTTTCGCAAGTTCCGTGAAGGGATTGACAACCCCTTTATCACGTTAGTTGCGAGGTTCTTGTTTGTTTGTGTAGGCACGTGGGACTTGTGAGGAGCTTCCTACTGGATTGTTACCTTGGTTCTCAAAACTAAGGGAAATACTTACGCTACTTTGCTGCATCACCCTTTCCTCTTCAAGGGAAAAACCAACGCATGCTCAAGAGGTAGCACCCCGCTAACATCTCCAACGACGACAACCTTTGGGTACAACTAACGCCACAGGGGCACGCTTACATTTACCATGGATCGCAGGTGAACCAGGGCGCAGCTACCACCAGGACTCTCGGGACGGCGGGTCCCCCGCAGGAGCGCGAAGGGCGTTGCGAGCAGCGCGAGGGGAACCCAGCGGCAGGGCCTTCCTCGCGCTACACGGAGCAGGGCCCTACCTGAAGGTAGGTTCCCCGCCAGGGAAGGCGCTGAGGGAGTCCTAGATAAGGGGGTATCCGGACAACCGGACTATGTACTTTGGATGGACTGTTGGACTATGAAGATACAAGATTGAAGAATTCGTCCCGTTTCCGGATGGGACTCTCCTTGGCGTGGATGGCAAGCTTGGCGATTCGGATGTAGATCTCCTTCTCTGTAACCAACTCTGTGTAACCCTAGCCCCCTCCAGTGTCTATATAAACCGAAGGGTTTAGTCCGTAGGACACAACAACAATCATACCATAGGCTAGCTTCTAGGGTGTAGCCTCTACGATCTCGTGGTAGATCAACTCTTGTAATACTCATATCATCAAGATCAATCAAGCAGGAACTGGGTATTACCTCCATCGAGAGGGCCCGAACCTAGGTAAACATCGTGTCCCCAGTCTCCTGTTACCATTAGCCTTAGACGCACAGTTCGGGACCCCCTACCCGAGATCCGCCGGTTTTGACACCGACATTGGTGCTTTCATTGAGAGTTCCACCATGTCGTCACGATAAGGCTTGATGGCTTGCCTCGTTGTCAGGGACAACATCACCTCTGGGGGAGCCCTGGCCCTAGGCCAAACTCTCCGGCTGGGTGGCTTCGTCATGACCGCCCGATCGGCTGTCGCGCCGACGATGACTTCCCGAGTCATCAAAAACAGCCTCCACGTTGATTCGGAATTCGCAGAACAGATGGACCCAATGGAGCTCTCTTCCCTCAATGAGCTCTTGGATCGCATCGCCGCCCTGGGCGCTGCTACAGACTATGACCGGATTGGGCTTAAACCCTACCAAAGGGAGATTTACTCTCCGCCGGTCACCCATGAGATAGCGGTAGTGGAAGAGCATCATCTGAATTCTCCCTCCGTTTTGAGGAAGAACTATTTCCGGATTTCTGAGCTTCCTGAGCCGGACACCCGCTCGCGGGAGGACATGGCCCAAACCCCGAATTCAGAGTCAGGCGGCGGGCCGAAGAAATTGGGCAACATCTCGGAGCCCGCGCTGTTAAGCTCGGAAGCTTCTTGGCCCCTAGGTTTTGGATTAGGTCAGGATTCGAATTCAAAACCACCCACCCACCCAGATTTATTCAATCTTCTGCATATCAGACAAGAGCCACAAGAGACAGTACATCATTACTGGGCCAAATTCCTCCTTGTGTTAAACAGGGTTAAGGACTGTCGCGAGGAAGACGCAATCTCCCTCTTTTGCAACAATTGCATGGACAAAGGGATCCTCAACGCTATAAGTCGCCGTGACATAGTACACTTTGTTGACTTAGCAGCCATAGTGTAGAAATACTTTGCAATGGAAATCAATTGGATAACCCGAATAAACTTCTGGGACAATCCGGCTCTCGCTAAACCCCTCGTCTGAACTAAAAGGGCAAACTCTCGTAAGTTGCCCGATTTAATTACAAAAAGACCAAAGCCTGATACCAGGCGTGGAACTGTATTGGAGGAATGGCTCAACGGGCCTTGCAAACTTCACAACACACCGGACGCCACGCCAACTCATAGCCTTAGAGCATGTTGGATACTCCAGCAGGTAGCAAAGAGTGGCGAGGATCTCCTCATAAACCACACAGCAGAACAACATCCCGCCGGAAGTAATAATACGGTATTGACAGTCTTCGAGACTTTCGCCTCAAACAATAGGCGCAAGCGAGCTCAACGCAGTCTCGCCAAAGTTTGCCACATGGCAACAATAAATCCATGGAACAACACAACCATAACCTATAATGCCAGTGACGAACCTCAATTCCGAACAGTCCGGGCACCAGCCGCTTTGGTCCTTAGTTCAATCGTGGACGACTTCCGGCTCACTAAAGTGCTCATGGACGTCGGAAGCGGACTAAACCTCATCTATGAGGAAACCCTCAGCAAGATGGAAATTGATAAGAGCCGCATTGAGAGAAGCAGCACAACCTTCAGGGGAATCATCCCCAGTCGGGAGGCGCGATGCGCAGGAAAAATCACACTAGATGTGGTATTCGGCACGCCAAAGAATTATAGGTCCGAAGAAATCACATTCCAAGTGGCCCCATTCAGCAGCGGATACCATGCCCTCTTAGGGCGAGACGCATTCACAAGCTTCCAAGCTATACCCCATTATGGGTACATGAAGCTCAAAATGCCCGGGCCCAATGGAATAATCACTCTAGCTAGTGATCTGGACATCGCACTCCGCGCCGAAAATAAAACTGCCGCACTAGCCCTGGAGGCATTATCAGAAGCCCTCGCGGCTGAAGAACTGACAACGCTGTGAGCCACGGTGGACAGAGACGATGTGATACTAGACAAGCCACCCAAGTCCACCTCTTTCAAACCCGCGGACGAGATAGTCAAATTCCAGGTCCACCCAACGGACCCTACAAAGACAACTTCCATTAGGACACAGCTGAACCCCATAGTAGACGCCGCACTGCGAGATTTCCTGCGCGAGAATTGGGATATTTTCGCCTGGCATCCTTCAGGCATGCAGGGCATCCCACGCAGGTTATCCGAACATAGCCTCAATATTCTGAAAGGATACAAGCCAGTCAAGCAGACTGAGGGAGTCCTGGATTAGGGGGTGTCCGGATAGCCGAACTATCATCATCGGCCGGACTCCAAGACTATGAAGATACAAGATTGAAGACTTCGTCCCGTGTCCGGATGGGACTTTCCTTGGCGTGGAAGGCAAGCTTGGCGATACGGATATGTAGATCTCCTACCATTATAACCGACTCTGTGTAACCCTAGCCCTCTTCGGTGTCTATATAAACCGGATGGCTTTAGTCCTTAGGACGAACAACAATCATACCATAGGCTAGATTCTAGGGTTTTGCCTCCTTGATCTCGTGGTAGATCTACTCTTGTAACACACATCATCAATATTAATCAAGCAGGACGTAGGGTTTTACCTCCATCAAGAGGGCCCGAACCTGGGTAAAACATCGTGTCCCTTGTCTCCTGTTACCATCCGCCTAGACGCACAGTTCGGGACCCCCTACCCGAGATCCGCCGGTTTTGACACCGACATTGGTGATTTCATTGAGAGTTCCTCTGTGTCGTCGCCGATAGGCTCGATGGCTTCTTCGATCATCATCAACAACGCAGTCCAGCGTGAGACCTTCCTCCCCGGAAAGATCTTCGTATTCGGCGGCTTTGCACTGCGGGCCAATTTGCTTGGCCATCTAGAGCAGATCGAAAGTTACGCCCCGGGCCGTCAGGTCAGATTTGGAAGTTTGTACTTCACGGCTGACATCTGCGGGGACTTGATCTTCGATGGATTCGAGCCACAGCCAAGCGCGCCGAACTGTCACGACGGGCATGATTTAGCTCTGCAGCCGGACAGTACCCTGGAGGCCGCACTCGAGCCCGCTCCGATCTTCAATTCGGAGCCGGCTGCGCAGATCGAGGACGGATGGCTAGACACCGCCTCGAGGGCTACAATCTCTACGGCGATAGAGCCGAACACTGATCTTGTCCCTCACGAAGCTCGAAGCTCCGAGGTGCCGGACTCCTTGCCGGACTCCGAACCTCCCGCGCTCCCACCAATCGAATCCGGTTGGGCGCCGATCGTGGAGTTTACTGCCTCGGACATCTTTCAACACTCACCTTTTGGCGACATCCTGAGTTCGCTAAGGTATCTCTCATTATCAGGAGAGCCCTGGCCGGACTGCGGCCAGGACGGTTGGGATGCGGACGACGAAGAAATTCAAAACCCACCCACCACCCACTTGGTAGCCACTGTCGACGATCTAACCGACATGCTCGACTACGACTTCGAGGACATCGACGGTATGGACGACGGCGCCGGAGACGACCAAGAACCAGTGCCCACCGGGCACTAGAAAGCCACCTCATCATATGACATATACATGGTGGATATCCCAAAGGATGGGAATGGCGAAGGAACAGCGGAGGATGACCCTTCCAAGAAACAGCCCAAGCGCCGGCGTCAGCGGCGCCGCTCTAAATCCCGCCAAAGCAAGAATGAAGATTCCGGCACCAGAGATAATAATACACCGGACAGTGCCGAAGACAACCCACTCCAGCAAGATCCAGCGCAGGAGGACGGAGACGCCAGCCCTCATGAGAGAGCGGCAGAAGAAGAGGTAGAGGATTATATGCCTCCCTCCGGAGACGAGGCAAGCCTCGACGACGACGAATTCGTCGTGCCTATGGATCCCGTCGAACAGGAGCGTTTCAAACGCAGGCTTATGGCCACGGCGAACAGCCTCAAGAAAAAGCAGCAACAGCTTACAACTGATCAAGATCTGCTAGCCGACAGGTGGACGGAAGTCCTCGCGGCCGAAGAGCATGAGCTCGAATGCCCCTCCAAAAGCTACCCTAAACGTAAGCTGCTCCCCCGATTAGAGGAGGAGGCATATGAACCCGCATCACCAGGAGACAATACGGCTGATCGACCACCCCGTGGTCGTGACAAAGAGGCCTCTAGGCCCTTCACTAGACCCGTACCCCGGCATCGCTCGAAAAGCACAAGGCCATAGGGGAACGCTCCGGACTTGCGAGATATATTGGAGGATAGGGCAAGACAATCAAGATCGATCTATGGATCGCGTGGGCGCCCCATGATACGTGACGACAACCGTCGCACCGGACACAGTAAGTCCGGCCGGGCTGAACAAAATAGACAAAGCTCTTTTGAGCTCCGTCGTGATATCGCCCAGTACAGAGGCGCCACACACCCACTGTGCTTCACAGATGAAGTAATGGATCATCAAATCCCCGAAGGGTTTAAACCCGTGAATATTGAATCGTACGATAGCACAACAGACCCCGCGGTTTGGATCAAAGACTATCTCCTTCACATCCACATGGCCCACGGTGATGATCTTCACGCCATCAAATATCTCCCCCTCAAGCTTAAAGGACCAGCCCGGCATTGGCTTAACAGCTTGCCAGCAGAGTCAATTGGGAGTTGGGAAGACCTGGAAGCCGCATTCCTCGATAACTTCCAAGGGACGTATGTGCGACCACCAGACGCTGATGACCTCAGCCACATAATTCAGCAGCCAGACGGATCGGCCAGACAATTCTGGACACGGTTCTTAACCAAGAAAAACCAAATCGTCGACTGTCCGGATGCGGAGGCCCTAGCGGCCTTCAAGCACAATATCCGTGACGAGTGGCTTGCCCGGCACCTGGGACAGGAATAGCCAAAATCCATGGCAGCCCTCACATCACTCATGACCCGCTTCTGCGCAGGTGAGGACAGCTGGCTAGCGCGCAGCAACAACCTCAGCAAAAATTCTGGCAGTCCAGATATCAAGGACCGTAATGGCAGGTCGCGTCGTAACAAAAACAAACGCCGCATTAACAGCGACAACAGTGAGGATACAGCAGTCAATGCCGGATTCAGAGGCTCTAAACCCGGTCAGCGAAAAAAGCCATTCAAAAGAACTACTCCGGGTCCGTCCAATTTGGACCGAATACTCGATCGCTTGTGCCAGATACATGGCACCCCCGAAAAGCCAGCCAACCACACCAACAGGGACTGTTGGGTATTCAAACAGGCAGGCAAGTTAATTGCCGAAAACAATGACAAGGGGCTGCATAGCGATGACGAGGAAGAGACCCGGCCGCCGAACAATAGAGGGCAGAAGGGTTTCCCCCCACAGGTGCGGACGGTGAACATGATATACGCAACGCACATACCCAAAAGGGAGCGGAAGCGTGCACTCAGGGATGTATACGCGATGGAGCCAGTTGCCCCGAAGTTCAATCCATGGTCCTCCTGCCCGATCACTTTTGACCGGAGGGACCACCCCACCAGCATCCGCCATGGCGGATTCGCCGCATTGGTTCTAGACCCAATCATCGATGGATTTCACCTCACCAGAGTCCTGATGGACGGCGGCAGCAGCCTGAACCTGCTTTATCAGGACACAGTGCACAAAATGGGCATAGAACCCTCAAGGATTAAACCTACCAAGACAACCTTTAAAGGCGTCATACCAGGTGTAGAAGCCAATTGTACAGGCTCAGTTACACTGGAAGTGGTCTTCAGATCCCCGGATAACTTCCGGAGCGAGGAGTTAATCTTCGACATAGTTCCGTTCCGCAGCGGCTATCATGCTCTGCTCGGACGTACCGCGTTCGCAAAGTTCAACGCGGTGCCGCACTACGCATACCTCAAGCTCAAGATGCCAGGCCCTCGAGGAGTCATCACGGTCAACAGAAAAACTGAACGTTCTCTTCGCACGGAGGAACATACAGCGGCTCTCGCGGCAGAAGTACAATGCAGCCTCTTAAGGCAATTCTCGAGTCCGGCCGTTAAGCGGCCGGACACAGCTAAGCGCGCCCGGATTAACCTACAACAAGACCACCTGGCACGTGCCGAGCACGCGTAGCAGTGCGGCCCCAACCCCAGCCCCTGTAAAACGTCAAGACAGGTCCTTCGCGTACACCATTACGCTCTGAAGATACCATGGGCATGGGGAGAGGGGCACGACCACGATAGGCCCAGACTGCGGCTCAACCACACCAAGGGCTCTCAAGTGTGTCGTTCTTTTTTTCTTTTTTCCTTTCTATTTTTACCCACAGGACTCTGTTCGTTAGAGGCCCTGTCCGGCAGTAGACCTGCGAACTCACGATGCAATAGCCAGGGAAGAAGAAAGGCTACAACGAATATCCAGGTGGTCTCCATTACAAGCATTAAATCTGTTTTATGCACCATTCCGCAGCCTACCCCTGGAGGGGGACATGTTTCACAGTCCCATCCCTTGCCTATCGCACCATTTGTATCATCCTGCACTTATAGCAGTTTTTCTTGAATAAGTAATGCAACACCTTTTTACCTGCAATTGCACTTCTTTTTTATACATACGTTTATTTGTGACATTACGCATCCGTACGTCTTGGTACGGCTAAATACACCAGGGGCTTATGTTTCCCGCATCATGGTGTGATAAGTCCGAACACTTTCACAAGTGCGGCACCCCAAACTTATAGCATTATATGCATCAGCTCCGAATCATGTCTTGGGTCAATAGTTGGGTTTGCCCAGCTCCCATGTTTTGGTACCTTACGTTCCGTTGTATCAGCTAAGGTAGCACTGGGAGAATCACTGCGATTGCGCCCCAGTTGAGCTGGGTTAACGCCTCAGTGGAGAAAGCTAAAACTGACCGTCATGATGAGGCGAGAGCTGGTCGCTGTTCGAGAGGTTTTTTGCGAGTCCCTAAAGACTTATGCCGCTTAGAGCGAGGAGCCGGTTTTTGTCCGGCCCAGGCGTGGATAGCGCCCCAAATTCGGCCTTCCGAAGACTAGGGGCTTCGCCGAAATTTAAAATTATAGAATTCTATGGCTAAGTGAGAGTGTTCAAGCATTATAAGTCTGGTTGCCTTGTTCGTTGTGTTGAGCGCCTCCCTAGATGGACCCAAATATGGGAACAAGAGTTCTCAAATTTATCCCGAACACCCCAACACTCATGGCATGGGGGCTGAAGCCAACGACTTGCCATCTCTCAGATTTGATAAACAGCCGCACAGAAGGTAATATTTTAAATTAAAATGCGTTGCTTAGCGCAAATGAACTAAGTTTTCAGCGCACAGGATAACAAAATGCGAGTCTACTCAAATATTACATCTTTGGAGCACTCACCTGCAATAGTGCGGGCGCCCTTCAACACACTCTTATAATACATCTCGGGCGTGCGATGCTCCTTGCCTTCCGGTGGTGGGTCCGTCACAAGCTTCTGGGCATCCATCTTGCCCCAGTGCACCTTTGCGCGGGCAAGGGCCCGACGGGCACCTTCAATACAGGCGGAGTGCTTGATGACTTCAACCCACGGGCACGCATCCACCAGCCGCCGCACCAGGCCGAAGTAGCTCCCAGGCATGGCCTCCTTAGGCCACAGCCGAATTATAAGGCCCTTCATGGCCTGTTCGGCCGCCTTGTGGAGCTCGACCAGCTGCTTTAGCTGGTCTCTAAGGGGCACAGGATGTCTGGCCTCAGCATACTAAGACCAGAAGACCTCCGTTGAGCTCCCCTCCTCGGCCCGGTAGAACGCGGCAGCATCGAACACGCTGCGAGGAAGATCTGCAAACGCTCCTGGAGAGCTCCGAATCCGGGTAAGCAACATGTAATTAACACTCACATGCTTACTTTGCATGAAAAATGCCTTACCCGTTGCTATTTTCTTCAACGCCTCGATTTCCTGGAGGGCCTTGTAGGTTTCGGCCTTAGCGGCTTTGGCACTCTCAAGAGCCGTTGCAAGCTCAGACTCTCGAGTCTTCGAGTCACGCTCCAGGCTCTCATGCTTTTTCATGAGATCCTGGAGCTCTTGCTGTACCTCCGCCACCCGCGCCTCCTGCTTCTCTCGCTCGGTGCGCTCCGCGGCTGCATTGCGCTCGGCCGCAGCCACCGCCTCCTTCAGGGTCACCACCTCGTTAGTGGCCCCTGCAATACCCATGTTATCCTTGTCTTTCATTTTGCAACCAAAATCCTTTTCTGTAAGGTACAATTTTAATAAGGTGTTACTCACCTTCCTTGTCCTCGAGCTGCTTCTTGGCATGGCCGAGCTCGTTCTCGGACCGCTCGAGGCCTTCCTTCAAAGTATTGACCTCCGCAGTCAGTGCGGCAGAGGTCAGTAGCGCAACTTGCAATCCCATATCAACATATTTTTATGACTCCTGCGTATATATTTTTAGATCTCCAGTCCGGCTTTTCTTTCCGAACACCGAACCGAGCATCAGGGGCTACTGTCTATGCGGTACTATTTTACACATATCAAAATTCTTACCTCAAAGCCTGTTAGAAGGCTGCTGCAGGCTTCGGTCAGCCCGCTCTTGGCGAGCTGCACCTTCTGAATCACCACACTCATAACAGTGCGGTGTTCCTCTTCGATGGAGGCGCTATTGAGCACCTCCAGCAAGCTATCCAGCGCCTCCGGTTGGACGGAGGCTGCCGGTGTCATGGTCTTTCCCTTCTTACGAAGGGGCCGCCCGCCGGACTCCGGAGCCACTATGGGATCCGGAGCCGAGTCCGATGCAAAGTCCGGGAGGTTGTCCTGCGACACCTCCGGGGCCTCCTCCTCCTGGCGGGTCCCTTCCCGGGATCCCACCTCGGCGTCGTCCGTGTCACGGGGGGTGGAGGCGGTCGGAAGAGAATCCATATCCGACGCACCTAAGGACCCGCTCGACGAAGCGGGGAGATCGTCCTTGGGCGGACTGCAGGGTTGTATGCGGCATTAGAAAGACATTGCGTGGCAAAAAAGATAAACCATGAAGTTATTCGGGAGTCCGGATACTCACGATCTCGCCAGGGGCTTGGCCCTTGGAGGCCAGTCCTCGTCGTCGTCACTGGCGTTGGCAAAGCAGTCCGGGGAAGAGTTTTTCCCTTCTTGGACCCTTCAGCCTCCCTCGTTGGGGAGGCCTTCCTTTTCTTCTCTCCCCCCACTGGGGAAGAGGCTTTCTTCTTCTCCTCCTCACCTTGGTGAGAGGAGTCGGCCTCGGAGTCGTCATTCGATAGCACCTGAAAACGGGAACTCTTCCGAGTCCCCGTGGCCTTCTTCTTGGCCTTCTTCTCCGGCACCACATGGGGTGCCGGAGCCAGCAGCCCCGTCAAACGGGCGTCCGCTGGGTCCTCTGGCAATGGGGCCGAACAGATAGCCTGTTCGGCCTTCTTCAGCCAGTCCTGTCAAAGGAAAGGGAGTTTAGATCCCGCATAGAGTCAAACTATGGAAAACAAGCGTCCCTTAAAGGGCAAAATCACTTACCTCGTCAGCTGGATGCTCCGAGCTGAATCCGTGATCTACGGTAGCGGATGCGGGAGCCTCGGCGCCTTTGAACAGCACCTTCCATACATCTTCCTACATAGTGTCGAAGAGCCCATTCAAAGTCTGGTGCTGCGCCGGATCGAACTCCCACATGTTGAAGCCCCGTCGTTGGCACGGGAGAATCTGGCGGATGAGCATGACCTGGACTACGTTGACAAGCTTGAGCTTCTTGTCCACTAGCTTTTGGATGCAAGCTTGGAGTCCGGTCAGCTCCTCCGAATCACCCCATGTCCGGCCGCTCTCTTTCCAGGAGGTGAGCCGTGTGGGGATGCCGGATCTGAATTCGGGGGCCGCTGCCCATTCGGGGTCACGCGGCTCGGTGATATAGAACCACCCCGATTGCCACCCCTTGATGGTTTCCACGAAAGTGCCCTCGAGCCAGGTAACGTGGGACATCCTGCCCACCATGGCGCCTCCGCACTCCGCTTGACTGCCCTTCACAACCTTCGGCTTGACACTGAAGGTCTTGAGCCATAAGCCAAAGTGGGGCTGGATGTAGAGGAAGGCCTCGCACACGATGATAAACGCCGAGATGTTGAGGATGAAATTCGGGGCCAAATCATGGAAATCCAGGCCGTAGTAGAACATGAGCCCCCGTACAAAGGGATGGAGTGGGAAGCCTAGTCCGCGGAGGAAATGGGGAAGGAATACTACCCTCTCATGGGGCTTGGGGGTGGGAACGAGCTCTCCCTCGATGGGGAGCCGGTGCGCGATGTCGCTGGACAGGTATCCAGCGCTGCGCAGCTTCTGGATCTGCCCCTCCGTGACGGAGGAGGCCATCCACTTGCCTCCTGCTCCGGACATGTTTGGAGAAGGTTGAGGTGAGATGTGCGGGCTTGGGCGCTGGAGCTCGGGTTCGCGGAGATGGATAAGCCAAGGAGGAAGAAGGCGCAGGTAATAGGGTTGGATCTTTATCCCCTTATATGGGCGGACGAAAACATGCGTCCCCATCGGCCTGATAAAACTCGCTTATCCCCCAAGCGCCGCAATCAATGGAGCGGTTGGGTTACCCACGTCCATATTGATGGGGATCCCGGAATAAGGGGAACACGATCTCTGCTTCGACAAGACGTGCCAAGGAAACCGCTTCACTAAACGCGCTGAGGTGGTACAATAAAAACGATTTGAGTAAAGGCTTGGTAGTGGTGTGACGTCACACCATCAAACACGTCAGCAGATTGAGCTTGTGTAAATATTATTCTCTCTATGGTGGTATGTGGAAATTATTTTTGCAGAGTCGGACACTATCCTGGTGTTCGCAATCTTCTATAAATTATTTGGAGGAGGAACCCACCTTGCAATGCCGAAGACAATATGCGCGCCGGACTCGTCGTCATTGAAGCCTGGTTCAGGGGCTACTGAGGGAGTCTTGGATTAGGGGGTGTCCGGATAGCCGAACTATCATCATCGGCCGGACTCCAAGACTATGAAGATACAAGATTGAAGACTTCGTCCCGTGTCCGGATGGGACTTTCCTTGGTGTGGAAGGCAAGCTTGGCGATACGGATATGTAGATCTCCTACCATTGTAACCGACTCTGTGTAACCCTAGCCCTCTTCGGTGTCTATATAAACCGGATGGCTTTAGTCCTTAGGACGAACAACAATCATACCATAGGCTAGCTTCTAGGGTTTAGCCTCCTTGATCTCGTGGTAGATCTACTCTTGTAACACACATCATCAATATTAATCAAGCAGGACGTAGGGTTTTACCTCCATCAAGAGGGCCCGAACCTGGGTAAAACATCGTGTCCCTTGTCTCCTGTTACCATCTGCCTAGACGCACAGTTCGGGACCCCCTACCCGAGATCCGCCGGTTTTGATACCGACACAGACTCTTAGGCATTTCTCAGAGCCTAAGCGGCAAGCAATGGGAGAAGAGCTAGCCAAGCTACTCGAGGCCGGATCCATCAGAGATATAAAACATCCGGATTGGCTAGCAAACTTGGTAATGGTACCAAAAAAGGACAAATCCTGGCGCCTATGTGTCGATTTCAAAGACCTCAATAAGGCTTGCCCCAATGATCCCTTCCCCCTCCCCCGCATTGATCAAATTATCAACGCCACCGCAGGACATGACTCATTGTGTTTCCTCGACGCATACTTCGGATACCATCAAATCAAAGTGGCAGAGTCTGACCAAGCTGCAACGGCCTTCATCACGCCATACGACCCCTTCTGTTTCAATACAATGCCTTTCGGGCTCAAAAACGCCGGCGCAACCTATCAACGCATGATTCAGACATGCCTA
>NC_041391.1:518919950-519023965 GCF_002162155.2 Triticum dicoccoides
TAGGACGAACAACAATCATACCATAGGCTAGCTTCTAGGGTTTAGCCTCCTTGATCTCGTGGTAGATCTACTCTTGTAACACACATCATCAATATTAATCAAGCAGGACGTAGGGTTTTACCTCCATCAAGAGGGCCCGAACCTGGGTAAAACATCGTGTCCCTTGTCTCCTGTTACCATCTGCCTAGACGCACAGTTCGGGACCCCCTACCCGAGATCCGCCGGTTTTGATACCGACACAGACTCTTAGGCATTTCTCAGAGCCTAAGCGGCAAGCAATGGGAGAAGAGCTAGCCAAGCTACTCGAGGCCGGATCCATCAGAGATATAAAACATCCGGATTGGCTAGCAAACTTGGTAATGGTACCAAAAAAGGACAAATCCTGGCGCCTATGTGTCGATTTCAAAGACCTCAATAAGGCTTGCCCCAATGATCCCTTCCCCCTCCCCCGCATTGATCAAATTATCGACGCCACCGCAGGACATGACTCATTGTGTTTCCTCGACGCATACTTCGGATACCATCAAATCAAAGTGGCAGAGTCTGACCAAGCTGCAACGGCCTTCATCACGCCATACGACCCCTTCTGTTTCAATACAATGCCTTTCGGGCTCAAAAACGCCGGCGCAACCTATCAACGCATGATTCAGACATGCCTAGAGAAACAAATCGGCAAAATAGTAGAGGCCCACGTAGACGACGTGGTCATTAAAACAAGACACGTTGAAACTCTAATAGATGACTTGAGGCTCACGTTCGACAACCTCCGAACATACGACATCAAGATCAACTCGTAGAAATGTGTCTTCGGTGTACCCTCTGGGAAATTGCTCGGCTTCATCGTTTCCAATAGAGGAATTGAAGCAAATCCGGCAAAAGTCCGAGCTCTGTCACAGTTGGCTATCCCAACAGACCTCAAGCAGATCCAGAAATTAACTGGATGCGTGGCTGCCTTAAGCTGCTTTATCTCCCGACTAGGAGAAAAGGCACTACCTCTTTATCGCCTTCTTCGACGCACCGAACACTTCGAGTGGACGGATGCGGCCACGGTAGGACTGGAAGAAATAAAGGCCCTACTGGCCACCAATCCAGTCCTGACCGCGCCAAATACTGGCGAACCCATGCTATTATACATAGCTGCAACACACCAAGTTGTAAGCGCAGTGCTCGTCGTCGAGCGAGAAGCAGACGGACACAGGTTCCCGCCACAAAAGCCGGTATATTACATATCCACTGTCCTCACACCATGCAAATCTCGGTACCCACACTATCAAAAGATAGCGTTCGCGGTCTTCATGGCATCCCGGAAGCTACGACACTACTGTCAAGAGTGTTCGATTATGGTGGCCTCTGAAGTACCACTCAACGATATAATAAACAACCGCGACGCCACAGGCCGAATTGCTAAATGGGCTATCGAGCTCCTTCCGTTCGACATAACATATAAACCACGGCGGGCCATTAAGTCACAAGTTTTGGCTGACTTTGTCGCCGAATGGACAGAAGCCGAACTCCCTAAAGAGTGTGGCGCGTACCCCAATTGAATCATGCACTTCGACGACTCTAAAATGCTGGCCGGATTGGGAGCAGGTGTTGTCCTGACATCCCCCATCGGAGAAACGGTTCAATACGTACTCCAAATACTATACACAGACTCCAACAATGCAGCCGAATACGAGGCTCTGTTGCATGGTCTTCGGATGGCACTCTCCATGGGCATCCAACGCCTCGAAGTACACGGGGACTCGAACCTCGCAATATCTCAGATAAATGGAGACTTCGATGCCAAAGATCCGAAAATGGCGGCTTATCGTAATGCCGTCCTCAAAATGTCAGCTCGGTTCGAGGGGCTCGAATTCAACCATGTGGCCAGAGAAAATAATCAAGCGACCGATATTCTCGCCCGCATTGGCGCTAAACGCGACCCCGTCCCACTTAATATCTTCCTGGAAAGGCTGTTCAAGCCGTCCATGGTATGGGAAGGGGAGCCCGGCAATATTAGCCTGGCTCCGAACACAACCCCAGATTCCGAACAGTCTAACGTAATTGGAGGCTCTGCCACTGAAATAACACCTTCGGCCCATGAAATCATGGCGGTTATCGCCCCATGGACCGAACCCTTCTTGGCCTACCTAAATAGGAAAGAGCTCCCCGAAGACCAAAATGAGGCACGTTGCATTGTGCGGCGCTCTAAAGCCTACAAAGTCCATGAAGGAGAGCTCTACAAGAAGAGCACCACCGGAGTGCTCCAACAATGCATTTCCGAGGAGGAAGGGCGACAGCTCTTAACCGAAATCCATGCCGGACTCGGCAGGCACCACGCTGCAGCCCGGGCACTTGTAAGCAAGGCCTTTCGGATAGGTTTTTACTGGCCGACAGCCCGAGCAGATGCACATGACCTTGTCCAACATTGCGTTGGTTGCCAACTATTTGGCAATCAGAGCCATATGCCCCCTACCGCTCTCCAAACAATCCCCATAACTTGGCCCTTCGCGGTCTTGGGGCAGGATATGGTGGGACCCCTTAAAGGGGGAAGCCATAAGAAAAAATATTTATTGGTCATGGTGGACAAGTTCACCAAATGGATAGAAGCCAAACCAGTTAAAACGGCCGAATCCGGACCAGTGACAGACTTCATATCAGGGGTTGTACACCGCTACGGTATCCCCCACAACATCATCACTGACAATGGCTCGAATTTCACAGCCGATGAGGTGAAAACTTGGTGCGGCAAAATGGGCATTAAGCTCGACTACGCCTCTGTCTATCACCCCCAATCAAACGGTCAAGTCGAACGTGCAAATGGTCTCATCATGAGCAACATCAAACCCAGACTAGTGCGATCCTTGATGGAATCGGACACACATTGGGTCAAGGAGCTCGACTCCGTACTCTGGGGGCTGCGGACCATGCCGAATCGTACCACGGGATACACACCATTTTTATGGTGTATGACGCAGAAGCAGTACTACCCTGCGACATAATCCATGACTCACCTCGCGTGCGCATGTACGAAGAGAAGGAAGACGAGTTAGATCGGCAGGACAACTTAGATGCTTTGGAGGAGGAACGTGATGTCGCAAAAGCCCGTTCCGCATTCTATCAGCAACAGGCTCGAAGATATCAGAGCAGAGAAGTATGGGCCAAAATCTATAACATTGGCGAACTAGTTCTACGCCTCCCCGAGAAAAATAAGGACAAACTCAAACCCAAGTGGTAGGGTCCCTTCATCATCGATAAAGTTCTCACCGGAGGAGCGTACCGTTTGTGCAGTGCATCTGATAACAGACTCGAGCCGAACCCATGGAACGCGGCCAGACTTCGAAGATTCTACACCTAGTGCCGAACCCAGTGTTCGTTTCCTTACCTCTGCTTCTTCAATTACGTTCTTTTTCCTCCTTTCTCGCCCTCTTTTCCCTTTTCGCATACAGCCTTGCAAAACTGCATGGATGCCCTGATCGCTCCGGCTGCACTATGCATGCACACTATACCTGGGGGCTTCCTATCCGGAAGCTAAATATAACTAACTTCATGGCTTCTCGCCAGCCACATATGTGTTTTTCTTCCCATATGTGCATTTTGTTCACCATTATATGCATCGATATGACTTAAGTTTTGGCCATGCTGGGTTGCCTGGCTCTTGTGTTTATGCCCTACGTTCCTGTTAATTCGGCTAGCGCATAAGGGGAGCACCTCTGCAATTGTTACTGCCTGTTGAGCCGGATGTGTACCTCAAACTGGGTGAAGCCGAAAGCTAGCGTTCTTAAGGGAATATTCGATCGATGAACAAAATATGTTCTCGTTCATTACAATTTAAATCCCCAGATGTTTTGTTTCCTGCGCTTCTGTTTGCAGTTCAGACATGCACATCGATGCATGCGCACCCAGAGAAAGGAACCCCTAACGGAACTATTCTCTCTGGAAGATGTTTCTTACTATCCATGTAATATAACATAACTAGTTGGGTACTTGTCTGTTCAAGCACTTATGACCCCTACGTATGGTTTCCATGCATACCCCGTTTTTTCATAACTGTGTGGGTATTCGGATACACTTCGGACTGTCGGGTCCGGGGGCTGAAGCGAAAAGGTCCGCCATGACAAATGATTTTCAATCTGGCTTGGGAGTACATAAGTCCATTCAAATTACATAGTCATTTAGACTGGATGTACTCTTCCTCTATACCATCCAATAGGCTGTCTAGCTTACAATCCTGTTGGGAATACCTTGCGGCTAACGCTACTTGGTCATATACCAGACTTATGGGTATCTCTTGCCCATCTGCCCCCGCTGGTCCGACTTTGGCCATATGGTTCGGGTCAGCCTTGGCGTCTCGCGTCTTCACCATGGCCCACGCTTCCCTTGCACCTTGTCGGCAAGCTGATATCTTCCATAACCGAAAGTGCTGCCGTGCTCCTTTGAGCATCTCCACAAGCTCGTTCATGCCTCCTGGCAGGGAAGTGGATGGCCACAAGGCCTGGGCAATACCCTGCATCACTTGCCGCGCTCAATCGTGCAGTTGTGAAAGATCTTGCAGCATACCGCCCGCGGATCCGGGTATCTCCTCTTTAGGACGGCCCATCAGCATACCTGCAGACATAACTCTGTCAATACGCTTCCTCGCCGAACTATACTCCAATTCGTTCAAGCACTTACTATAAATGCCGCGTCGAAGCCTCCTATTCTCCCTCACGGAGTCAGCGAGCTAAGACCGAACATCTTTTAATTCGACGCTCAGTCGGATATTGGCATCTTGGAGATTATTTCTCTCTCGAATAGCCTTCGTCAGCACACGCTCGCCCGCCTTTAGCTGACTTCGCAGATGTGGCTCATTATCTTCCACAATCTTCGGATTCTCTCCAGGATCGTCTATAATATCTTTTGTTAGATTTATAAACCATGCCGTATAAACAACTGGTACAAGGATAGTCTTACCAGAAGAGGCCCTTTTTGACTCCTCTTGTTCGGCAACGGTGACCTTCAGCTAGGCCTTGCATTCCTATAGCTCTTGAGATAAATGGGTATTCTTCTCTATAAGAACCTATGTATACAATGATCCTTAAATCAGTTGTGCCAACCGTTTCAAGTCTCAGGGGCTACTACTACACACACTTATCAGATTTTCTTACCCGTATATCCTTCACATACTGGTACATTACTCTGGCAAGTCCATCTTGAGCGGCGCGAATATATGCTTCTCCGGAGTTGAAGGCATCGAAAGCCTCCTCGGAGAAAATACCATTGCGAAGTACGACCCGTCTGCGCCGATGATTCATGGCACTCCTCACTTTGAAGTTGGAAGCAGAAAGCATGTCCGCATCATCTGTGGGTGGACAAGTCGGTGTCGCCCCCACATCATCCTCCACCCGTGAATTCGCTTCTGGAATCCGGCTGCTTGAGGCGTGGCCCGCAGGAGATCCGGATGCAGTCCGGCGGATGTTTTTCCTGCCAGGACGCAATGCTAACTGTAACAATTTGGTAAAGATAATCACAGAGCAAAGTCCAATTCATACCTCTGCCCCGGCGTCTCAGTTCTAACCGCCTTCCTCTTACGCCTTCCCAAACCGGATGCCTCCGGTAGATGAGCCCCTGTGGGCTCAGCTTGGCGTCCTGATGGCCGTTTCTGCAAAAATACAACATGTGCGCTCAGGTCACGGCACAATCCGGAATTTAGGGCTCCGACTTTACTTATGTTCCACACCGGGAGCAGCCCGGGATAATCAGCAAGGATGGCCACTAAAGCGCCATTGTGGCTCGCTTGATAAAATGTCCCGTCTACAAGTCCCACGGATATATCTGGATCTTCTTCAAGTCTTGGGTCGAGAGCCCAGCCAGGATCCTCTGGCTGCGGAGGTGAGCTGTTAAACTCCTCCATGGCCCTCCTCAGTTACTGCTTTGGAAATAGCAAGGTAGCTGACTGGTGACAAAGGACACAGGTGTGAATAGAGTCGAGCAAAGGAATTACAGCTTACCCAACTTGGGGGGTTGTACATGGAAAATCCATCCCGCGGCTTGATGTGGAGGAACTCCTCCTCTTCCCCTTTGTACAAATCAGACAGTATTTTCGCCAGTGCGATGGCAGAGTCCGGACCTTTACGATCGCAGCGGGTGGCGTTGTCTTCTCCGTTGAAGTGCCACATGGGTTTCCCCTGATATTGAAGTGGCTGCACCCCCCACATGATGCATATTGACATAACCTCTATCATTGTCAGTCCTGATTTGGCCAGAAATTTTATCCGGCCCATTAGATAGAGGACCTCTCTGTCGTCTTCCTCCTGGGGGCTCCGCGGGTGCCAGTTTTGGCGTTTCTTTAGCGGGGCGTTGGTAAACTCAGGAAGGCCCGTCCAGTCTGGGTCCGGGAGGGGAACGTCATCTACATAAAACCACTCCGAGGACCAGTCTTCGGATGCCTTCTTTGGAGTGCCAGACAAGTATCTGGCCTGGGCGATGCGCCATATTTCGGCTCCGCCCACTTGATATATAGATCCCTCCTGATTGCGAGGGACGAGGCAGAATAGCCTCTTCCATAGCTCGAAATGAGCTTCACAGCCCAGGAAAAGCTCGCAGAAGGCGACATACCCTGCGATATGCAGTATGGAGGCAGGCGTGAAGTTGTGCAGGTGGAGACCATAGAACTCCAGGAGCCCGCGGAGGAATGGGTGGATTGGAAACCCAAGCCCCCTCAGCAAATACGGGACAAGGCATATCCACTCCCCTCTAGATGGGTTCAGAAAGGTCTCCTCCTGCCCCCCGCCATTATAGGTGGCTAGTCTGACTCAGACGGGGACCATGTATGCGGGAGGGAGGAACCCCTGGGTCTGCAACTCCACTAATCGGCTATGAGGAACATACCAGTTTTCCCAATCGCCTGGCTTAGAGCTAGGGGTGTGAGAGGAGGAATTTCGGCGGCCAGCCATGATGGAATGGCTTTTCCCGGGCACGCTCTGTTGAATGCTTGCTGGGAGGAAGACGATGTGATTTGGATCTGAGGATCCCCGTCTCCTCAAATAGACGGTTGGCTTACAAAGTCAGGGTGGCAAATGTAAAAAAGCCCCGACTTCGCGTATTCGCTTGACACATGGGGATAGCCATTATTGAAACACAGAAGCCGAGGAGGATGACATTGATGGAGGCCGGACACTGTTCGCCACAACAGGTACTCTGGATTTGGAGAAGAACCCACCTTGCAATGCCGAAGACAATCTTCCTGCCGGACTCATCGTCATTGAAGCCTGGTTTGGGGGCTACTGAGGGAGTCCTGGATAAGGGGGTATCCGAACAGCCGGACTATGTACTTTGGCCGGACTGTTGGACTATGAAGATACAAGATTGAAGACTTCGTCCCGTGTCCGGATGGGACTCTCCTTGGCGTGGAAGGCAAGCCTGGCGATTCGGATGTAGATCTCCTTCTCTATAACCGACTCTGTGTAACCTAGCCCCCTCCGGTGTCTATATAAACCAGAGGGTTTAGTCCGTAGGACACAACAACAATCATACCATAGGATAGCTTCTAGGGTTTAGCCTCTACGATCTCGTGGTAGATCAACTCTTGTAATACTCATATCATCAAGATCAATCAAGCAGGAAGTAGGGTATTACCTCCATCGAGAGGGCCCGAACCTGGGTAAACATCATGTCCCCAGTCTCCTATTACCATTAGCCTTAGACGGACAGTTCGGGACCCCCTACCCGAGATTCGCCGGTTTTGACACTAATAGGCGCTGGCAAGCCCTTCCCCCCGGCGGGGGCCTACGGCAGCCGAGGACGTCGTCAGCGTCCCCCTTGCCCCTTGGTCTTGTCCTGGTTTCCTGTCCCCACAACAGTGGTCAGGGGCGGCATAGGGCGGGGTCCTCGTCGGGCGACATGAAGCAAGGCTCCGGCCTGTGAAGGTCTCCGCTTGTGACACTCTCACGTAACAATGAGTGGGGCTGTACATGCCTCGGAGTCTCCTAAGCGCCGCCCTGGGGCCTCACGGGGGCTCCCACCCAGATTGTCGGTGTCAAAACCGGCGGATCTCGGGTAGGGGGTCCCGAACTGTGTGTCTAAGGCTAATGGTAACAGGAGGTGGGGGACATGATGTTTACCTAGGTTCGGGCCCTCTCTATGGAGGTAATACCCTACTTCCTGCTTGATTGATCTTGATGATATGAGTATTACAGGAGTTGATCTACCACGAGATCGTAATGGCTAAACCCTAGAAGCTAGCCTGTGATTATGATTGTTCTTGTCCTATGGACTAAACCCTTCGGTTTATATAAACACCGAAGGGGGCTAGGGTTACACAAGGTCGGTTACAGAGAAGGGAATCTACATATCCGAATCGCCAAGGTTGCCTTCCACGCAAAGGAGAGTCCCATCCTGACACGGGACAAAGTCTTCTATCTTGTATCTTCATAGACCAATAGTCCGGCCCATGTATATAGTCCGGTTGTCCGAGGACCCCTTAATCCAGGACTCCCTCAGTAGCCCCTGAACCAGGCTTCAATGACGATGAGTTCGACGCGCAGATTGTCTTCGGTATTGCAAGGCGAGTTCTTCTCCGAATACTTCAAAGTAGATTTTGAACACAAGAATCGTGTCCGGCTCTGTAAAACAAATTCCATATACCACCGTAGAGAGTATAATATTCCACAAGTCCAATCCACTGACAGCTCTCCCATAGCGTGACATCACGTCTCGGCCCGGTCATTATTCGAACCGTTTTTAGCCTGCCCCTCCATATTTTGAGGTGCGGTTTCATTGGCACGTCTTGTCAAAGCAGAGATCATGTCCCCTTATCATGGGATTCTCATCAATACGGGTATGGGTAACCCAACCGTGCCATCAGCACGACGCTTGGGGAATAAGCGAGTTTTAGGGCAAGTGGGGAGGCACATGATTTTTACTGCCTTTATAAAGGAATAAGGATTCCCCTCTTTCACCCATGCCTTCTCCTTCCTCAGTTATCCATTCTCGAGCTCCAACACCCAAGCTTTCGCCTTCTCTGCCCAAAAAAGCATTCCGAACATGTCCGGATCCGGAGCAGGAGGCAAGTGGATGGCCTCCTCCATCAAGGAGAAGGACATCAAGAAGCTCCGGGAGGCCGGGTACCTAGCCAAGGAGGTCACCCATCGGCTTCCGGCCAAGGGACAAATCGTCCCCACCCCGGAGCCCCAGGAAAGGGTAGTGTTCGTTTCTCACTTCGTCCGCGGGCTGGGGTTTCCCCTCCATCCATTTGTTCGCGGGTTGATGTACTATTACGAGCTTGACTTCCATGATCTGCCCCCCAACTCTATCCTCAATATATCGACGTTTATCATCGTGTGCGAGGCCTTCCTCCGCATTCCACCTCATTTTGGTCTATGGCTGAAAACTTTCAATGTGAATCCAAAGGTGGTGAGCAGCCAACAAGCAGAGTGTGGAGGCGCCATGGTGGGCAAGCAAGGCGGCCCCCGCATTCCGATCTAGAGTCCCAATGCGACTCACCTCCTGGCAAGAGAAGGGTCTGGCCTGGGTCTCTTCGGACGAGCTGACCGGGCTCCAGACGTGCATCCAGAGCATGATAAACAAGAGAATCAAGCTCGTCAATGTGATACAGGTTATGCTCATTCGCCGGATCCTTCCATGCCAACACCGGACTTGCAATTTGTGGGAGTTCAATCCGTCCAAGCACCAGACCCTTCTAGAGCTCTTTGGCACAATGCACAAAGACATCTGGAAGGTGCTTTTTAAGGTCGGCGGGACACCACCGCCTTTTACTGGCATATTCGAGGAAGGAGCCTAAGCTTCCGCCTCGGCTTATTCAGGCCTGGATAGAGATAGAGGATCGGATTGACTGTCCGGCTCCGCTGCCCGAAGGCAAAGAAATGCCGCTTCTGATGAAGATGTTGTTTTCGGTGCCTTATGAGGTGCCGGAGAAGAAGGCCAAGAAGAAGGCCAAAGGGACCAGAGATGGTCTCCGTCGTAAGGGTAATTCGGATGCGGCGTCCGAAGACACCAAAGCTCACTCCTCCACTGAAGACGACGAGGAAGAGGAGGAAGAAGAAGAGGAAAGCCATCCCCCCTGCGAGGGGGAGAAAGAAGAGGACGGCCTCCACACATTTGGAGGCCAAAACATCTAAGATGGGGAAAGCTTCCCTTCTAGACAAATCCACAACGGCCACCGACAGCAGCCCGGAGTGGGAACCCAGGGTTAAGCCCCTGGCCAAATCGTGAGTGCTAAGAAACCTGGACACATTTATGTATCCAGCCTTACCATTGCATAGTATTAACATGCTGTGTCGCACATTTTGCAGTCCGGCTAGGTCCAGCGTCGGGCGGTCCTCATCGGGGGACTCGCTGGATCCGGACGCAATGGACAGCGGGGCCCTCCCTCCGACCTTCTATCCCAAGGGCATGGACAACACCGAGGTGTCGTTCCACAGGAACCCAAGCCAGGGAGGGATCGTTGATGCGGCGCCGGAGGGTCAAACCTCGACAGCCAGACACATGGGGGAGCATACCCCCATTGATACGTCTCCATCGTATCTACTTTTCCAAACACTTTTGCCCTTGTATTAGACTCTAACTTGCATGATTTGAATGGAACTAACCCGGACTGACACTGTTTTCAGCAGAACTGCCATGGTGTTATTTTTGTGCAGAAATAAAAGTTCTCAGAATGAGCTGCAAATCCATGCTGCCACTTTTCAGAATTAATAAAAAATACCGGTGAAAGAATTAGCGTCAGGGGGGCCACACCCTGGTCACGAGGGTGGGGGCGCGCCCCCTGCCTCGTGGCCCCCCTTGACATCCACCGACCTTAACTCCAACTCCATATATTTGCTTTCACGGAGAAAAAAAATAAGAGAAGAAGGGTTCATAACATTTTACGATACAGAGCCGCCGCCAAGCCCTAAAATCTCTTGGGAGGGCTGATCTGGAGTCCGTTCGGGGCCCCGGAGAGGGGAATCCGTCGCCGTCGTCATCATCAACCATCCTCCATCACCAATTTCATGATGCTCACCGCTGTGCGTGAGTAATTCCATTGTAGGCTTGCTGGACGGTGATGGGTTGGATGAGATTTACCATGTAATCGAGTTAGTTTTGTTAGGGTTTGATCCCTAGTATCCACTATGTTCCGAGATTGATGTTGCTATGACTTTGCTATGCTTAATGCTTGTCACTAGGACCCGAGTGCCATGATTTCAGATGTGAACCTATTATGTTTTCATGAATATATGTGAGTTCTGGATCCTATCTTGCAAGTCTATAATCACCTATTATGTGTTATGATCCTTTAACCCCGAAGTGACAATAATCGGGATACTTACCGGTGATGACCGTAGTTTGAGGAGTTCATGTATTCACTTAGTGTTAATGCTTTGGTCCGTTTCTCTATTAAAAGGAGGCCTTAATATCCCTTAGTTTCCATTAGGACCCCGCTGCCACGGGAGGGTAGGACAAAATATGTCATGCAAGTTCTTTTTAATAAGCACGTATGACTATATTCGGAATACATGCCTACATTACATTGATGAACTGAAGCTAGTTCTATGTCACCCTATGTTATAACTATTACATGAGGAATCGCATCCGACATAATTATCCATCACTGATCCAATGCCTAGGAGCTTTTCACATATTGTGCTTTGCTTAGTTACTTTGCCGTTGCTACTGTTACAATTACTACAAAACTGCTACTGTTACTTTTGCTATCATTACCCTTACTTCCATACTACTTTGCTACTAAATACCTTGCTGCAGATACTAAGTTATCCAGGTGTGGTTGAGTTGACAACTCAACTGCTAATACTCGAGAATATTCTTTGGCTCCCCTTGTGTCAAATCAATAAATTTGGGTTGAATACTCTACCCTCGAAAACTGTTGCGATCCCCTATACTTGCGGGTTATCAAGACTATTTTTTGGCACCGTTGCCGGGGAGCATAGCTCTATTCTTTGAGTCACTTGGGATTTATATCTGTTGATCATGATGAAGAACTTGAAAGATCAAAGAATTAAAATTTATCTCAACTACGAGGGGAGGTAAGGAACTGCCATCTAGCTCTGCACTTGACTATCCTTTCGTTATGAGTAAACTTGCGACACCTAAACCTGCTTCTGCTATTAATTTTGATATGTTGCATGTTATTGATGATGCCACTTCTGCTATGCATGATACTTGTGATGAAACTACTTCCATGCTTGATACTACTGTGCCATTAGGTGAATTTCTTGATTAACAACTTGCTAGGGCTAGGGAGAATGAAATTATTGAAACTAATAATATTGATGATAGTGATGATGAAGGTTCTCCCCTAGATATGAATTGCGTGTTGTTCCTGAGGGTTATGTTATGGATGAAGAAACTGCTAGAGATTTTCTTGCTTGCAATGATAGTTCAGATCTTAAGAAATTATTAGCCAAGCTGAAACAAAAGACTCTGAATGCTAGAATGAAACATGACCCTACTTTTGCTACTTCACCTATCTTTGTTACCGATAAGGATTATGAATTCTCTGTTGATCCTGAGATAATTACTTTAGTTGAATCTGATCCTTTTTATGGCACTGAATCTGAGACTGTAGTGGCACATCTTACTAAGTTAAATGATATAGCCACCCTGTTTACTAATGATGAGAAGTCTTGCTACTATTATATCCTTAAAATATTTCCTTTCTCATTAAAGGGTGATGCTAAAACATGGTTTAATTCTCTTGATCCTGGTTGTGTGCGTAGTCCCCAGGATATGATTTACTATTTCTCTGCTAAATATTTCCCTGCTCATAAGAAACAAGCTGCCTTAAGGGAAATATATAATTTTGTGCAAATCGAAGAAGAGAGTCTCCCGCAAGCTTGGGGAGGCTTCTCCGATTACTTAATGCTTTGCCTGATCATCCTCTTAAGAAAAATGAAATACTTGATATCTTCTATAATGGACTAACCGATGCTTCCAAGGACCACTTGGATAGTTGTGCTGGTTGTGTTTTCAGGGAAAGGACAATCGACCAAGCTGAATTGCTATTAAATAATATGTTGGCCAATGAAAATAATTGGGCACCTCCTGAACCAACTCCTAAGCCAACTCCAAAGAAAAGAGGTGTTCTATTTCTCAGTCGTGAAGATATTTAAGAGGCAAAGAAATCGATGAAAGAGAAAGGTATTAAAGCAGAAGATGTTAAAAATTTACCTCCTGTCGAAGAAATTCATGGCCTCAATATACCACCTAAAGAAATACAAGGTCTTGATAACCCGACACAGGTAGTGAAGGTAAACTCTCTTTATAGATATGATAAAGTTGAAATCCCGTCTACTAAGCTTGCTAGCCAATGCCTCGATGAATTTGATGATTTTATGGATAAACAAGCAAATTTCAATGATTATGTTAGTAGACAATTGAAAAATAATTCTTATATGATTGAGCGCTTGAGTGATTATATGTCTAGAGTTAAAGGTGAACTTAAACTCACTAGTAAACATGTTTCTATGGTCAGTACCCAAGCAGAACAAGTACTTAAGGCTCAAAATGAATTGTTTGATGAACTAAATAATAAACATGATTTTGCTGTTAGAGAGGCTACTAGAACTGGTGAAATGACTCAGGAACCTTTGTATCCTGAAGGCCACCCTAAGATAATTGAACAAGATTCTTAGAGAAATAACTTAGATGCTCCTAATCCTTCTAAAAAGAAGAAAAAGAAAAATGATAGGACTTTGCATGCTTCTAATGAACCTATTGCATAAACACCTGGGAATCCTAATGATATTTCTATCTCTGATGCCGAAACACAATCTGGAGATGAACATGAACCTAATGATGATGCTAATAATGATGTTCATGCAGATGCTCAACCTAACAATAACAACAATATAGAAATTGAACCTGCTGTTGATCTTGATAACCCACAATCAAGGAATCAACGTTATGATAAGAGAGACTTTGTTGCTAGGAAGAATGGTAGGGAATGAGAACCATGGGTTCAGAAACCCATGCCTTTTCCTCCTAAACCATCCAAGAAAAAGGATGATGAGGACTTTGAGCACTTTTCTGAAATGATTAGACCTATCTTCTTACGTATGCGCTTAACCAATATTGTCGGCGTTCTGGGAACGGGGGTCCCCAGACTTGCCTGCCTGCGGCCTGCGACGTGGCTCAAGTAGTGGCCCAGTGCGGCCCATCTCCATCAACTCAAGCTCAAGACCCTCGCGAGGGGCCAAGCCTCGCAGGGCGGACGACAGGAAGCTTCCTCAGGAGTAGCCTCATCAGGCAGGCTCGCGAGGAGGCAGAGAGATCAAGGCAGGGGTGCCCGTGATGCAAGCCATGACGACCCAAGCCAGGCGAGCACCGGCCTGCACAATGTCCTTGTTTCCTCTTTGGTGCAAAGGCGGCAAGCACAAGCCAAGGCATCAGGCAAAGGCTACCATTTCGGTGCAACAAGACCAAGACCAGCAGAGCAGCAGGATGGAGGTCACCCTGGAGCCCAGGACGGCGTCATCGTCAGATTCTTTGGCAGTCGAAGACCAACTTTAGTCAGCATAAGTGTACTAGATGTTCCCCTTCAAAATGGCCAATTGTTGGCGCCTTCCCACTCAATATTTGGGAAGAGGCACAGGGCCTCTCTCTATATATAGGACTAGCCACCACAGTAGGAAGGGATCCGAAAAAAACCAACCCTTCCAAGGGGAAAAAGCTCATCCACACCACCTCAAGAACATCCCTCGCGAGGCTGTTCTTCCCTTGTATTGTTCATCATTAGCCCCTGAGGCAATCATCCACACCACACACTGGAGTAGGGTATTACACCACAATGGTGGCCTGAACCAGTATAAACCTCGTGTCCCTTGTGTGTTCATCTTTCTAGCTTAGATTCCTTGCGAGGCTTCGAGACGCGAGTTGGTAGGACAGAGATCTTCGCGCGCACCCCAGAGTTCGAACCTCAAGGGTCTGCCGGAACCCGTAATCCGACATTTGGCACACCAGGTAGGGGTGCACCAGAATTGTGTCTTCCGCCGTCTTGCGTTTCGTCGTCCGTCGTGCCCATGTCTGACGCTCGCCGAGCCCGCGCCAAGCGTCGGGCTGCTCTCGCGGCCCATGTCGCCTAGACGGCCCCCATCGACGGGCCTCCCTGTCGTTCCCCATTGCCTGCCACCCACGCCGCCACCGGCCCGACGGGGAATGAGCAGCAGGCGTCATCACCGCATCCCTCGATGCGGCGGGAAGGCTGCATCGCCACCCCGTCGCTGACTCCAGCAGGCTCGTCGTCACACGCTTGTCGCGCTCCTGCGGACGCGCACGCCGCGTTACTCCTGGCACGTGAGCTCCTGCACTACCGCCCCGTCGACGACCTCTACAATAAGTGGCTCACCCGCATCACCGAGCTCGTCAGCGCCGCAGGGGGCTCCCCTACATCGTCCCTCTTGCTGCATCGCCCTCCGTCTTGTGCAGGCAACACAGCTCCGGAGGCGCCTCCGCCACCTCCTCCCCAAGAAGGTGCCCTGGCTCCAAGGCACGCGGCTCCTGGATGGGACCCATCGCGTCCAGTGCCAGTGCAGCAAGAAAAGAGCTGCCAAGAGGTCTCTCGCCCCCAAGAAGGTGCTTGTGTGCTCCCTGCGCCAGCACGCCATGACCGCGCTCCTGCTCCAGCACGCCAAGACCCCGCGCTGCTCCTGGCGG
This sequence comes from Triticum dicoccoides, assembly GCF_002162155.2. Taxonomy (NCBI): domain Eukaryota; kingdom Viridiplantae; phylum Streptophyta; class Magnoliopsida; order Poales; family Poaceae; genus Triticum; species Triticum dicoccoides. The sequence continues at coordinate 518,935,584 of NC_041391.1, forward strand.
CAGCGCGCGGAGACCTCCAAGATCAAGCCCTTCGTCACCAATGGCCCCCAGTGGCCACCGCAGGCTGCCGTGCTTTCACCGCCGAGCTGCGCAGCATGGTATGGCTGGGCAAGTTCAAGCCGGATCTGCCTCCTTGCTACGACGGCACTGCCGACCCCGCGGAGTTCCTCCAGCTCTACGAGCTGGGCATCGAGGCGGCCAACAGATACGAGAAGGTCATGGCGAACTGGTTTCCCATGGCGCTCAAGGATGGCGCCCGCACTTGGCTCCTGAACCTACCTCCCAACACGATCTCCTCTTGGGACGAAATGCGCACTCGCTTCATCCCAACCTTCCAAGGTACTCACGACCGGCCCCCAGCCATGAGTGACCTGCGCCGCATCAAGCAGCAACCAGGAGAGACCCTGCAAAAGTACATCCAACGCTTCAACAACGCTCGCCTCAAGATCCCCAGGGTGACTGAGGAGGCCATCATCTCAGCCTTCTCCGATGGCGTTCGTGACATCAAGATGAATGAAGAGCTGGCGATCCATGAGGATCTGTGCACATCCCTAGAGTTGTTCAACTTGGCGACCAAGTGCGCCAGAGCTGAGGAATGGCACCTCTCCCTCCTCGAGCTTCCAGCTGCTGACCCTGAAGAGAAGAAGCCCAAAGCCAAGGACATGAAGCATAAGGGAGCGGTTGTGCTTGCAGCCAAGCCAGACATCAAGCATGGCAGAGATCAGCCGGAGTCGTCTAAGGGCAGCTGGTACTGCGTGTACCACGGCCTCCACACTCACAACACCAACGAATGCCAAGAGCTTAGAGCTGTGCGAGATGGACGTATCGGCCCATGCCCCAAGCACAACGATCGGGGCTATGGCCGAGGAGGAGGAAGAGGCGGAGGATGATGGGAAGACCGTGCCCCTCGCCAAGGGTGGCGTGACCGACCTCGCAAGGACCGCTGGTAGGACCAGCCTCGCGAGGGGGGTTGGAGGGATCAGCCTCGTGAGGATCGCCCACAAGGCAACGCAGGCCTCCCTCCTTTGCCACCACCGCCAAGGAGGAATGAAGACCAGCATCAGGATGAGGGGGCTGGGGGCTTCCAGGAGCCACGAGCTATCGCTTGTATCTTGGGCGGAGCTCAGGCCCCAGCCTCTCAGCGTATCTTCAAGCAGTTTGCTCGCGATGTGAATGCCGTCCTCCCAAAGCCCGAGGCCTCTCGCCCTCTTAGGTGGTCCACATGTGCCATCACGTTCAGCTCAGCGGATCAGCTCAAGTGCGCAGTAATAGCTGGGGTCCTCCCGATGCTTTGTTCCCCAGTCATCAGCAATGTGCAGGTCACCAAGACCCTCATCGATGGTGGCGCAGGGCTCAACGTACTGTCTATCGAGACATTCAACAATCTCCAAGTGCCTTACGATCAGCTTCAGCTGACCAAGCCCTTCTCAAGAGTCACAAATGGTTCTACCACCCCGATAGGGCAGGTCCACCTCCCCATCACCTTCGGGAAGCGCAAAACTACCACATAGAGCTCATTGACTTCGACGTCGCTCACATTCGCCTGCCATACAATGCCATCCTCGGGTATCCGGCCCTGGCCAAGTCCATGGCAGTGACTCACCATGGCTACAATGTCCTCAAGATGCCGGGAAGCGGCGGAGTCATCACAGTCCCCTGTGAGGAGAAGGATGCAGTGTGTTCTCTCGAGTGTGCCTTCCAGGCCACGGCAATCGAAGATCCAGATCACAGGAGCAGGAGCCTTCCCAAGGCAGTCCCTAAGAAGAAGAAGACATCACCTGGCCCGAACCATCATTAGGCTGGCACCTCCAGTGGCATTGTGTCAGGATCCGCGCCCGTTCAAGGGGCGCCTCCCTCTATCGCATAGGAAGGCGCGCCCGGCGCCCTCCTCGGGCAAGGCTCGGGGGCTCTCTCCTGGAGGGCCACCGACTTTGCCAAGGTCACGAGGGAGGCGCTCGGGCACCACTTGAAGGCGTGCTTCAAAGCACGTTTCCCTCAGGAAGTCATGAGGCAAGGAGGGCCAAACCCTCAGGAGTTCATCGCAAGAAACACTCAGGAGCTGCAGGAGTCAAGAGTCATGCACGGCAGCCGCCGCTTACCCACCGTAGCTCCCCATCCAGGCGAGGATGGTGGGCTGCGCGTCTGCATCGACGTGCCAGGGCTCAACCGAGCCGCGTCTTAGGAGCGCCACTGGCCCTCACGCGTGGGACGTTGCGAGGGTCCACCCCACAGCTACATTTGCGTGCCTCTCGGCCTGCCGAACGCGGCCGCTGCTCATCAGCGCCTGCTGAGGAGCATTCTGGAGGCTCAGGAGGTCAGGCACTGTGCGGTCCTGGCGGAGATGGAGATGGTCCTCGAGGAGCCACCTAGACCCCCAGAGCCTCCCGATTCTCTAGGTCCTGGGGGCTCGTGAGTATCAGCTTCCTCGCCGCGCGTCGCCCGCTACTTCAACGTTCTTTCATCTCCAGCGATATCAGGTGACATCTTTCAAGTTCCATTTTCAGCTGGGAGCGCCCCCAGGGCTGCATCATTCCCAGGCCGCGTGGGTCCGTCCCTGCGGCGTGTATCTCTTTTGTTCATGCCTTCAGTTTACCTTGTTGGGGGCGCCCCTCGGGCTGCATTATCCCCAAGCCGCTCGGGCCTGACCCAGTGGCATGTATCCCTCTCGCATTCGTCTGAGCTAATTTAATATTACATGCTTAACCTGCTTGACCTAATCGCTCGATCGATTGACACCAACCTTTGGTGATGCTCTCCATGGCACGACGCTTGTGCATGGGTTCGTCCCTGCAACACCGACAAACTTGAGTGGTTGAGCTCTGGCCGCGGCAGCCCCGCAAGGCGCCACCTCACCAGGCCCTCAGTGCCCTCATCACTCCTCAAGAGCAACCAGTGGCTGGCCGACAATTGTGATCGAAATTCTCGTTTTCCTCGTGATGAGTTTACAGGGTCTCTCTAAGGGACAGCATCAGGCGAGGCCTTCGCGGTCTCTCTTCCTCTCTCACCCGCATGAACCACTTCTGCGTTAAAGGGAGGGCACCTAAGCATGCGACTCACGAGCTCTTACTGGCTCTCCAGCCCTCACCTCCTGGCCTTGTCCACGACATCGCGAACTGGCATACCAGCGACGACTGAGCTCGCTTGAGGGCCGGGACCCAAAGACGTAGAGCATGAAGGGGAGTGCGGGAGAGAGGGAGGAAGCTCGCGAGGACCTCACCAGGCAACTCCCCAGCTACAGATGCACGGATCTGGTGCCGTACCGAGGAATGGCCCCAAACTCCTGAGATAAGTCGCCTTCTACAGAACTGCTAGCTAACGCAACACTGGCTATGCACCTAATGCGGCCCTGTAACGGTGACGTTGTGCTCCTTTCTCACCGAGCGATGGCTGCTTGAGCTCCAAGGGGGACCTCCTGAGCATCGCGCCTCGGGGGCTCTTACTAGACCTCGAGCCGCTCACCTCCTGGACTTGACCACGACATCACGACCTGGCATACCAGCGACGGCTGAAGCCTGCCTGGGGACCGGGACCTGTCGGCGTAGAGCACCAAGCCCTCGTGAGGTTAGAAAGGAGGAACCGAGCTGGGACAGGACAAGCATCATACACTGCCTCACGATAAGCATCATATTGACAAAAGGGATTACAGACGCTTTACATGCCCCCACGGGGTACCTCATTGATCCCTCGCAGGAAACTAAAGGCGCGAATCTTAAAGAGCCCTAACTACAGGTGCCTCAGCAGCACACGCCATCATCAATAGTGGGCCGCGTGAGGCCGGCGCCAACCCCATCCAGATCAGCCGCGCCGACTGAGGGAGTCCTGGATTAGGGGTATCCGGAGAGCCGGACTATATACATCGTCCGGACTATTGAAGCGTCAAGATACAAGACTCAAGACTTCGGCCCGTGTCCGGATGGGACTCTCCTTTGCGTGGAAGACAAGCTTGGCGATCCGGATATTATGTTTCCTTCCTTGTAACCGACTCCATGTAAACCCTAGCTCTCCGGTGTCTATATAAACGGGAGAGGATGGTCCTTAGAAGCCCGATCACAATTATAATCATACCATCATATGCTAGCTCTTAGGGTTTAGCCTCTATGATCTCGTGGTAGATCTACTCTTGTACTACACATATCTTCAATATTAATCAAGCAGGAAGTAGGGTTTTACCTCCATCAAGAGGGCCCGAACCTGGGTAAACATTGTGTCCCTTGCTTCTTCTTACCATCAGCCTAAGATGCACAGATCGGGACCCCCTACCCGAGATCCGCCGGTTTTGACACTGACATTGGTGCTTTCATTTAGAGTTCCTCTGTGTCGTCGCTGCAAAGGCTCGATGGCTCGTCTCGTTGTCAAGGACGACATCACTTCGGCGGGAGCACTGGCTGTAGGCCAGACTCTCCGGCTTGGCAGCTTCATCATGGCAACCCCATCGGCTGTCGCACCGACGATGGCCTCTCAGGTCGTCACGCATAACCTTCGCATCAATTCGGCGCTTACCGAATAGATGGATCCGATAGAGCTCTCCTCTCTTAACGAGCACTTGGATCGCATCGCCGCTTTGGGGGTCGCTACGGACTACAACCGGATTGGGGTTAAACCCGACCAGAGGGACATTAGATCCCCGCCGACCACCCATGAGATAGCGGTAGTGGAGGAACCACACGTGGGTTGCCACTCAACTTTGAGGACAAATTATGTACGGATCACCGAACTCAGTGAGCCAAACACCCACCCAAAGGAAGACATGACCCAGGTCCCAGACTTAGAATCGGGCATTGGGCCGAGGGATTAGTTAATACTCTAGATCCCGAACTATTAGGCTCGGTACTTCCCGTGCCCCCGGGCGTCAGATCGGATCAGAATCCGAATTCAACCAACGACGCCCGCTCAGACTTAAACCGTCTCTCCCATATCAGGCAGGAGCCCCAGGAGATGGTACACCGTTACTGGGCCAGATTTCTCCTTGCTCTTAATAAGGTCAAGGACTGCCACAGGGAGGACGTAGTCTCTCTTTTCTGCAGAAACTACATGAACAAAGGACTCCTTAATGCTATAAGTCGCCGTGACATAGTGCACTTTACCGACTTGGCAACCATAGTACAGAAGTACTGTGTGATGGAAAGTGCCTGGAAGACCCAAACAGAATTTTGGGATAGTACGACCCTCACTAGAACCTTTGTCCGAACTAAACGGCCGAACTCTCATAAGTCGACCAACTCAATTCCCAAGAAACCAAAACCCGCCCCAGGGCGTGGAACCGTATTGGAAGAATGGCTCAACGGGCCATGTAAGCTTCACAGCACATCGGATGCAACACCGACCCATAGCCTTAGAGCATGTTGGATACTCCAGCAGGTAGCTAAGAGTGGCAAGGACCTCCTCGAGAGCCATAAAGTAGAACCACACCCCTCCAAGGAACACAATACGGTACTAACAGTCTTCGAGACCTTCGCCTCAAACAATAGGCGCAAGCGAGCGCATCAAAGCTCCCCTGAAATTTGCCATGTGGCAAAAATAAATCAGTGGAACGACACTGCTATAACCTTCAATGCCAGTGACGAACCCCAATTCCAGTCCGTCCAGGCGCCGGCCGCTCTGGTCCTCATCCAATAGTGGACATCTTTCGGCTCACTAAAGTACTCATGGACGGCGGAAGCAGATTAAACTTAATCTATGAAGAAACACTCAAGAAGATGGAGATTGACAAAAACCGCATTGAACAATGCGGCACAACCTTCAGGGGAATTATCCCTAGTCGGGAGGCACGGTGTGCGGGAAAAATCACACTCGATGTGGTATTCGGCACCCCAGAGAATTACATGTCCGAAGAAATCACCTTCCAAGTGGCTCCTCTCAACAGCGGATACCACACTCTTCTAGGGCGGGACGCGTTTGCAAGCTTTCAAGCTATACCCCATTACAGGTATATGAAGCTTAAAATGCCCGGACCCAATGGAATCATCACTCTAGCTAGTGATCCAGACGTCGCACTCCGTGCTGAAAACAAAACCGCATCACTAGCCTTGGAAGCACTATCCGAAGCCCTAGCGGCAGAAGAATTAACAATGCTGCACGCCACCGTGGACAGGGACGATGTGATACTCGACAAGCGACCCAAGTTCACCTCATTTAAACCCGCAGATGAGGTAGTGAAATTCCAAGTCCACCCAACGGACCCCACGAAGACAACTTCCATCGGGACACAATTGAACCCCGCTATGGACGCCGCACTACGCGACTTCTTACGCGAGAATTTGGATATCTTTGCCTGGCACCCATCGGACATGCCGGGCATCCCACGCGAATTGGTCGAACACAGCCTTAACATACTGAAGGGATACAAACCTTTTAAACAGACCCTAAGGCGATTTTCAGAGCCCAAACGGCAAGCCATGGGGGAAGAGCTAGCCAAGCTACTTGAGGCCGGATTCATCAGAGATATCAAACATCCGAATTGGCTGGCAAAGTTGGTGATGGTACCAAAGAAGGACAAATCCTGGCGCCTGTGCATCGACTTCAAAGACCTTAACAAGGCTTGCCCCACGGATCCATTTCGCCTCCCTCGCATCGATCAAAACATCGATGCCACAGCAGGACACGACTCGCTGTGTTTTCTCGACGCATACTCTGGATACCATCAAATAAAGATGGCAGAGTCCGACCAAGCTGCAACAGCTTTCATAACGCCATATGGCCCTTTCTGCTTCAACACTATGCCTTTCGGGCTTAAGAATGCCAGAGAAACCTATCAACGCATGATTCAAACATGCCTGGAAAAGCAAATTGGCAAAACAGTGGAGGCATACGTGGATGACGTAGTCATAAAAACAAGACACGTCGAAACCCTAATAGATGACTTGAGGCTTACGTTCGACAACCTACGAACATACGACATCAAGCTGAACCCGGAGAAATGCGTTTTCGGCGTCCCCTCCAGAAAATTGCTGGGCTTCATCGTTTCCAATAGAGGAATTGAAGCTAATCCGGCAAAAATCCGAGCTTTGTCGCAGTTGGCTATACCAACAGACCTCAAACACATCCAGAAACTAGCTGGATGCATGGCTGCTTTGAGCCGCTTTATCTATAGGTTAGGAGAAAAGGCATTGCCTCTTTACCGCCTTCTTCGGTGTACCGAACACTTCGTTTGGACGGATGCAGCCGCGGCCGGACTCGATGAAATAAAGACCTTATTGGCCAATAATCCAGTCCTAACAACGCCAAATATCAGCGAACCTATGCTGCTGTACATAGCTGCAACACATCAAGTTGTAAGCGCAGTACTCTCGTCGAACGTGAGGTTGACGGATACAAATTCCCGCTATAGAAGCCGGTTTATTACGTATCCACGGGCCTCACCCCATGCAAATACCGATACCCACACTATCAAAAAATAGCATACGCGGTCTTCATGTCATCCCGAAAGCTACGACACTACTTTCAAGAGTGTTCGATTACGGTGGCCTCCGAAGTACCACTAAACGATATAATAAATAACCACGATGCCACGGGCCGGATTGCTAAATGGGCCATCGAGCTCCTTCTGTTTGACATAACATACAAGCCTCAGCGGGCTATCAAGTCCCAAGTATTAGCTGACTTCATCGCCGAATGGATGGAAGCCGAACTCCCTAAAGAGTACGACGCGTACTCTAACTGGATCATGCACTTTGACGGATCTAAAATGCTGGCCGGATTGGGAGCAGGCGTAGTCCTGACCTCTCCCACCGGAGACACGGTCCAATACGTCCTCCAAATATTATACACAGACTCCAACAATGCAGCCGAATATGAGGCTCTGTTGCACAGTCTTCGGATGGCAGTCTCTATGGGCATTCAACGCCTAGAAGTGCGCGGGGATTCAAACCTCGCAATATCACAAATAAATGGAGACTTTGATGCCAAGGATCCGAAAATGGCGGCCTATCGCAATGCCATCCTTAAAATGTCAGCTCGGTTCGAGGGGCTCGAATTCCACCATGTGGCTCGAAAAAACAATCAAGCGACAGATGTCCTTGCCCGCATCGGCCCTAAACGCGACCCTGTCCCACCTAACATATTCCTGGAAAGGCTGTTCAAGCCATCCGTGGTATGGGAAGGGGAGTCCGGCAATACTAGCACGGATCCAAATACGTCCCCAGATTCTGAACTATCAGACATAATTAGAGGCTCCACCACCGAAATAACATCATCAGCCCACGAAATAATGGCTGTTATCGCCCCGTGGACCGAGGCTTTCTTGGCCTACCTAAATAGGCAGGAGCTCCCCGAAGACCAAAATGAAGCACACTGCATAGTTCGGCGTTCTAAAGCTTACAAGGTCCATGAAGGGGAACTCTATAAGAAAAGTGCCACCGGAGTGCTCCAAAGGTGCATCTCCGAAGAGGAAGGGCGGCAACTCTTGGCTGAAATCCATGCTGGACTGGGCGGGCACCATGCCGCGGCTCGAGCACTAGTCAGCAAGGCCTTTCATACAGGTTTCTATTGGCCGACGTCCCGAGCAGACGCACAAGACCTTGTCCAACATTGCATCGGTTGCCAGCTCTTTGCCAATCAGAGTCATATGCCCCCTGCCGCTCTCCAAACAATCCCCATAACTTGGCCCTTCGCGGTCTAGGGGCTGGATATGGTTGGACCCCTTAAAGGGGGGAGCCACAAGAAAAAATACTTATTGGTCATGGTAGATAAGTTCACTAAATGGATAGAAGCCAAACCAGTGAAAATGGCCGAATCCGGACCAATGATAGACTTTATATCCGGGGTCGTACACCGATACGATGTCCCCCACAGCATCATCACCAATAATGGCTCAAATTTCACGGTCAATGAGGTGAAATCTTGGTGCGGCAAAATGGGAATTAAGCTCGACTATGCTTCCGTCTACCATCATCAAACAAATGGCCAGGTCGAACGGGCAAACGGTCTCATCATGAGCGGCATCAAACCCAGACTAGTGCGATCCTTGACAGAGTCGGATACTCATTGGGTCAAGGAGCTCGACTCCGTACTCTGGGGGCTGCGGACCATGCCAAATCGCACCATCCGGTATACACCATTTTTTATGGTGTACGGTGCGGAAGCAGTACTACCTTGCGACATAATACATGATTCGCCACGCGTACGCATGTACAAAGAGAAGGAAGCCGAGTTAGATCGGCAGGATAATTTGGATGCCCTGGAGGAGGAGCGCGATGTCGCTAAGGCCCGTTCTGCATTCTATCAGCAACAGGCTCGACGATACCAAAGCAGAGAAGTGCGGGCCAAAACTTATAATATTGGCGAACTCGTTCTACGCTTACCGGAGAAGAAGAAGGACAAGCTCAAACCCAAATGCGAAGGCCCCTTCATCATCGACAAAGTTCTCACTGGAGGAGCGTACCGCTTATGCAATGCGTCTGACAATAGACTCGAGCCGAACCCATGAAACGCGGCTAGAATCCGGAGATTCTACGCCTAGCGCCGAACTCAGTGTTCGTCTCCTTAACACTCCTTTTTCAATTATGCTCCCTCCCTTTTCCTTTCTCGCTCTTTTTCTCTTCACACAAAGTATTTAATACAATGCGGATTCCCGGATTATTCCGGCCGCACTATGTGTGCAATTAATACCTAGGGACTTCCTGTACGGAAGCTAAACATAACTTACTCTAAAGGGCTTTTTGCCCACCATACATGTATTTTTCCATGTGTGCCTTTTATTCGCCATTATATGCATCGATATGACTTAAGATGTGGCCAAGCTGGGTTGCCTGGCTCCTAATTTTATGCCCTACGTTCCCGTTAATTCGGCTAGGGCATAAGGGGAGCACCTCTGTGATTGTTACTGCCGGTTGAGCCGGATGTGTACCTCAGACTGGGTGAAGCCGAAAGCTAGTTTCCTTAAGGGAATATTCGGTCGGTGAACAAAAGATGTCTTCGTTAATTATAACATTAATCCCCAGAAGTTTTGTATCCCGCGCTTTGGTTCACAGTCCGGACATGTGCCTTGACACATGCGTACCCAGGGAAAGGAACCCTTAACGGAACCATTCTCCCTGGAAGATGTTTCTTACTATCCATGTAATATAACATAACTAGTTGGGTACTTGTCTGTTCAAGCACTTATGACCTCTACGCCTGGTTTCCACGCATTCTCTGGTTTTGTATAACCGAGCGGGTATTCGGACACACCCCGGACTTTAGGATCCGGGGGCTGAAACGAAAAGGTCCGCCATGACAAATGATTTTAATCCGGCTAGGGGCTACTTATGTCCATCGAATTACACAGTCATTTGGACTGATTATATTCATCTTCTATACCATCCAACAGGCTATCTAGCTTACAATCCTGTTGAGAATACTTTGCGGCTAACGCCACCTGGTCATATACCAGACTGACGGGAATTTCTTGCCCATCTGGCCTGGCCGGTCCAACTTCAGCCATATGGTTCGCGTCCAGCTTGGTGTAGCGCGTCTTCACCATAGCCCATGCTTCTCTTGCACCTTGTCGGCAGGCTGATATCTTCGACAAACGGAAGCGCCGCCGTGCTCCTTGAAGCATGTCCACCAACCCCCCCCCCCATGCCATTTGGCAGGGAGCTTGATGGCCACAGAGACTGCGCAATGCCCTGCATCACCTGCCAAGCTCGCTCATGCAGTTGTGAGAGGTCCTGCAGTAAATCACCTGCAGATGCGGGCATCTCCTCCTCAGGGCGACTCGTCAGCATTTCTACAAACACAACTTTTTCAATATACTTCCTCGCCGAACTATGCTACAGTTCGTTTAGGCACTTACCATAAATGTCGCGGCTAAGCCTTTTGTTCTCCTTCACGGAGTCCGCCAGCTGCGCACGGACGTCTTTCAATTCCACGTCCAGCCGAACATTGGCATCTTGGAGAGCATTCTTATCCTGCTTAACTTGTGTAAGAATGCGCTCTCCGACCTTTAGTTTCCTCTGGAGATGCGACTCGTCATCTCTCCCGCCTTCCGGATTTACTCTGGGGTTATCTAAAGAATTTTCTGTTAACTTTTTCTTACCAACCAGTTGCTAACTGGTGCATTGTCGTACAATCGAGATAAATGTTACCACATGAGGCCTTCTGGGATTCCTCTATCTTGGCAACTGTGGCCCTCAGTTGGGTCTTGCACTCCTCTAGCTCCCGAGACAATTGCTCATTCTTATCTACAAGAACCTGCGTATAAATTGATACTTAAAACTGTTGGTTCAACCGTTTCAAGTCTCAGGGGCTACTACTATATATGCGCATTAAACTTTCTTACCCGTATATCTTTGGTATACTGGACTGTCGCCCGGGCGAGTCCGCTTTGAGCAGCTCGGATGTATGCATCTCCTGAATTGAAAGCATTAAATGCCTCTTCAGAAAAGATGTTGTGGTAAAGCACGACCCGTCGATGCCGGTGATTCATGGCACTCTCTACTTCCGAATTTGTGGCAGAGAGTATATCTGCGTCCTCTGTCGGAGGACTATGCGGCGTCAGCCCTACGTCCGCCTCCTCTCTCGAAGTTGGTCCTAGAGCCCGACTGGTCGAGGCGTGGTTGGCGGGATCCCCGAATATAGTTCGGATGCTCCTTTTCCTGCCAGGATGTAAAGGGCGCTGTCATGCTTCAAATAAACAATAATTATGTGACAAGTTGTTTTCGTACCTCTGTAGAGGCATGTCGGCTCTAATCGCCTTCCTCTTGAGCCTACCCAATCCGGACGCCTGTGGCTGACGGGTCCCTAGGGGCTCGGCCCTGCGCTCCGAACATCGCTTCTGCAAAAGCACGACATATCAGGGGTAAGGCGTGACATCAGGAAAGAATCCTCTTCGGAGGATCGAGTCTTCGGCTTGGCTTACACGCGACAAAGGTAACAATCCGGGATAATCAGCGGTGATAGCCACTGGGGCGCCATCACGGCTCGCCCGATAAAATATCCCATCGACAAGCTCCACGACCGCATCTGGGTCTTCTTCGAGTCCTGGATCCAGGGCCCTTTCGGGGTCCTCTAGCTGCGGGGAAGGGCTAGAGATTCCTTCCACGGCCCTCCTCAGTTCCTGCTCAGAAATATCGATGCTGGTAACTTTAGCAAAGAATGCCACAATAAGTGAAGCGAGAAAATAAATGTCGACTTACTCAGTTTGGGGGAATATACATGGAGAATCCGTCCCGCGGTTTGATATGGAGGAAGTCTTCCTCTTCTCCTTTGTATAGGTCGGACAATATCCTTGCTAGAGCGGTGGGGGAGTCCGGACCCTTACGGCCATAGCGGGTGGCATTGTCTGTCCCGTTGTAGTGCTACATGGGATTGTCCCGATATTGAAGCGGTTGCACTCCCCGCATTATGCATATTGCCATCACCTCGACTATCGTCAGTTCAGATTTGGCCAGTAACTTTATCCTGCTCATCAGGAAATGTACTTCCCTGGAATCCTCTTCTTGGGGGCCTCGGGGGCGCCAGCTTAGACGTGCCCTCGGTGGGGTGTTACTGAACTTGGGGAGTCCTGTCCGGACTGGATCCGGAAGGGGAGCATCGTCAATATAAAACCACTTTGAAGCCTAGTTATCTGGTGCCTTCTTGGGAGTACCGGATAGGTATCCAGTCTCAGCGATACATCATACTTCGGCCCCGCCCACTTGACATAGGGATTCTTCCTGGTTGCGGGGGACAAGGCAGAACAACTTCTTCCACAATCCGAAATGAGCCTCGTAGCCTAGAAATAGCTCGCAAAGGGCGACATACCCTGCTATGTGTAGCATGGAGGCTGGGGTAAAGTTGTGCAACTGGAGGCCGTAGAACTCCAGAAGCCCACGAAGGAATGGATGAATAGGAAACCCGACGCCCCTTAACAGATGCGGAATTAAGCATATTCGCTCCTCTAGAGACGGATTGGGGGATCTCTCCGCTTGTTCTCCGCCGTTATAGGTGGCTACTCCGGCTCGAACAGGGACCATGAACGCCGGTGGGAGGAGCCCTTGGGTTTGTAACTTTATCAAACGGCTATGAGAAACTGAACACTCTCCCCAGTCTCCCGGCTTGGGGCAAGGGGAGCAAGCAGAAGAGCTGCGACGACCGGCCATGTTGGAATGGTTTTTTCTGGGGGCTCTATTAGATGCTTGCTCGAGGAGGGAGAGTGAGGTTTGGATCTGGGAATCCCCGTCTCTTCAAATAGACGGCTAGCCCGAAGGACCGAGGGTGGCAAATGCAAAAATGCCCCGACTCCTCGCATTCGCTCGACACATGGAAATGATCATTATTGAAACACTGAAGCCAAGGAGTACAACATTGATGAGATGTCGGACACTATTTGTCATGATGGGTACATTGGAGTATCGAAGGAGGAACCCGCCTTGCAATGCCGAAGACAAGACTGCATGCCGGACTAATCATCATTGAAGCCTGGTTCAAGGGCTACTCAGGGAGTCCTTGATTAGGTGTATCTGGAGAGCCGGACTATATACATCGGCTGGACTATTGAAGTGTCAAGATACAAGACTCAAGACTTCGGCCCGTGTCCAGATGGGACTCTCCTTTGCGTGGAAGACAAGCTTGGCGATCCGGATATTATGTTTCCTTCCTTGTAACCGACTCCACGTAAACCCTAGATTTCTGGTGTCTATATAAACCGGAGAGGATGGTCCTTAGAAGGCCGATCACAATTACAATCATACCATCATAGGCTAGCTCTTAGGGTTTAGCCTCTATGATCTCGTGGTAGACCTACTCTTGTACTACACATATCTTCAATATTAATCAAGCAGGAAGTAGGGTTTTACCTCCATCGAGAGGGCCCGAACCTGGGTAAACATTGTGTCCCTTGCTTCCTGTTACCATCAGCCTAAGACGCACAGATCGGGACCCCCTACACGAGATCCGCCGGTTTTGACACTGACACCAACCACCGGCCCTGCTCCGGGCGCAACGCGAGCTCGAGGGCTCGTAGCTGTCGTCGCTCGTCTCCGGAGTCAAGAGAAGTTCGGGGGAGTCGCTGGACCCTCCGACACGCCCGCTGCTACCAGAGGAGCTGCTGGAAAAGCGGGCGGTAGGCCTGGTCCTCGCTGCTCCGGAATACCGGCAGCTGTCTCTGGGGCAGCACTCCAGCCGGCGTCCTTCCGCATTGAAGACCTTGAAGAGCATCAGGGAGGCGCCGTCATATTCCAGATGAATCATGAGGGGGCCCCATTCGACAGACCCTGGCAATCTCGCCCCAGCCTCGGGTCATGAAGACCTGGCCAGGGGCGACAACCTCGACCTCCGCTACGGCCACGGGGGCGTTGCAGTCGGCGTGCTGCAGCCAGAGCTCCTGGAGCCCCCTCGGAGATATCTCAAAGGAGAAGGAGGCAGGAAGGCGGATCCAAGAGATCGGAGGCATGGCGGCGTGAAGCACGAGCTCGCGGGAAGAGTTCGCAGTGTGGACTCCAGGGGGGACAACGCGCGTCGCTGTGATCCGTCGGCGTCGCCGGCAGCGCGGGTGGCGCTGCTCGCCGCCTTCTTCCCCAGGGCCCTCGGCTTGTGCGTACAAGGGTAATGGATATCCGGGAGGAGGCCGCTCATACCAAGGCCTCGACGTCTCCTACCGAGCACCCTCATCTCGGTGGCAGGGGACTGGCCGCTTCTTCAGCGGGAGTGGGACGGGCCCCTCTCGGGGGGCCTTCCCATTCTCTTCAGTTGAGAACCGGCGGATCGGCGCCATTGCCGTCGAATTGGAGGAGGAGCGAAGAAGAAGAGGCGGAGCAAGGAGAGACAGACTGGAAGGGCTCGTGCCATTTCGTACTTATAGCCTCAGGAGGCCAACCGTCAGCCTCCACGGTCACAGGTAATCATGACCCGTTTTGCATGCAGGGACTAGTCACGTTGGGGCGGTTGCCGAGGCGTCGTGGGGAAGCAGAAATGACCACGTCCAATCAACTGCCACGCGGCGCCCAAGGCCGCAGGCTGTTGGGGCCCGCGGCGCTTCGCACTTGCCCCTTCGCTTCTCTGCTAAGCCAAGTCCGGGCGCGCCTTGGGCCCGGGGCCTACTGTCGGCGTTCTGGGAACGGGGGTCCCCAGACTTGCCTGTCTGCGGCCTGCGGCGTGGCTCAAGAAGTGGCCCAGTGCAGCCCATCTCCATCAACTCAAGCTCAAGACCCTCGCGAGGGGCCAAGCTTCGCGGGGCGGACGACAAGAAGCTTCCTCAGGAGTAGCCTCGTCAGGCAGGCTCGCGAGGAGGCGGAGAGGTCAAGGCAGGGGTACCTTGCGAGGTGCCCGTGACGCAAGCCATGACAACCCAAGCCAGGCGGGCGCCGGCCTATGCAGTGTCCTTGTTTCCTCTTTGGTGCAAATGGGGCAAGCATAGGCCAAGGCATCAGGCAAAGGCTACCATTTCGGTGCAACAAGACCAAGACCAGCAGCGCGGCAGGATGGAGGTCACCATGGAGCCCAGGACGGCGTCATCGTCAGAGTCTTTGGCAGTCGAAGACCAACTTTAGTCAGGGTAAGTGTACTAGATGTTCCCCTTCAAAATGGCCAATTGTTGGTGCCCTTCCCGCTCAATATTTGGGAAGAGGGCCAGGGCCTCTCTCTATATATAGGACTAGCCACCACAGTAGGAAGGGATCCGAAAAAAACCAACCCTTCCAAGGGGACGAAGCTCATCCACACCACCTCAAGAACATCCCTCGCGAGGCTGTTCTTCCCTTGTATTTTTCATCATCAGCCCCTGAGGCAATCATACACACCACACACTGGAGTAGGGTATTACACCACAATGGTGGTCTGAACCAGTATAAACCTCATGTCCCTTGTTTGTTCATCTTTCTAGCTTAGATTCCTTGCGAGGCTTCGGGACGCAAGTTGGTAGGAGAGAGATCTTCGCGCGCACCCCAGTGTTCGAACCTCAAGGGTCTGCCGGAACCCGTAATCCGACAGATATGCTTAAAACAAACCCTTATGCTAAATACATGAAAGATATCATTACAAATAAAAGAAAAATACCTGAAGCTGAAATCTCCACCATGCTTGCCAACTATACTTTTAAGGGTGGAATACCTAAGAAACTCGGTGATCCCGGAGTACCCACTATTCCATGCTCCATTAAAAGAAATTATGTTAAAACTGCCTTATGTGATTTAGGAGCCGGTGCTAGTGTTATTCCTCTTTCCTTATAGCATAGACTTGAATTAAGTAAGTTGACACCTACTGAGATATCCTTGCAAATGGCCGATAAATCAACTGCTATACCTATCGGTATTTGTGAGGACGTGCATGTTGTTGTTGCAAATGTTACTATCTTAACAGACTTTGTCATTTTGGATATTCCTAAGGACGACAATATGTCAATTTCCTTGGTAGACCCTTTTTAAATACTGCAGGTGTTGTTATTGATTGCAACAAAGGCAATGTCACCTTTCATGTTAATGGTAATGAGCATACGGTACACTTCCCGAGGAAACAACCTCAAGTTCACAACATAAATTCTATTGGAAAAATTTCATCCATTATATTTGGAGGTTTTGAATTTCCTCTTCTTACTGCAAAGAAAAAGTATGATATTCTTATTATTGGGGATGTTCATATCCCCGTTGAGGTAACCTAGTGTCACTTTGAAATTTCTTCGGTTTCATGTGATTCGGAATGAGCTTGTTAACAAGATCTGATCAACCTTGTTAGTGGATTCCTTTTGATGAGAATGAGATGGATGAAGTTAGAAGGCACAACCTTCTGTACCCTCTCTTTACTTTCTGTTACATAGAATAAATAAAGTAAAAATAGTATATTTTGTCTGTTTTCTGAATTATCCATGCAATAAAAAAATATCCCGAAAATAAAAGTTCTCCAAATGCCATGCCAATTTAATATGATTTTTCTGGAATATTTAAGAATATTTGGCACTCAGAACATAGCAGGGGGAGCAAGCACCTGGCCACGAGGGTCCAGGGCGCGCCCACCCCTACAGGGCGCGCCCCCTGCCTCGTGGGCCCATGGTGGCTCCCCTCCACTTATTCCTGCACCCACACACTCCTTCCTCCCAAAAAAAATCATTATCCAGCTCAAGCACGAGTTCTAGCTTGTTTTGCTGCCATTTTCGATCTCCTTGCTCAAAGCTCCATTCACAAACTGCTTTGGGGGATTGTTCTTTGGTATGTGACTCCTCCAATGGTCCAATTAGTTTTTGTTCTAGTGCTTTATTCATTGCAAATTCTTGCTGCTTAGGTGACCCTGTTCTTGAGCTTGCATGTTAAATTTATGAGGCCCCAAGTAATTCTAATGCATGATAGAGGCTCTAGGCACTTGCGGGAGTAGTTGCTATCAATTATATTGAGTTTGGTTTACTTTTATTTCGAGTCACTAAAAATTTCAGATATTTTTAGAAAATGGTGAAGAGATTCTTATCGAGGGGCTCTTCTAGCCAAGGCTCTAAGGATAAACAAACTAAGGAGAATGAAAAGCCAAAGTATAATCTTCCTCATGTGGCGGAAGTACGACCGTGTGAATGGCCTTGTGATGATTTCTTGAGAGCAGCCGAGATATATGATGATTTCTATTCCTTGGTTGATAATGCGGGCCTCACCGACTTCCCCCACAACTAGCTTGAACAGTATCTTTTACTCACCAATACTTTTGTGCAAAATTTCTACTTTTATCCTAAGAAATCACCTCCTTTAGTAGAGTTTAAATTATATGATGTTGATAGGGAGATGTCACTATATGAATTTTGCACAGTTTGCAAGATACCCTTCGAGGGCAGCTTAGAGGAACCACATCATAAAGATGTGGAAGGATTTATTGACACTATCACTGTAGGGGAAATTAGGAAAGTTCCCGATGCACGAATAACTAGCATACATTCCCCTGTTTTACGCTACTTTGCAATATTTGCTAGCCGATGCTTAATTTGTCGCAAAAACTATGGAAACCTTAGTATTCCTGATATTATCATTTTGTTCCATGCCTTATTTCGTGATAAATCTTTTAATATGGGCGCTATTATTGCTAGAAGATTAAGCATGAACCGTACTAAGGGCCCCATTTTTGGAGGTATCTATGCTTCACGCCTCGCTAAACATTTCAGGATACCCATTAGGCATTTTGAGGAAGAAGAAAAACTATTGCCCCTTACTTTTCTAGATTACAAGAGCATGGTAGCACATGAGTTTATTATTACAAATGATGAGAATATGCTTAAATATAATTTGAGATATCATAAGAAACACAGTGAAACTATTGTCCTGCATGCACCCTCTTTGTTTGATTTATCTTCAGGCATGTTTCTCGTCTTACCGGAGGCCGCTCGTGCTTACCGAGGCTAGACATCAGCCCCAGAGCCTGAGCCAGAACCACAACTGACCCTTATCTACCATCCTTTTATCAGTGGAATCCGGAGGAGTTTGCCAGCCAGTGGTACCCAGATGATACACCTTAGTACACTAGAGGGAGTAGCTCTGACCCATGGGCATAGACCAACTTAGGACAAAAGCCTAAGCTTGGGGGAGTATGTATTCCTCACGGACTTTACATTCATATTCACACACTCATTCTAGTGTCGGTTCTCATACTCTTTCATTGTACTATCCACGCTAGTTTATTCTATTTTCCTGCTTTCTTCTTGTGTGCTAGATAAACCTTAAGAAAAACCAAAAAAACATTAGTTAGTTTAATTTCCATGCCTGTAGTAGTAATAATTAAAAGAAAAACTCAAAAAGATTTCTCGTTCTTCTTTTTGCTTGTTGGGAGCTTTCCGGTGTAAATAGTTTTATTTCTTTTCTTTCCTTTGGGGGTCGAGAGGAGAAGACTATAATGAAAATGTCTAAGTGGCTCTCATATGCATAATTGATTTACTTTAACCAAGAGCCCATATTACTTTGCCTTCTATCTCGAAATGAATGCTTGCAGATTCTAGCTTAGTCCAATGCACATGCACTATTATTATTATTTACACTGTTCGGTCGTGCAAGTGAAAGGCAATGATGATGATATATGATGAAATGATTGGGATAAGAGGAGCTGGTATGAACTCGACCTCTCTTGTTTTTGTAAATATGATTAGCTAATCATTCCTGATTCAGCCTATTATGAATAAACATGTTTGCAATGACAATTAGAGATTATAGTTGCTTATGCCATGCTTAATTAGCTATGAGTCTATAATGGTTTACCTTGCGTGCCAACATGCTATTAAAATGGTTGTGATGTGGTATAATAGGGTGGTATCCTCCTTTGAATCAATTGAGTGACTCAACTTGGCACATGTTCACGCATGTAGTTGAAACAAAATCAACATAGCCTTCACAATATTTATGTTCATGGTGGATTATATCCTACTCATGCTTGCACTCAATGTCTATTAATTTTAATGCATGTACATGACTATTGTTGCTCCCTCAGTTGGTCGCTTCCTAGTCTTTTTCTAGCCTTCACTTGTACTAAGCGGGAATACTACTTGTGCATCCAAACCCCATAAACCCCAAAGTTATTCCATATGAGTCCACCATACCTACCTATATGCGGTATCTACCTGCCGTTCCAAGTAAATTTGTATGTGCCAAACTCCAAACCTTCAAATAAAATTCTGTTTTGTATGCTCAAACAACTCATGTATCAACTAGAGCTGTCTGTATATTCCATGTTAGGCGGGTTATTCTCAAGAGGAGTGGACTCCGCTCCTCATTCACGAGAAAATGGCTGGTCACCGGGATGCCTAGTCCCATGCTCAAATCAAATCAAAATAATTTAACAAAACTCCCCCAGGATTGTTGTTAGTTTGAGGCACCCATTGTTTCGGGCAAGCCATGGATTGATGTTTGTTGGTGGAGGGGGGAGTATAAAACTTTACCATTCTGTTTGGCAACCGCCTATAATGTGTGTAGCATGGAAGATACCGAGATCTCATAGTTGTTATGTTCACAATGAAAGTATATCGCTCAAAATGCTATTACCTCTGTTTTAAAAATCGAGCTCTGGCACCTCTACAAATCCCTGCTTCCCTCTGCGAAGGGCCTATCTATTTACTTTTATGTTGAGTAATCACCCTCTTATTAAAAAGCACCCACTGGAGAGCACCGCTGTCATTTGCATGCATTACTATTAGTTTATATTGGGTATGACTATGACTGGATCTCTTTTACCATGAATTACAATGTTTAGTCAGTCTTGATCTTTAAAGGTGCTCTGCATTTATGTTTTGCGGTCTCAGAAAGGGCTAGCGAGATACCATGTTATTATAACATATTATGATTGTTTTGAGAAAGTGTTGTCATCCGAGTTTTATTATTATTGCTTGCTAGTTGATTATGCCATTGATATGAGTAAACATGAGACCTAAGTGTTATTGTGAATGTGGTTAGTTATAATATTTGCTGACAACTTGAATGCTAGCTTACATATTTACAACAACAAGAGCAAATAGAGTTTGTAAAAAAATTCTTTACCACTTTCAGTTTATCAACTAAATTGCTTGAGGACAAGAAAATGTTTAAGCTTGGGGGAGTTGATACGTCTCCGTCGTATCTACTTTTCCAAACACTATTGCCCTTGTTTTAGACTCTAACTTGCATGATTTGAATGGAACTAACCCAGACTGACGCTGTTTTCAGCAGAACTGCCATGGTGTTATTTTTGTGCAGAAATAAAAGTTCTCGGAATGACCTACAAATCCATGGAGCCACTTTTTAGAATTAATAAAAAATACTAGCAAAAGAAGTAGCGTCAGGGGGCCCACACCCTGGTCATGAGGGTGGGGGGGGGGCGCCCTAGGCCCACACCCTAGTCATGAGGGTGGGGGGGCGCGCCCCCTCCTCTAGGGCGCGCCCCCTGCCTCGTCGGCCCCATGGACGTCCACCAACCTCAACTCCAACTCCATATATTTGCTTTCGCGGAGAAAAATAATAAGAGAAGAAGAGTTCATCGCGTTTTACGATACAAAGCCGCTGCCAAGCCCTAAAACCTCTTGGGAGGGCTGATCTGGAGTCCGTTCGGGGCTCCGGAGAGGGGAATCCATCGCCGTCGTCATCAACCACCATCCTCCATCACCAATTTCATGATGCTCACCGATACGTTCATTTTGCATCATGCTTTTATATCAATATTTATTACATTATGGGTTGTTATTACACATTATGTCACAATACTTATGGCTATTCTCTCTTATTTTACAAGGTTTATCATGAAGAGGGAGAATTTCGGCAGCTGGGATTCTGGCTGGAAAAGGAGCACATATTGGAAACCTATTTTGCACAGCTCCAAAAGTCCTGAAACTCCAGGAAAGTCATTTTTGGAATTAATAAGAATTATTGAGCAAAGAAAGTACCAGAGGGGGCCCACACCCTGGCCACAAGGGTGGGGGGCGCACCCACCTCTATTGGGCGCACCCCTTTGTCTCGTGGGCCCACTGGTGGCCCTCTGGTGCCCATCTTTTGCTATATGAAGGCTTTTACCCTGGAAAAAATCATAAGCAAGCTTACGGGACGAAACTCCACCGCCACGAGGTGGAACCTTGGCGGAACAAATCTAGGGCTCCGGCAGAGCTGTTCTGCCGGGGAAACTTCTCTCCGGGAGGGGGAAATCATCACCATCGACATCATGAACGATCCTCTCATCTGAAGGGGTCAATCTCCATCAACATCTTCACTAGCACCATCTCCTCTCAAACCCTAGTTCATCTCTTGTATCCAATCTTGTATCCAAAACCACAAATTGGTACGTGTGGGTTGCTAGTAGTGTTGATTACTCCTTATAGTTGATGCTAATTGGTTTACTTGGTGGAAGATCATCTGTTCAGATCCTTAATGCATATTAATACTCCTCTGATTATGAACGTGAATATGCTTTGTGAGTAGTTACGTTTCTTCCTGAGGACATGGGTGAAGTCTTGCTATTAGTAGTCATGTGAATTTGGTATTCATTCGATATTTTGATGAGATGTATGTTGTCTCACCTCTAGTGGTGTTATGTGAACGTCGACCACATGAAACTTCACCATTATTTGGGCCTAGAGGAAGGCATTGGGAAGTAATAAGTAGATGATGGGTTGCTAGAGTGACAGAAGCTTAAACCCTAGTTTAGAAGTTGCTTCGTAAGGGGCTGATTTGGATCCATTAGTTTCATGCTATGGTTAGGTTTACCTTAATACTTCTTTTGTAGTTGAGGATGCTTGCAATAGGGGTTAATCATAAGTGGGATGCTTGTCCAAGAAAGGGCAGTACCCAAGCACCGGTCCACCCACATATCAAATTATCAAAGTAATGAACGCGAATCATATGAGTGTGATGAAACTAGCTTGATGATAATTCCCATGTGTCCTCGGGAGCGCTTTTATCATTATAAGAAACTGTCCAGGCTTGTCCTTTGCTACAAAAAGGATTGGGCCACCTTGTTGCACTCTATTTACTTTCATTGCTTGTTACCCGTTACAAATTATCTTATCACAAAACAATATGTTACCTACAATTTCAGTGCTTGCAGAGAATACCTTACTGAAAACCGCTTGTCATTTCCTTCTGCTCCTCGTTGGGTTCGACTCTCTTACTTATCGAAAGGACTATGATAGATCCCCTATACTTGTGGGTCATCAAGACTCTTTTCTGGCACCGTTGCCGGGGAGTGAAACGCCTTTGGTGAGTGGAACTTGGTAAGGAAACAATTATATAGTGTGCTGAAATTTTCTGTCACTTGTTACTATGGAAACTAATCCTTTGAGGGTCTTGTTCGGGGCATCTTCGCCCCGACCAGTAGAGCAAAGAGTTGCTCCTCAACCTACTGAACCTACTGAAAATGTTTACTTTGAGATTCCTTTGGGTATGATAGAGAAACTGCTAGCTAATCCCTTTGCAGGGAGATGGAACATTGCATCCCGATTTACACCTTATCTACGTGGATGAAGTTTGTGGATTATTTAAGCTTGCAGGTATTCCCGATGATGTTGTTAAAAGGAAGGTCTTTCCTTTATCTTTGAAGGGAGACACATTCACATGGTATAGGCTATGTGATGATACGGGATCTTGGAATTATAAACGATTGAAGTTGGAATTTCACTAGAAGTTCTATCCTATGCATCTTGTTCATCGTGATCGTAATTACATATATAATTTCTGGCCTCGTGAAGGAGAAAGCATCGCTCAAGCTTGGGGAAGGCTTAAGTCAATGTTATATTCATGCCCCAATCATGAGCTCTCAAGAGATATGATTATTCAAAAAAATTATGCTCGGCTTTCTCTCAATGATCGCACCATGCTCGATACTTCCTATGCTAGTTCTTATATGCTGAAGACTACTGAATTCAAGTGGGATTTATTGGAAATAATTAAACGCAACTCTGAAGATTGGGGTTCCGACGATGGTAAGGAGTCAGGTATGACACCTAAGTTTGATTGTGTTAAATCTTTTATGGATACTGATGCTTTTGGTGGATTTAGTGCTAAATATGGACTTGACTCTGAGATAGTAGCCTATTTCTGTGAATATTTTGCTACTCATGTTGATCTCCCTAAGGAGAATTGGTTTAAATATAATCCTCCCATTGAAGTAAAAGTAGTTGCACCTGTTATAGTTGAAGAACAGACTATCACTTATAATGATCCTATTATTCCTACTACTTATGTTGAGAAACCACCTTTTCATGTTAGAATAAAGGGTCATGCTAAAACTTCAATTGTGGTTCGTAAGAGTAATACTAGCACATATACACCTCCTGAGAAAATTAAAGTTGAATCTAGTATTGCTATGGTTAATGATCTCTTGGATGATAATATAGATGGGCGTGTTATTTACTTCTGTGATGAAGCTGCTAATATTGCTAGACCAGATGCTAAGATACATAGACCTGTTGTAGGCATGCCTGTTATTTCTGCTAAAATAGGAGATCATTGTTATCATGGCTAAAATGATATGGGTGCTAGTGCTAGTGCAATACCTTTTTCCTTATATGAAGAAATTATGCATGATATTGCACCCGTTGAGTTAGAAGATATTGATGTTGCAATTAAGCTTGCTAATAGAGATACTATTTCACCATTTGGTATTGTTAGAGATGTTGAAGTCTTGTGTGGGAAAGTTAAATATCCTGTTGATTTTCTTGTTCTGGGTTCCCCACAAGATAGCTTTTGTCACATTATATTTGGTAGACCCTTCTTGAATACTGTTAATGCTAAGATCGATTGCGAAAAGAATGTTGTTACAATTGGCTTGGGGGATATGAAACATGAGTTTAATTTTGCTAAATTTCATAGACAACCCCATGATAAAGAATTGCCTAGTAAGGATGAGATTATTGGTCTTGCTTCTATTGCCGTGCCTCCTACTGATCCGTTAGAACAATATTTGCTAGACCATGAAAATGATATGTTTATGGATGAAAGAAAGGAAATAGATGAAGTATTCCTTCAACAGGGTCCTATTCTGAAACACAACTTGCCTGTTGAAATCCCAGGGGATCCCCCTCCACCCAAGGGTGATCCCGTGTTTGAGCTCAAATCTTTACCTGATAATCTTAAATATGCTTATCTTGATGAAAAGAAGATATATCCTGTTATTATTAGTGCTAACCTTTCAGAGCAAGAAGAGGAAAGATTATTGAAAACTCTGAAGAAGCACAGTGCTGCTATTGGATATACTCTAGATGATCTTAAGGGCATCAGTCCCACTTTATGCCAACATAAAATTAAATTGGACGAAGGCTCCAAACCGGTTAGAGATCACCAACGACGGTTAAATCCTAAGATGAAAGAAGTGGTAAGAAAGGAGATACAAAAGCTCCTTGAGGCAGGTATAATTTATCCTGTTGCTGATAGTGATTGGGTAAGTCCTGTCCATTGCATTCCTAAGAAGGGAGGTATTACTGTTGTTCCTAATGATAAATATGAATTGATTCTGCAAAGAATTATTACAGGTTATAGGATGGTAATTGATTTCCGTAAATTAAATAAAGCTACTAAGAAAGATCATTACCCGTTACCTTTTATTGATCAAATGCTAGAAAGACTATCCAAACATACACATTTCTGCTTTCTAGATGGTTATTCTGGTTTCTCTCAAATACCTGTGTCAACGGATGATCAATCAAAAACTACTTTTACTTGCCCTTTCGGTACTTTTGCTTATAGACGTATGCCTTTTGGTTTATGTAATGCACCTGCTACTTTTCAAAGATGCATGATGGCTATATTCTCTGACTTTTGTGAAAAGATTTATGAGGTATTCATGGATGACTTCTCCGTTTATGGATCCTCTTTTGATGATTGCTTGAGCAACCTTGATCGAGTTTTGCAGAGATGTGAGGACACTAGTCTTGTCTTGAACAAGGAAAAGTGCCACTTTATGGTTAATGAAGGCATTGTCTTGGGGCATAAAATTTCTGAGAGAGGTATTGAAGTTGATAAAGCTAAAGTTGATGCTATTGAAAAGATGCCATGTCCCAAGGACATTAAAGGTATAATAAGTTTCCTTGGTTATGCCGGTTTTTATAGGAGGTTCATTAAGGACTTCTCTAAAATCTCTAGGCCTCTGACTAATTTATTGCAAAAAGATATTCCTTTTTTCTTTGATGATGATTGTGTAGAAGCATTTGAAATACTTAAGAAAGCTTTGATCACTACACCTATTGTTCAACCACTTGATTGGAATTTACCCTTTGAAATTATGTGTGATGCTAGCGATTATGCTGTAGGTGCTGTTCTAGGGCAAAGGGTTGATAAGATATTAAATGTTATCCAGTATGCTAGTAAAACTCTTGATACTGCCCAGAGAAATTATGCTACTACTGAAAAAGAATTCTTAGCAGTTGTATTTGCATGTGATAAGTTAAGACCTTATATTGTTGATTCTAAAGTAACTATTCACACTCATCATGCTGCTATTAAATATCTTATGGAAAAGAAAGATGCTAAACCTAGACTTATTAGATGGGTCCTCTTGCTCCAGGAATTTGATTTGCATATTATTGATAGAAAGGGAGTTGAGAACCCCGTTGCAGACAACTTGTCTAGGTTAGAGAATGTTCTTGATGACCCACTACCTATTGATGATAGCTTCCCTGATGAACAATTAGCGGTCATTAATGCTTCTCCTACTGCTCCATGGTATGCTGATTATGCTAATTACATTGTTGCTAAATTTATACCACCTAGTTTCACATACCAGCAAAATAAAAAGTTCTTTTATGATTTAATACATTACTTCTGGGATGACCCACACCTTTATAAAGAAGGAGTAGATGGTGTTATCAGACGTTATGTACCTGAGCATGAACAGGAACATATCCTATGCAAGTGTCACTTTGAACCATATGGAGGACACCACGCTGGAGATAGAACTGAACATAAGGTATTGCAATCCGGTTTTTATTAGCCTACTCTCTTCAAAGATGCCCGTAAGTTTGTCTTATCTTGTGATGAATGTCAAAGAATTGGTAATATTAGTAGACGTCAAGAAATGCCTATGAATTATTCTCTTGTTATTGAACCATTTGATGTTTGGGGCTTTCATTATATGGGACCTTTTCCTGCCTCCAATGGATACACACATAGTTTAGTTGTTTTTGATTACGTTACTAAGTGGGTAGAAGCTATTCCAACTAGTAGTGCTGATCATAACACCTCTATTAAGATGCTTAAAGAAGTTATTTTCCCGAGGTTTGGAGTCCCTAGATATCTCACGACTGATGGTGGTTCACATTTTATTCATGGTGCTTTTCATAAAATACTTGCTAAGTATGATGTTAATCTAGAATTGCATCTCCCTATCACGCACAGTCTAGTGGTCAAGTAGAATTGAGTAATAGAGAGCTCAAATTAATTTTGCAAAAGACTGTTAATAGATCTAGAAAGAATTGGTCCAAGAAACTTGATGATGCATTATGGGCCCATAGAACTGCATATAAAAATCCTATGGGTATGTCTCCGTATCAGATGGTTTATGGAAAAGCGTGTCACTTACCTCTTGAACTTGAACATAAGGCATATTGGGCCATTAAAGAGCTCAACTATGATTTCAAACTTGTCGGTGAGAAGA
Source organism: Triticum dicoccoides (assembly GCF_002162155.2). Lineage (NCBI taxonomy): Eukaryota > Viridiplantae > Streptophyta > Magnoliopsida > Poales > Poaceae > Triticum > Triticum dicoccoides. The sequence continues at coordinate 518,962,542 of NC_041391.1, forward strand.
GGTTATTTGACATTAGCTCACTTGATGAATGGAGAACCCAAGCCTATGAGAATGCCAAGCTGTTTAAAGAAAAAGTTAAAAGATGGCATGACAAAAGGATACAAAAGCGTAACGTAGGTGATTATGTGTTGTTATTCAACTCTCGTTTAAGGATTTTTCCAGGAAAACTTCTCTCTAAATGGGAAGATCCTTACATTATCGAGGACGTCTATCATTTCAGTGCCATAAAAATCAACAACTTCAAAGGCACAAATCCGAAGGTGGTGAACGGTCAAAGAATCAAACATTATATCTCAGGTAATCCTATAAATGTTGAAACTAATATTGTTGAAACCGTAACCCCAGAGGAATACATAAAGGACACTTTCCAGAATGTTTCAGACTCCGAAAAGGAATAGGTATGTGGTACGGTAAGCAAACCGACTCCAAAACAGTTCTAATGGCATTTTTTCTCTGTTTTGGAATATTTAAGAATTTAGGGAAGCAAGAAGTAATCTGGGAAGGACAAGAGGCCTCCACGAGGGTGGAGGGCGCGCCCCCCTGCCTCGTGGGCACCTCGTGTGTCTCCCGGACTCCGTTTTCTTGCACGTTACTTCTTTTGGTCGTTAAAAAATCATTATATAATCTCCTGAAGGTTTTGACCATCGTATCACGCAAAAATCTTCTGTTTTCGCTTCGAGCTGTTTCTGTTACAGATTTAGAGCAATATGTCTTCTCAAGAGTCAATCAGGGAGAGTCGGGTGTACCACCCGACGCCAGGTCCAGGAGCAAACAACAATGGTTATCACTTTGGGACATCAAGGGAGGGTGAAATGGCGGCCGATTTGAAAAGGATAGATGCCATGGAGGAGGATCAAGAAGTTACCTCTCGCTTCCAAGCAAGATTCATGATGGGGGAACTACAAAGCTCAGCTATTCCAAACTCGGTCATCCCTTCCAATGTTAAATTTCTTTCTTATGAAAATATGAAAAAGAGTGTCACTTGTTCTCCAGAAGCTATGCAGCATCCTTGGGTAAAGGAGCATTAGCTGTCACGGGCAAGCTCCGCAAGGAAAATATGGACCTCAAGCAACAAGTAAATAAGCTCGAGGAGGAGAATCATATCCTGAGGGGCATCATCGCCAAGAAGATCACAACCCCAACTCTGAAGAAGGAGACATAATTACATGGGTATGGGCACTCCCCTTGGCAACTGCCAAGCTTGGGGGAGGTGCCCCGGTATCGTATCACCATCACACTCCTATCTTTACTGCTTTACTTAGTTCGGTCCTTTTGATAATATCTAGATCTAGTAGAATAATGTTTTGGTTTGAATTAGTTTTGAGTTTTGCTTTGTGATCCTTCTATGTAATCGAGTCCGTGAGTTATATATAATAAAGATTAGTGTTGAGTCAAGGGCTTTGCTATCTTGCCATGATCTTAAGAAAATAAAAAGAAATAAAAGAGTTCATATTGATCTTATGGATAGTAATGACTTCACATATAAAGAGTATGAGGCATAAAAGTTGTTGAGAGTTGACAAACATAGTTTTGGTCATCGTTGCAATTAATAGGAAGTAATAAAGAAAGAAAGGTTTGCACATATAAATATACTATCTTGGACATATTTTATAATTGTGAGCACTCATTAAAGTATGACATGCTAAAGAGTTGATGTTGGACAAGGAAGACAACGTAATGGTTTATGTTTTCTCACATCTCAGTTAAAGTATATTGTCATGAATCATCCAACATGTTGAGCTTGCCTTTCCTCCTCGTGCTAGCCAAATTCCTTGCACCAAGTAGAGATACTACTTGTGCTTCCAAATATCCTTAAACCCAGTTTTGCCATGAGAGTCCACCATATCTACCTATGGATTGAGTAAGATCCTTCAAGTAAGTTGTGATGTTGCATGCAATAAAAATTGCTCTCTAAATATGCATGACTTATTAGTGCGGAGAAAATAAGCTTTATACGATCATGTGATATGGAAGTAATAAAAGCAACGGACTGCATAATAAAGGTTCATATCACAAGTGGCAATATAAAGTGACGTTCTTTTGCATTAAGATTTTGTGCATCCAACCCTAAAAGCACATGACAACCTCTGCTTCCCTGTGCGAAGGGCCTATCTTTTACTTTATGTCTTTTACTTTATGCAAGAGTCAAGGTGATCTTCACCTTTCCCTTTTTCATTTTATCCTTTGGCAAACACCTCGTGTTGGAAAGATCCTGATATATATATATATCCAATTGGATGTAAGTTATCATGAACTATTATTGTTGACATCACCCAAAGGTGAATACGTTGGGAGGCAAAATTATAAGCCCCTATCTTTCTCAGTGTCCGATTAAAACTCCATAACCATAAGTATTGCGTGAGTGTTAACAATTGTAGAAGACTATATAATAGTTGAGCATGTGGACTTGCTGAAAAGCTCTATTCTTGACTCTTTCTGATGTTATGATAAATTGCAATTGCTTCAGTGACTGAGATTATAGTTTTCTAGTTCTCAATGAAGTTTCTGAACCATACTTGACATTGTGAATAGATTGTTACTTGAGCATAAGAAATCATATGACAAAATCTATATATGTTGCTGTTATAAGAATGATCCTGATGCCCTCATGTCCGCATTTTATTTTTATCAACACCTCTATCTCTAAACATGTGGACATATTTTTCGATATCGTCTTCCGCTTGAGGACAAACGAGGTCTAAGCTTGGGGGAGTTGATACGTCCATTTTGCATCATGCTTTTATATCAATATTTATTACATTACTAGTTGACCCGTTGTGCCAAATGGCGCAGAGACCCGCTAAAGCCATGTTGTCAATGAAAATAGTTTCATTTTGCAAGGACATACAGTCCAGCGACCCGTTGAATCCATGTGCGTGTTGTTGTTTTTTTGCATGTTTTAGTTGGTTTAATTGTAGTCGAGGACATATGATAACAAAATTTACCCCCTTTAGTAAATAAAAGAATGAAGAATGTTATCTACAATGAGATATACACACACATTTTAATTTATCTCTGACCCAAATGGCGTAGAGTCCAATATGATACCATGGGAGCGTTGAAAATATTTGCATTTTTTCTATAACTTTATGTTTGAGGAAGCGCAAAGACCATGTCAAATCCAAAGTGTTTTTAAAATATTTGGTTGTGCTAGTAGAAGTAGGTTTTAGAAACATTAGGGTAGCATGCATATTTTGTTATCTTATTCAGGTAACATAGAGCCAAATGGCGCAAGGTATATGACATACAACTTTACCGTGAAGATGCGATGTGATATCTTCCTTGACCTAATGTTCAAACATATTTGGAGATCAAACCCATAATTGGTGTCACCTGTCTTAATTAAAACCCAAAACACCTACCTTGTGCAACATGGCCTTTTACCATGGGAACAATTATTAGCACAAACAGAGTTCGGATATTACATGTTACATAAGACTTTGGCTTGAGAAACTGTCCTGTTATAGGTATATAAATTTCCTACTTTTAATCACAGCAGCAAACAAGAACCTTCTTAAATGGCAAACTCCCTTATGCATATCTGTTTCAAAATTCAACTTGTGAACACAGGTGAAACATTTCATCAATGCACAATAAAATATTGAACACACATAATAGTCTAGTTGGGAATCCAAATAATTGACTGACACATCAGCATACACTCGAATCATAGAAAATTTGTTGTTTCCGGAAATGGAAACTAACATCAACAAGTCACATGCTCCATCTGCCCTTTGGACTGCTCTCTCCTCATGCCTCCCCTTCAATCACTCACCATATTAATAACACCTGAATACAAAAAATCACTTATGAATTATACAAGCATGCAAAATATTGTATACTGTGAAGCATATCAATGCCACAAAAAGATGGGCACTCTCACATTGAAAAACAGAAAATATAATAAACTATGTATTAAAGAGATATGGTCTAGAATGGTCTAATATAAACCCATATATTTTCTATAAAAAGTTTCCTTTTTGTGATATATTGTCTTTAAAAGATAGGTCAAATTGTTAAAAACTGACATGTAAACAACAAACACAAACTATAGCCAGTCACCAGTCAGCAAAGCCCTATTTTTTTGCAAGGCCAACATCACGGCAACCATCACTCATGGCCTGCCTTGGAGGCACGATGTGAAGGTTGCCAAAGGTCAGTGCTACTACAGGTGTTTCTATTCACATCATCAATAGTTCATGTATGCACCTATTAGGTAATTCCAAGTTTTCATTCAGATTTATCCTCTTCAAAGGATATGGGGTACACGGTAGCTGGACGGGGACCTGCAGCCTAAGACAACCTGAATAAGCAAATATAGAAACTACCCTGTAGTTCTAAAGATCTGAAATACAACTGCATGGACAAAGTGTTGCTGCGAAATAATCGTACGTGTATATACAGTAGCGTGTTGTTGATTCCATAGAGCAAATTTACCATCAGCTAAGTTGGTTCTTTCGTTGTGCATGAACTCATACACAAGTATGTTCTCCCTGTCTTGCTGACTGTAACCAGTGAATGTTACCAGGTTCCAATGACATATTCCAGAAAGCAATGCTACCTAAAACAAGTAGACCTTCACAGCAGACTACTCCCTTCGTCCCAAAATAAGTGTCTCAACTCTAGTAAAACTTTGTAACAGAGTTGAGACACTTATTTTAGGACGGAGGGCGCACATGTAAGCTAGCCAACTCATCAGGACAACATCGGTAAGAAAAGAAATGCATGAGCATATGGTACATTGTCATGCAACGATGCAACCATAGCATGACATGGCTGTTCAGTAGACCATTACAACAGACCACAAGAGGGGGTGTGCAGATACAGAATGCAAAGGAAATGTCAAAAGGCAGGAACTAAAATTGCAGAAACATAAAAGAAGGATTACTACTAATCTAAGATAGTGAGGAAACAATTGTCATATGCTCAAAGCACATTAAGAGGTCATTGGATAAAGAAAAAACAGAATAGTCAAACATATCAGGATCTTTTTTCACAACAGGACCAAGCCATACTATAAAAGCAGAAACAAGTAAACACATGAGAAGGTGCACATAAATTTAACTACTTGGCATAAAATAACATAAGTTCATCATCTAACAACAAGAGCCTACACTGGTATATAATTATAGAAGATATTATGTATGCAGATATGATGATATTAACCCTATTCGATTATTCAATTTGATGTGATGCTAAGAAGCACACATCTGAGCCGTCTATTTCTTTTCTCAAAGAAAATAACACCAGGATTATTTTTAGTAAGAAGTGCAACAACAATCATGCCTCAGTTGATAAATAATAAAGGAGTACTCGGAATATATACAAACTTGACTCAAAGAGCATTATATTGTCCATTTTGAACATAAATCAAGCAAACCAACATGGGCTCTGCACAAAAACTGCACTATAATTCTTGAGATGGGCTGAAAGAAGAAGGTAAGTAACCTGCAACCAAATAAGAGGATGCCATAATTGCTAGTGAGGCTTGACCCAAAACCTAAGTTGCGCTCTTCCCTACCCCTATTCTGTACATATACTGGAAAAAGTGTCCAACCGAGAGCATATTCAAAATCTACAGCTCCTTGGAAGAAGGCCCTTCTCCATAGTAACTAAGCAAGCTTACGAAGGTCTTGTGATTTTATTTGAACAAGGCTATTATGTGGAAGTAAAACCATTCTAATAACTATGGAGCTGCAAAGGTATACTCCAAACAATGATGAGATACAGTGACAATTCTGGTATAGAGCATAATGTTCATGAGATACATACAGTGAAAACTGTGGTATGGGAATGGCCAATTAGGATCCCTGGTCTTTAACAAATACCTAATATCCAAACTTCCAATTATTATGGAATGATGCATATGTGTATGTAATTAGCTGCACGTACAATATATTCCTTCATTTGAAAACACTTGTCCTTAACCTCTCAAGTTTTAGTTAATTAATCAGTCACATATAATTGTCAGCATATATTATAGGCAGATAGAAGTACGTGAACAAACTCTAGGACATGGCATCGTGCTTCTGTCAGGAGGATTCCCGGAGCAGGTGAGCAGCTACGGCAAGCTCCTCTGTAGTCGCCTTCACCTCCTCCATGTACACCTATGTGAAGAACAAGATGCACAAATCATAAGCTTAACTAACATTTGGCATCTCGTACTGCTAAGAAACCACACCTGAAAGCTATCATCATCCCCTAAGCACCCCTCCTTGTGCATTTATACAAACAACTATCGTCCTCCCCTGAGCACTCCTCCTTGTGCATTTATACAAATAGCAAGTGCTCGCATCTGCAATCTCAAAGGCAAAACGAGATAATTAGAGAGAGAGAGAAAGAGATTTTGTAGGGAAATCACACGCACACTTAGGTGTCAAGGGTATCTATGAATCAGACATAAATTCTTTATATATTGGCGGAGTATGGCGTAAAAAGCACACTGAACAAAACAAGAACATGTGCTTTTCTTACCTAAGTTGCCATGCCGCTGCATTAGCTAAGCCTCCATATCTGGCCACAGGCCACCAGCGTCATCGCTCGCACATACCACCCTACGAGCCAAAACCATATCATTCTTCCCGAATCGCAGAGAGAGAAAGAGAAAGAGAGAGAGAGAGAGAGAGAGAGAGAGAAGATGTACATGTGGATGTGGTTGAACAGCGCTATGAAGGTCCAACCGTGCAGATCAGGGGGAACCAGGGAGGCAGCCTCCGGTCGGCCAGCGCGCAAGGGGAGGACGAGACAGGGATGGAGGCAGCGGAGCTCGGACCGCCATTATTCGTCCTCCTGCCTCCTGTGCAGCAGAGAGGGTTGGGCGGACGCGGTGCTCGGCGCTAGCATAGCGACATGAGAGAGGTTCGGGAGGAGAAGAGAACGGAGGGTCACGACGGAGAGGAAGGAGGTGGTGGGTTTCGTCGCTGACGAGGACGGATATGGAGATGGAGATTGGGGAGAGGAGAGGAGCGCGCGTCCGAGGGAGTTCAGGTGGCGGCGTGGAAATCTCTCGTCAAACCTAGGTTTTCACCCATCAGCGCGGACGCAGCACGCATGTCGCGCGCGGCGCGGGACAGGCACATTGGCCCAAACCGCTCTGGCACGTTCCCCGGGTGACCCAATCAATAGTAACCCACCGACTCATGGGACCAGCCGCTAATCTGGGCCACCCGTCATAGTGGGAAGAGGTAAGGGCGGGTGTACATTCGCCAGTCCATCCCACCCACCAATCGAAGACTACGCTGTGCAAATCACGCGGCGCCCACTAAACGACACCTCCCGCAAATGGCTCCACCCAACGAGAAGCCCGCGCCTTTCAAAGTGGACGGCATCGACGCGTGACAGATGACACTGACGCGCGGGACCATAATGGGACAGGGGCCACCGCATAGAGGGAGAAACGCGGAATATCGGTCACAGATGACTTAAAAAAAGAAAGCGGCCAGTACGAGTTGGATGCGACGCGGCGTGGGAAGAGCGGACACCCCGTCTCCAGACGCGAGACACGATGCAAGCGACAGGCATGGATGGGCCAGTCGACGCTGCGCACGACCAGGAAATCCTAGACGGGACGCCACGAGACCACGCAGTAGAGCCGCTGCAACCGATGGGTGGGACCAGCAGCAGTACGGGACAACATGTCACTGCAGCAGCGGCAGGGGTGTGCACAAGTCGGGTGAACATGCGCCTGACCACCCTGCGTGGGCCCTCCAAGACGGACGACGCACCGCAGCCCCTCCGTGACACACGCCGCACGACCTGCCCGACAACCCATCCCGTGAGGAGCCTAGCCACGGCAGCCGACGAGCGGGGCTAGAAGCAGCACGGGACCATCTGTTAGCGCGTGGAGACTGCCCAAAGTGGGTGTGCATGCGTTGTCCAACCACCCTTCGCGGCTTCCCCGGACGCACGACGCGAGCCGCGGATCGAACGCGTGGTGCGCGAGGATAGGCCCTTTCTCACCCGTCAGGGATTCACCCAGCCAATACCGCGGCCACAAGAGCCCACCAGTCATGGACGTGGAAAAAATCACCAACAGGGTGAAACTGGAGTCAGCGAACAGAAAGCAATCGAATGGCCAAAAGGAAACGGTTGACCAGAAAGAGCTCGATCGAATGGCCAACGTAGGTTGAAATCGAGGGAGCTCCCTAGGAGCGAGTTGTCCAGCCTCATTATTTGTTTAAATGGGATGTTATTACACATTATGTCACAATACTTATGGCTATTCTCTCTTATTTTACAAGGTTTATCATGAAGAGGGAGAATGCCGGCAGCTGGGATTCTGGCTGGAAAAGGAGCAAATATTAGAAACCTATTCTGCATAGATCCGAAAGTCCTGAAACTCCACGAAAGTCGTTTTTGGAATTAATAAGAATTATTGAGCAAAGAAAGCACCAGAGGGGGCCCACACCCTGGCCACGATGGTGGGGGGCGCGCCCACCCCTGCTGGGCGCGGCCCCTATCTCGTGGGCCCCCGGGTGGCCCTCCGGTGCCCATCTTTTGCTATATTAAGGCTTTTACCCTGGAAAAAAAAATCATAAGCAAGCTTACAGGAAACTCCGCCGCCACAAGGCGGAACCTTGGCGGAACCAATCTAGGGCTCCGGCAGAGCTGTTCTGCCGGGGAAACTTCTCTCCGGGAGGGGGAAATCATCACCATCATCATCACCAACGATCCTCTCATTGGGAGGGGGTCAATCTCCATCAACATATTCACCAGCACCATCTCCTCTCAAACCCTAGTTCATCTCTTGTATCCAATCTTGTATCCAAAACCAGAAATTAGTACCTGTGGGTTGCTAGTAGTGTTGATTACTCCTTGTAGTTGATGCTAATTGGTTTACTTGGTGGAAGATCATATGTTCAGATCCTTAATGCATATTAATACTCCTCTGATTATGAATATGAATATGCTTTGTGAGTAGTTATGTTTGTTCCTGAGGACATGGGTGAAGTCTTGCTATTAGTAGTCATGTGAATTTGGTATTTGTTCGATATTTTGATGAGATGTATGTTGTCTCTCCTCTAGTGGTGTTATGTGAACGTCGACTACATAAAACTTCACCATTAGTTGGGCCTAGAGGAAGGCATTGGGAAGTTATAAGTAGATGATGGGTTGCTAGAGTGACAGAAGCTTAAACCCTAGTTTAGAAGTTGCTTCGTAAGGGGCTGATTTGGATCCATTAGTTTCATGCTATGGTTAGGTTTACCTTAATACTTATTTTGTAGTTGCGGATGCTTGCAATAGGGGTTAATCATAAGTGGGATGCTTGTCCAAGAAAGGGCAGTACCCAAGCACCGGTCCACCCACATATCAAATTATCAAAGTAACTAACGCGAATCATATGAGCGTGATGGAACTAGCTTGACGATAATTCCCATGTGTCCTCGGGAGCGCTTTTCTCATTATAAGAAATTGTCCAGGCTTGTCCTTTGCTACAAAAAGGATTGGGCCACCTTGCTGCACTCTATTTACTTTCATTACTTGTTACCCATTACAAATTATCTTATCACAAAACTATATGTTACCTACAATTTTAGTGCTTGCATAGAATACCTTACTAAAAACCGCTTGTCATTTCCTTCTGCTCCTCGTTGGGTTCGACACTCTTACTTATCGAAAGGACTATAATAGATTCCCTATACTTGTGGGTCATCACTCACCGCCATGCGTGAGTAATTCCATCATAGGCTTGCTGGACGGTGATGGGTTGGTTGATATTTACCATGTAATCGAGTTAGTTTTGTTAGGGTTTGATCCCTAGTAACTACTATGTTCTGAGATTGATGTTGCTATGACTTTGCTATGCTTAATGCTTGTCACTAGGGCCCGAGTGCCATAATTTCAGATGTGAACCTATTATGTTTTCATGAATATATGTGAGTTCTGGATCCTATCTTGCAAGTCTATAGTCACCTATTATGTGTTATGATCCTTTAACCCCGAAGTGACAATAATCGGGATACTTACCGGTGATGACCGTAGTTTGAGGAGTTCATGTATTCACCAAGTGTTAATGCTTTGGTCCGGTTCTCTATTAAAAGGAGGCCTTAATATACCTTAGTTTCCATTAGGACCCCGCTGCCATGGGAGGGTAGGATAGAAGATGTCATGCAAGTTCTTTTCCATAAGCACGTATGACTATATTCGGAATACATGCCTACATTACATTGATGAACTGCAGCTAGTTCTGTGTCACCCTATGTTATAACTATTACATGAGGAATCGCATCCGAATTAATTATCCATCACCGATCCAATGCCTACGAGCTTTTCACATATTGTGCTTTGCTTAGTTACTTTGCTGTTGCTATTGTTACAATTACGACAAAACTGCTACTGTTAATTTTGCTATCATTACCGTTACTTCCATACTACATTGCTACTAAATACCTTGCTGCAGATACTAAGTTATCCAGGTGTGGTTGAATTGACAACTCAACTGCTAATACTCGAGAATATTCTTTGGCTCCCCTTGTGTCGAATCAATAAATTTGGGTTGAATACTCTACCCTCAAAAACTATTGCGATCCCCTATACTTGCGGGTTATCACCCATGGACACCGCCGGCGGGGGCCGTCCCGGATTCGGCCCCCAACCGAACACCATTTCGGAGACCAGTATGGCTCCGGAATCAGGCAAGCAACCTTCTTCAAAAGAAGGGGGTGCGCTTGTTCTGCCGATGACCTATGTCCACCCAAAGGCGCCAGATACTTTGTTGGAGGCGCTGCAAAGCGCTTCCACTGTTAAAGAGCACCGTACCTTTATGGGTGCGATGATTGAGAAAATTCAGTCCACAAAGAGCGGGCTGACCGAAGCCTGCACAAGCCTTCTAACAGGCTTTGAGGTAAGCGGTGAAGTTTAAACATAAAAGCAATATCACAGTGTAGATAGTAGCCCCTGATGCACTGTTCGGTGTTCGAAAAGAAAAGCTGGACAGAGGATCAATTAATTTTCGCAGGAGACTAACCATGAAATATCTACATGAACAAGAAGGCGTCGTTATGAGCTACAACCGCTCATACTACGGAGGTCTCCGGACTAAAGCAGAGTCTGGAGCAGGCCAAGAAAGAGCTCGGCCATGTAAAGAAGCAGCTAGAGGATAACCAAGGTATGGAAAAAAAACCTTGTCCGTATTGAAATACAGATAAGTAATTTATTTTGACTAAAAAATGTCATGATATGTATTTAGGAGCAGCAACCGAGGTCGAGGCTCTCAAGAAGGCGCTAGCCGAGGCCGAAAAGAAAACAACAAAGGAGCATGCCGCTCGTGAAAAGCACGAGGCCAGGGTTGTTAAGGTTCAATAAGAGCTTCAAGAGGCCGTGAAGAGGTGCAAGGCCTTGGAGCAAAGTATGTCGGACAAAGAATCCAAACTCACCAAGTGTCAGGACCCCGACTCAATACCACATCGATCTAGCATGTAACACCTCGTATCACTTTGCGGCCTCACGCACGGTATTCCACGGGTGTCGCCTTACCTTTGCCCGGGACCGTTTGCGCCTTTTGGCACACGTATATGACAGTGTCGCTAGCATCCATATGATAAGGAGTCCGGGCTGACATGGCTAGTCGTAAACCCAAAGTGGCACAGACTTACAGGGACAGGCATCCATGACCCAACATCGAACGTGTCGGTCATCAGCGAGTGAATCCAGGCTGTAGCACTGGGCTAGCAGGACTCCGGTGAACCGGGCTGTAGCGGGCTAACATGACACCAGTATTCATCGCGTGACATTTCCTCGAAGGGACAGACACAGGAACGAAGAAGGACACATGCCGGCCAGCCTAAGTGTTCCGGAGCAGTAGCAAGCTACCATGGCTAGGTGGAAACACTAGGAGACATTTCCCGGTAAGAGAGGCTACTAAGGATAAACAACTAGATAGTCAGATCCCACACATACCAAGCATTTCAATAACATACACACAATATGCTCGATATGTGCAAACACAACATGGCATCACAACATGACTCTATGACTCAAGTATTTATTCAATAGGCTCCGAGGAGCGAGATATTACAAACAGGGGTCTCATGACCCAACATTCAGAGCATACAAATCAAAGCACAAGCGGAAGCTATCATGTCTGGGTACAGACATCTATAACTGAAAAAGGCTGAGAAGCCTGACTATCTACCAGATCCTGCCGGGGCACAAGATCGTAGCTGAGGTAACAAGCTAAACGTCGAAGTCCACGCGGAACTACTAGCGAGACCGAAGTCTCTCTGCAAAAACATAAATAGGCAAACGTGAGTACAAATGTACCCAGCAAGACTTACATCAGAACTATCTACATATGCATCATTATCAACAAAGGGGATGGTGGGGTTTAACTGCAGCAAGCCAGCTTTGACTCGGTGGCTATCCTGAACTACGACTGCGAGTAACTCTTTTGAGGTGGCGCACACGAGTCCACATATTCACCATATCAATACACCACTATGGATCCGCTCCCGTCTCCCTACGAGAACGCCATCCATAGCACTCACGCTTATCTTGCGTATTTTAGAGTATCCACTTTCACTTGTCTATGAACTGATATAAGCAACCCAGAAGTCCTTTTCCGCGGACACGGCTATTCGAATAGATGATGTTAACCCTGCAGGGGTGTACTTCTTCACACACGCTCTCACCACTTACTGCCGTTTACACGACATGTACTCGGCAACCTTCAAGCGGAAGCCCAACGTGGGTGTCGGCCACGACCTACCTAATCACTCAAGTCTCTAGTCCAGGTTTATCGCCTATTCGGGTTCCATCCATGAGGAGATCCGGCCGGAGTTTCGCTCACAGCCCCAAACGATGTGAACAGGGTTCCCGAGACACCAAACGGGCGCCCGGTACACCATGCCACGTGCCTACCGCATCACAGCCCACCCCTACGGTCAGCGCTGCGCACGGCCTCCAGCATACTACAAACACCAGAAACTACTTGCAACTCCTGGACAGAGGACAAGGGTGATCAAGAAGCCGAGAGGGTCCATTGGTTTCGGGCCCAATGCGTGGTAGTAGCTGAATCATGGATCACAAACACAGAACTCAGTTCCTGAGGGTTTGAACCAATTTGAATCAAAGATTCAAATTTCAAACTCAAGCATGGCCTTTTAAAGTGCTTTTTCTTGTTCTGCTAAAAACATCAATTTAACTTGTTTGATCATGCATGAAAATAGTACAGATGGATAGATTGGATTTTTCTGATCATTTTTCATATATAATTTGTCTAATAGTACAGATGAATATGAGTGTGTTCCTTTCTGTGTTGCCGGTATTTGTCCCCTCTCGATAGACGCGGTACCGACGATGTGATCGTTGACACTGATGAAGACTCAATGTTATCTTCAGAAGTGCTAGGCAAGCAAAACCCCCTTGTTCATTCCGATAAAATCCCACTCTCTCGCTCCTGCTCTCTTTTACTGCATTAGGACAACATCGATTCATCTGTTACTTGATGCGGTAGCTGAACCCCTTTATCCTCTGCATGACCTGTCATTCCACAGTAATTAGATGAAACCCACTAGCATGAGTAGGAGTTGTTTGAGCCCTATTGTGCCTACTCATTCATGTTTGTTTGTCATGCCTGCTACTGCTTAGAGTTGAGTCAGGTCTGATTCATCGGGGATGAATCAGAGGCGTGTGAACATGTCCTACTGTGTGTGAGCTAAGTGTGTGAACACGATTTGGTAAAGGTAGCGGTGAGAGGCCATGTAGGAGTACATGGTGGGTTGTCTCATTGCAGCCGTCCTCAGGAACTGAGTTCTGTGTTTGTGATCCATGATTCTGAAGATAACATTGAGTCTTCATCAGTGTCAACGATCACATCGTCGGTACCGCGTCTATCGAGAGGGGACAAATACCGGCAACACAGAAAGGAACACAATCAATGCAATGCACAATATGATGCATGCTCATGACATGGCAATATGAATGTGTTTTGAGCTAATGCAACTAGCGACAGATTAAATGAAGTTGGTTTGAATACAAGATTCAAATTCCAACTCCATATATGATTATTTAAATGCCCTTTATTTGTTTTGTCCAAAACAGAGGACAAACATTGTTCAAACATGCATGAAAATGGTACAGATGGATTCCTTGAATTTTTCTGATAATTTTTCATATATAAATTGTTTCATTTGGAGTTACGGTTAATTTTCTATGATTTATTGAAGTTTTAGCTATTTCTGGAATTTCCTGATTATTTATAAAATAAACTAAATTCCAGAAAAGGAATATTGCGTCAGCCTGACGTCAGTGTGACGTCAGCAGGTCAACAGGGACTGGTCCGGGTCAAACCTGACGTGTGGGGGCCACACGTCAGTGTCACAGGGCTGCTTAGCTCACTGACAGGTGGGACCAAGTCAACGGCCACGTCAGCGTAGTAAACACTGATGCGTGGGCCCACCGGGGTTAGTTAAAACTAAACAGGAGCTAAACTAAGTTAATTAGGCAGTGGGGGCCGTATGTCAGTGAGAGAGAGGGCTAGTTAGCGGAGTCATTAGCGACTAATGACAGTGCCACGTCGACTTCGCCGGAGTTCGGCCGGCGACAACCAAACCAACGGCGGAGGCTCGCCGGAGTTGAGCTACAGGCAATGGATGGACGCGCGAAGGCCACCAGGAGGTAGCCCGTGCTCTTCCGCATCCAACGGAGCAGGAAGGAGCGGACGGGGTGCGCTCTACTCGCTGGAGTCGAGCTCGCGGCGGCGGCCGGAGCTCGGGCAACAGCGGAGATGGCGCTATAGAACATGGCAGGGAGCACCCGTGGGTGTTTCGGGTTCGCAGGAGCGCGGTGAGCACGCTGGTGATGCTCGGGCGAGCGGCCGAGCTCATGAGCGCGGAGCTCGTTGACCATGGCGGCGGCGAGCCTCGGCGGAGGTGGGGGAGCTAGCTAGGGGAGGGGAACGACGGGGACTCCAGGGGGGAAATGGAGACCAATATAATTCAAATTCAAATAGCTATTGCTATAAATTCAAAGTCCCCAAAATAACTCCTTAAAAAATGTTCAATATTTTGGTTTGGTGCAAAAACCTTTGCCAAATATAACCAACATTATTTAAGGCCATTTTGGAAACACTGGATGCAATTTCCATGGTTCTTTTGCCCTGCTTTTAATTAAAGTTTTGAGGCTTCAACAATCCTCAACTCATGTTTCAGAAATTTAAATATGATGCCTGGATGAAGATGCAACTATTTACAAACAATATTCTAGGGCTGTGACAACTCACCCCCACTAAACAAAAATCTCGTCCCGAGATTCAAGACGTGAGGTAAGAAGACAGAGGGGACACAAAACTAACATGATCTTCACAATCCAACTGTTTTTCTCAAGGATGTTGATTTGATCCTCATCTTTGTCTCGACGTCTTGCTTTGAGAACTCCAACCAACATGACAACGAGAAGAAAGGAAAACTCTAGAACAATCGGTCTTCGAGAAGACCGGACAACTCAGGATCAACTCATGGGATGAGACATAGCAGCCTCCCCCGAACTAGGACACGAAGCATACATCTAGAGGGATGGAGTGGAACAGATGACGAGGGTTCACTAGGTAGACAACAATTCCACACTTAAGAAGGTGGTGAACGGTTGTCAACGTAGCGAGGAGTTAAGTTGCCATGATACCACAATGAGACACCTTAGGAACCGTGACTCGTAGATATATCCCCTTAAATGGCAAAAAGAATTACCTTTGATTCAAAGATCATTGAAACTCTTTAGACCAGCCTAAGGCAAATCACAGCAATTGATTGGCGGGGGTCGGTAGAATGGCATACTCGGACTTGGATGATGTGGATTACCTTGTTGAAGACAACGTAATGGATGAATTTGCTTACCACCGGAAATGGAAGAGACCCATGGTAGAATGGCACATTGGCGGTGCAAGCTGGGAACAAAATGCAAATGCTGGGAATGATTCTGGTAACTGGGGAAGAACCCATCAATAGAGAGTGAATTCACTGTTTGAAAAGATCATAGCATTGCCGAGGAAACTGAGAGCAAACCCAGTTAGTGCCGATGATAACACCTAGCGCTTGTGCGTGCTCTCAAGAACTTGAGCATTTCCATATTCATCAAGGTTTTACCAACATCCGTGTCAAGGATCCTGGCAACACAACATACCACCATGATGAACAACGATGGACGAGGCAGATGCATAGGAAGATAACATCAACTCAGATTTCACCCTAGCGAGGCCAAGGAAACAAAATCTGGATGATCGACCGAGAGACATTTAGCACTCCGCTTCTAATGTTCTCCTTGACGTGCTAGTGTAACCCATTCATAGGTATGGTTTGATAACTAGAACATCAAGTAAAGGTCGGACTTCGGGAGCAATAGAATCCATAAGGAACAGTTACGGAGGTAAATCCTACGAAATCCTTATGGGGAGGTGGCCAACTTCCTCAAACAAGATACTACAATGATAGGTCTTCCGGCTGGGTGTGTTGGCCACGACATCCACTTTACCGGTTACCGAGGGACCAATATTATAGTTCTTGGGAAATGTTCCAACCATCATATCTGCCTGAGATTCAGATCTGGTTGGTGTCAGGATATTCCAGACTCATCGAGTCTAGGAAGAAAATGAAAGTTTGCAACACAAATCGACGAGATGACGTTGCGAGATTCTTGGGAAATGAACTACGATAGCAAGCTCCAAAACATGAGCTGGTTCTGCTACACATGTGTGAACACGCTGCCTCAGACAAACATGATCACATGGTAGTCTTACAATAAAACACTACCGAGTTCTGGTTGGGAACCATCAGCGAGGATATCGAAGTTCTTTCATAAGTCCGGATTAGCTCTTACG
This sequence comes from Triticum dicoccoides, assembly GCF_002162155.2. Lineage (NCBI taxonomy): Eukaryota > Viridiplantae > Streptophyta > Magnoliopsida > Poales > Poaceae > Triticum > Triticum dicoccoides. Next base: position 518,979,352 of record NC_041391.1, read on the forward strand.
AAGATACTCCTTCTCCTTGAACAAATCAGTCAGTGGCTTGGTGTGCTAGGATATACATATGGAATGAAGATGATCAGTCTAACAGACCATAGAATTCTTCGCACGTGCATGACCGACTTGGGATGATTCCAAAGGAGCAAAAACAAACTTTCTCGAATTCACGACGGCAGCTTACATCAAAATGCACGTGAATCAAAGGAAGTCACTCCTTTCATCAAACAAGTACTTCATGAGCTAGCATGAAGAAAATGCTTTCAAAAGTTTCCAACACTAACTTAATGTTCAACAACATCATGGAGGAGATAAGGATGTTGTCAATGGACTCAACAACAACTCATCGGAATTTCCATATCACTGGACTTCCACCATCGTGTGAACACGGTGATAGCATTGGTCAGACCCAAAAGATATAATGGTGTATGCTCGAGGGATCAACCACGAGGAAGACAACATTACGAGCATCGTTGGTTCTGACTTGATTTGACGATAGCCCACACTCAAATCAAAGGATTGATAAGACGATAGGTCCAGCAACTGATCACAGGGACCAATCGATGAAGATATCATCTTTCTTCAACACACACTACACAAGAATATCCCTTTGGAACGAACTAAGTCAGGCAAGCTTTTATCTTCCAACCCTCCAAGTTGTCGTTTAGCTTAACCAACTAGCTCAGGGATATCTAACACCGATTCTTGAAGAGAAGGTGGTTCACAAGAAACCAACTTGATCACGAGCTCAACATAGCGGTCAGGTGACAACCTGGTAATACTTCCGAGAAGATCTTCGGAAATCACGATCCACCGATATGTTACTAAGCTCGAGAACAATCTTGCTTTTCAGGGCAAGATGATATGATCAAATGAGCGAGGACTTGACAAAATCCTAACTCATCAATCAAAGAGTGCACCAGGAAATAAGGACTAGGTAGCATGATCAATCTTAGAATGGTGATTCAATAACCAACATACTAAGAATAAGATTATTGTCCATTAACTACCAAGCAATGGGGTTGCTAGGAGTATTGAGTTCACACATCATGATTCACTTGTCGGCACTCCGGCTGCAACAACATGGAACCGAGGAATGAAAAAGGATGGCGAGAAGTATCACTATGTCAAGAATTCACAAAAGGTGGTGCAATTCTCATGAAATTCCTGTCATAAAGAAGGTAATACTTCCGGGTAGAGCAGACCAGAAGCTGGATTGTAACTTGATCTGCGGAACACAACTACTTTGACCCAATCCTAGATATGGATGAGGTACTGGAGTTTGTTTCTCCTATTCATGATTATTGTCTATATATTTCTGGATTTAATTTAAATCAGGAAATTCCAGAATATTATTTAAACTTCAAAAATTCATAACTTTTATTCTGTAACTCCAAATTAGACAAATTATATATGAAAAATGATCAGAAAAATCCAATCTATCCATCTGTACTATTTTCATGCATGATCAAACAAGTTAAATTGATGTTTTAAGCAGAACAAGAAAAAGCACTTTAAAAGGCCATGCTTGAGTTTGAAATTTGAATCTTTGATTCAAATTGGTTCAAACCCTTCTGGTTTTAGTTGCATTAGCCCAACACACTCATATTGCCATGTTTCATGCATGCATCATATTGTTGCACATTGTTTGGTGATGGTTGTGTATCGGTGTCCTTTGCGACAGGTTCTGCCTCCGAGGAGTACCGTGATTACCCTAACGAAGAACCGTATTAGTGCATCGAACCATCAGGCAAGCAACCAACCATTTGATCATATCAATACGATCCCATGTTCTCGCTCCTGCTCTCTTTTACTGCATTAAGACAACGCGTTTCAAACTGCTGTGTGCTACGGTAGTTGAACCCATTTCCTCTGCATGACCTGTCATTGCCACAGTAACTAGATGAAACCCACTAGCATGTGTAGGAGTTGATTGAGCCATATGTATGTGTTGTTCCTACCTTGCTATGCCTGCTATGCTTAGAGTCGTGTCAGGTTTGGTTCATCTGGGTGATGGGCTAGAGTGAAATGTTTATGTCGGTAATGAGAGTGGTGTGGTGACCACGATTTGGTAAAGGTATCGATGAGAGGCCATGTAGGAGTACATGGTGGGTTGTTTCATTGAAGCCGACCTTAAGCACTGAGATCTGTATGTGTGATTTAAGAATCAGCTACTACCATGCATTGGGCCCGAAACCAATGGACCCTCTCGGCTTCTTATTCCCCCTAGTTCTCCGTCCAGGAATTGCAAGTAGTTTCTGGTGTTTGTAGCCTACTGGAGGCCGTGGACAGCGCTGACCGTAGGGGTGGGCTGTGATGCGGTAGGTACGTGGCACGGTGTACCGAATACCCGTTAGGTATCTCGGGAACCCTGTTCACATCGTTCGGGGCCGTATGGGAAACCTCGGCCGGACTCCCTGCGGATGGAACCTGGATAGGCGATAAACCTGGACTGGAGGCTTAGGTGGTTAGGTAGGTCGTGGCCGACACCCACGTTGGGCTTCCGCTTGAAGGTTGCCAAAATCATGATGGGCGTGTTCTCGAATTGATTGTGTTCCTTTCTGTGTTGCCGGTATTTGTCCCCTCTCGATAGACGCGGTACCGACGATGTGATCGTTGACACTGATGAAGACTCAATGTTATCTTCAGAAGTGCCAGGCAAGCAAAACCCCCTTGTTCATTCCGATAAAATCCCACTCTCTCGCTCCTGCTCTCTTTTACTGCATTAGGACAACATCGATTCATCTGTTACTTGCTGCGGTAGCTGAACCCCTTTATCCTCTGCATGACCTGTCATTCCACAGTAATTAGATGAAACCCACTAGCATGAGTAGGAGTTGTTTGAGCCCTGTTGTGCCTACTCATTCATGTTTGTTTGTTATGCCTGCTACTGCTTAGAGTTGAGTCAGGTCTGATTCATCGGGGATGAATCAGAGGCGTGTGAACATGTCCTACTGTGTGTGAGCTAAGTGTGTGAACACGATTTGGTAAAGGTAGCGGTGAGAGGCCATGTAGGAGTACATGGTGGGTTGTCTCATTGCAGCCGTCCTCAGGAACTGAGCTCTGTGTTTGTGATCCATGATTCTGAAGATAACATTGAGTCTTCATCAGTGTCAACGATCACATCGTCGGTACCGCGTCTATCGAGAGGGGACAAATACCGGCAACACAGAAAGGAACACAATCAATGCAATGCACAATATGATGCATGCTCATGACATGGCAATATGAATGTGTTTTGAGCTAATGCAACTAGCGACAGATTAAATGAAGTTGGTTTGAATACAAGATTCAAATTCCAACTCCATATATGATTATTTAAATGCCCTTTATTTGTTTTGTCCAGAACAGAGGACAAACATTGTTCAAACATGCATGAAAATGGTACAGATGGATTCCTTGAATTTTTCTGATAATTTTTCATATATAAATTGTTTCATTTGGAGTTACGGTTAATTTTCTATGATATATTGAAGTTTTAGCTATTTCTGGAATTTCCTGATTATTTATAAAATAAACTAAATTCCAGAAAAGGAATATTGCGTCAGCCTGACGTCAGTGTGACGTCAGCAGGTCAACAGGGACTGGTCCGGGTCAAACCTGACGTGTGGGGGCCACACGTCAGTGTCACAGGGCTGCTTAGCTCACTGACAGGTGGGACCAAGTCAACGGCCACGTCAGCATAGTCAACACTGACGCGTGGGCCCACCGGGGTTAGTTAAAACTAAACAGGAGCTAAACTAAGTTAATTAGGCAGTGGGGGCCGTATGTCAGTGAGAGAGAGGGCTAGTTAGCGGAGTCATTAGCGACTAATGACAGTGCCACGTCGACTTCGCCGGAGTTCGGCCGGCGACAACCAAACCAACGGCGGAGGCTCGCCGGAGTTGAGCTACAGGCAATGGATGGACGCGCGAAGGCCACCAGGAGGTAGCCCGTGCTCTTCCGCATCCAACGGAGCAGGAAGGAGCAGACGGGGTGCGCTCTACTCGCTGGAGTCGAGCTCGCGGCGGCGGCCGGAGCTCGGGCAACAGCGGAGATGGCGCTATAGAACATGGCAGGGAGCACCCGTGGGTGTTTCGGGTTCGCAGGAGCGCGGTGAGCACGCTGGTGATGCTCGGGCGAGCGGCCGAGCTCACGAGCGCGGAGCTCGTTGACCATGGCGGCGGCGAGCCTCGGCGGAGGTGGGGGAGCTAGCTAGGGGAGGGGAACGACGGGGACTCCAGGGGGGAAATGGAGACCAATATAATTCAAATTCAAATAGCTATTGCTTTAAATTCAAAGTCCCCAAAATAACTCCTTAAAAAATGTTCAATATTTTGGTTTGGTGCAAAAACCTTTGCCAAATATAACCAACATTATTTAAGGCCATTTTGGAAACACTGAATGCAATTTCCAGGGTTCTTTTGCCCTGCTTTTAATTAAAGTTTTGAGGCTTCAACAATCCTCAACTCATGTTTCAGAAATTTAAATATGATGCCTGGATGAAGATGCAACTATTTACAAACAATATTCTAGGGCTGTGACAACTCACCCCCACTAAACAAAAATCTCGTCCCGAGATTCAAGACATGAGGTAAGAAGACAGAGGGGACACAAAACTAACACGATCTTCACAATCCAACTGTTTTTCTCAAGGATGTTGATTTGATCCTCATCTTTGTCTCGACGTCTTGCTTTGAGAACTCCAACCAACATGACAACGAGAAGAAAGGAAAACTCTAGAACAATCGGTCTTCGAGAAGACCGGACAACTCAGGATCAACTCATGGGATGAGACATAGCAGCCTCCCCAGGACACGAAGCATACATCTAGAGGGATGGAGTGGAACAGATGACGAGGGTTCACTAGGTAGACAACAATTCCACACTTAAGAAGGTGGTGAACGGTTGTCAACGTAGCGAGGAGTTAAGTTGCCATGATACCACAATGAGACACCTTAGGAACCGTGACTCGTAGATATATCCCCTTAAGTGGCAAAAAGAATTACCTTTGGTTCAAAGATCATTGAAACTCTTTAGACCAGCCTAAGGCAAATCACAGCAATTGATTGGCGGGGGTCGGTAGAATGGCATACTCGGACTTGGATGATGTGGATTACCTTGTTGAAGACAACGTAATGGATGAATTTGCTTACCACCGGAAATGGAAGAGACCCATGGTAGAATGGCACATTGGCGGTGCAAGCTGGGAACAAAATGCAAATGCTGGGAATGATTCTGGTAACTGGGGAAGAACCCATCAACAGAGAGTGAATTCACTGTTTGAAAAGATCATAGCATTGCCGAGGAAACTGAGAGCAAACCCAGTTAGTGCCGATGATAACACCTAGCGCTTGTGCGTGCTCTCAAGAACTTGAGCATTTCCATATTCATCAAGGTTTTACCAACATCCGTGTCAAGGATCCTGGCAACACAACATACCACCATGATGAACAACGATGGACGAGGCAGATGCATAGGAAGATAACATCAACTCAGATTTCACCCTAGCGAGGCCAAGGAAACAAAATCTGGATGATCGACCGAGAGACATTTAGCACTCCGCTTCTAATGTTCTCCTTGACGTGCTAGTGTAACCCATTCATAGGTATGGTTTGATAACTAGAACATCAAGTAAAGGTCGGACTTCGGGAGCAATAGAATCCATAAGGAACAGTTACAGAGGTAAATCCTACGAAATCCTTATGGGGAGGTGGCCAACTTCCTCAAACAAGATACTACAATGATAGGTCTTCCGGCTGGGTGTGTTGGCCACGACATCCACTTTACCGGTTATCGAGGGACCAATATTATAGTTCTTGGGAAATGTTCCAACCATCATATCTGCCTGAGATTCAGATCTGGTTGGTGTCAGGATATTCCAGACTCATCGAGTCTAGGAAGAAAATGAAAGTTTGCAACACAAATCGACGAGATGACGTTGCGAGATTCTTGGGAAATGAACTACGATAGCAAGCTCCAAAACATGAGCTGGTTCTGCTACACATGTGTGAACACGCTGCCTCAGACAAACATGATCACATGGTAGTCTTACAATAAAACACTACCGAGTTCTGGTTGGGAACCATCAGCGAGGATATCGAAGTTCTTTCATAAGTCCGGATTAGCTCTTATGAAGATACTCCTTCTCCTTGAACAAATCAGTCAGTGGCTTGGTGTGCTAGGATATACATATGGAATGAAGATGATCAGTCTAACAGACCATAGAATTCTTCGCACGTGCATGACCGACTTGGGATGATTCCAAGGAGCAAAAACAAACTTTCTCGAATTCACGACGGCAGCTTACATCAAAATGCACGTGAATCAAAGGAAGTCACTCCTTTCATCAAACAAGTACTTCATGAGCTAGCATGAAGAAAATGCTTTCAAAAGTTTCCAACACTAACTTAATGTTCAACAACATCATGGAGGAGATAAGGATGTTGTCAATGGACTCAACAACAACTCATCGGAATTTCCATATCACTGGACTTCCACCATCGTGTGAACACGGTGATAGCATTGGTCAGACCCAAAAGATATAATGGTGTATGCTCGAGGGATCAACCACGAGGAAGACAACATTACGAGCATCGTTGGTTCTGACTTGATTTGACGATAGCCCACACTCAAATCAAAGGATTGATAAGACGATAGGTCCAGCAACTGATCACAGGGACCAATCGATGAAGATATCATCTTTCTTCAACACACACTACACAAGAATATCCCTTTGGAACGAACTAAGTCAGGCAAGCTTTTATCTTCCAACCCTCCAAGTTGTCGTTTAGCTTAACCAACTAGCTCAGGGATATCTAACACCGATTCTTGAAGAGAAGGTGGTTCACAAGAAACCAACTTGATCACGAGCTCAACATAGCGGTCAGGTGACAACCTGGTAATACTTCCGAGAAGATCTTCGGAAATCACGATCCACCGATATGTTACTAAGCTCGAGAACAATCTTGCTTTTCAGGGCAAGATGATATGATCAAATGAGCGAGGACTTGACAAAATCCTAACTCATCAATCAAAGAGTGCACCAGGAAATAAGGACTAGGTAGCATGATCAATCTTAGAATGGTGATTCAATAACCAACATACTAAGAATAAGATTATTGTCCATTAACTACCAAGCAATGGGGTTGCTAGGAGTATTGAGTTCACACATCATGATTCACTTGTCGGCACTCCGGCTGCAACAACACGGAACCGAGGAACGAAAAAGGATGGCGAGAAGTATCACTATGTCAAGAATTCACAAAAGGTGGTGCAATTCTCATGAAATTCCTGTCATAAAGAAGGTAATACTTCCGGGTAGAGCAGACCAGAAGCTGGATTGTAACTTGATCTGCGGAACACAACTACTTTGACCCAATCCTAGATATGGATGAGGTACTGGAGTTTGTTTCTCCTATTCATTCTGAAATAGAATGGCCTGGCGGACCACAAGGGTAATAGGCATCGACGAACGAATGCACGCATACTCTTGACTATCAATTGATAGACGAGGGTCAGAAGACAACTAAAGAGGGACAACTCAAAGGAACATGCGATTTTCTGAGTTGTGGATGCATGGTTTAGCATGTCGAACGAATTCCACATATTTCTTCCGGATAACCCATGCAGAAAGGTAGAACTGGCAGAGTCACAATGTAGAATCGAGAACCCATCGAGAGCACTCTGATTGTGATCTTTCGATCAGCGAGGAACATCTGCCATAAGCGGTTCATAGTATTTGGAAGAAAGGAATACCACGAACATCGAGGACTAATGCAAAGGTTACTAATAACCTAAAGGAACGAGCAAAACTATCAACATGAAGCAAGTAGGGTGAATCTCGGGTTCAAAACCCAGGGATAGAATACCTACTACTAAATGGCATCACGGGATGCTTTCGATAATGACGGCCAGAGTCATCACACTGGAACATAAATCATGGCTAGACTACTAGATGATCCCCTGAGACACCTAGGGTCATAATAGTAACTCCAACATAATGTCAAGGCAATAGAATACCTCAACTCAACAATTAGTGTGATTGAGCTGGCATAAACGAACATCGAAACCAGAGGGAAAGGATTTTGCAAATGCATCAGACTATTTAGAAACCTGGAATGACTCGGACAGCATGACGGCTGTAAATGCTCAGAAAAGATTTGAGACATTCACAAAAATGGTGGCATAACCACTCAGAAGCACAATATCAAGGTTTCGAGATCAACAATTAACATACAGAAGTAGTAAGAACTGAACTGAGACTTAAATCCAACAATCTATAAGTCTACGGATTAGTAACACGTGATCCTGATAGAAAGAAAAGATAGCCTAGTTCTTAATCCCCGCAGGAAAGATAAGATGACTCAGATCAGAAGGCATAAGGTATAAGGAGTAAAAAGAGCCTTACGTTCCATCCCACAATCAATTCCCTTATATAACTAAAGAATTTCTAGACTCAACTTCGACCAGTTTGGCTTGGCAATCCTACAGGCAGTCAAGCTCTGATACCAACGCTGTCAGGACCCCGACTCAATACCACATCGATCTAGCATGTAACACCTCGTATCACTTTGCGGCCTCACGCACGGTATTCCACGGGTGTCGCCTTACCTTTGCCCGGGACCGTTTGCGCCTTTTGGCACACGTATATGACAGTGTCGCTAGCATCCATATGATAAGGAGTCCGGGCTGACATGGCTAGTCGTAAACCCAAAGTGGCACAGACTTACAGGGACAGGCATCCATGACCCAACATCGAACGTGTCGGTCATCAGCGAGTGAATCCAGGCTGTGGCACTGGGCTAGCAGGACTCCGGTGAACCGGGCTGTAGCGGGCTAACAGGACTCCAGTATTCATCGCGTGACATTTCCCCGAAGGGACAGACACAGGAACGAAGAAGGACACATGCCGGCCAGCCTAAGTGTTCCGGAGCAGTAGCAAGCTACCATGGCTAGGTGGAAACACTAGGAGACATTTCCCGGTAAGAGAGGCTACTAAGGATAAACTACTAGATAGTCAGATCCCACACATACCAAGCATTTCAATAACATACACACAATATGCTCGATATGTGCAAACACAACATGGCATCACAACATGACTCTACGACTCAAGTATTTATTCAATAGGCTCCGAGGAGCGAGATATTACAAACAGGGGTCTCATGACCCAACATTCAGAGCATACAAATCAAAGCAGAAGCGGAAGCTATCATGTCTGGGTACAGACATCTATAACTGAAAAAGGCTGAGAAGCCTGACTATCTACCAGATCCTGCCGGGGCACAAGATCGTAGCTGAGGTAACAAGCTAAACATCGAAGTCCACGCGGAACTACTAGCGAGACCGAAGTCTCTCTGCAAAAACATAAATAGGCAAACGTGAGTACAAATGTACCCAGCAAGACTTACATCAGAACTATCTACATATGCATCATTATCAACAAAGGGGATGGTGGGGTTTAACTGCAGCAAGCCAGCTTTGACTCGGTGGCTATCCTGAACTACGACTGCGAGTAACTCTTTTGAGGTGGCGCACACGAGTCCACATATTCACCATATCAATACACCACTATGGATCCGCTCCCGTCTCCCTACGAGAACGCCATCCATAGCACTCACGCTTATCTTGCGTATTTTAGAGTATCCACTTTCACTTGTCTATGAATTGATATAAGCAACCCAGAAGTCCTTTTCCGCGGACACGGCTATTCGAATAGATGATGTTAACCCTGCAGGGGTGTACTTCTTCACACACGCTCTCACCACTTACTACCGTTTACACGACATGTACTCGGCAACCTTCAAGCGGAAGCCCAACGTGGGTGTCGGCCACGACCTACCTAATCACTCAAGTCTCTAGTCCAGGTTTATCGCCTATTCGGGTTCCATCCATGAGGAGATCCGGCCGGAGTTTCGCTCACAGCCCCAAACGATGTGAACAGGGTTCCCGAGACACCAAACGGGCGCCCGGTACACCGTGCCACGTGCCTACCGCATCACAGCCCACCCCTACGGTCAGTGCTGCGCACGGCCTCCAGCATACTACAAACACCAGAAACTACTTGCAACTCCTGGACAGAGGACAAGGGTGATCAAGAAGCCGAGAGGGTCCATTGGTTTCGGGCCCAATGCGTGGTAGTAGCTGAATCATGGATCACAAACACAGAACTCAGTTCCTGAGGACGGCTGCAATGAGACAACCCACCATGTACTCCTACATGGCCTCTCACCGCTACCTTTACCAAATCGTGTTCACACACTTAGCTCACACACAGTAGGACATGTTCACACGCCTCTGATTCATCCCCGATGAATCAGACCTGACTCAACTCTAAGCAGTAGCAGGCATGACAAACAAACATGAATGATTAGGCACAACAGGGCTCAAACAACTCCTACTCATGCTAGTGGGTTTCATCTAATTACTGTGGAATGACAGGTCATGCAGAGGATAAAGGGGTTCAGCTACCGCAGCAAGTAACAGATGAATCGATGTTGTCCTAATGCAGTAAAAGAGAGCAGGAGCGAGAGAGTGGGATTTTATCGGAATGAACAAGGGGGTTTTGCTTGCCTGGCACTTCTGAAGATAACATTGAGTCTTCATCAGTGTCAACGATCACATCGTCGGTACCGCGTCTATCGAGAGGGGACAAATACCGGCAACACAGAAAGGAACACAATCAATGCAATGCACAATATGATGCATGCTCATGACATGGCAATATGAATGTGTTTTGAGCTAATGCAACTAGCGACAGATTAAATGAAGTTGGTTTGAATACAAGATTCAAATTCCAACTCCATATATGATTATTTAAATGCCCTTTATTTGTTTTGTCCAAAACAGAGGACAAACATTGTTCAAACATGCATGAAAATGGTACAGATGGATTCCTTGAATTTTTCTGATAATTTTTCATATATAAATTGTTTCATTTGGAGTTACGGTTAATTTTCTATGATTTATTGAAGTTTTAGCTATTTCTGGAATTTCCTGATTATTTATAAAATAAACTAAATTCCAGAAAAGGAATATTGCGTCAGCCTGACGTCAGTGTGACGTCAGCAGGTCAACAGGGACTGGTCCGGGTCAAACCTGACGTGTGGGGGCCACACGTTAGTGTCACAGGGCTGCTTAGCTCACTGACAGGTGGGACCAAGTCAACGGCCACGTCAGCGTAGTCAACACTGACGCGTGGGCCCACCGGGGTTAGTTAAAACTAAACAGGAGCTAAACTAAGTTAATTAGGCAGTGGGGGCCATATGTCAGTGAGAGAGAGGGCTAGTTAGCGGAGTCATTAGCGACTAATGACAGTGCCACGTCGACTTCGCCGGAGTTCGGCCGGCGACAACCAAACCAACGGCGGAGGCTCGCCGGAGTTGAGCTACAGGCAATGGATGGACGCGCGAAGGCCACCAGGAGGTAGCCCGTGCTCTTCCGCATCCAACGGAGCAGGAAGGAGCGGACGGGGTGCGCTCTACTCGCCGGAGTCGAGCTCGCGGCGGCGGCCGAAGCTCGGGCAACAGCGGAGATGGCGCTATAGAACATGGCAGGGAGCACCCGTGGGTGTTTCGGGTTCGCAGGAGCGCGGTGAGCACGCTGGTGATGCTCGGGCGAGCGGCCGAGCTCACGAGCGCGGAGCTCGTTGACCATGGCGGCGGCGAGCCTCGGCGGAGGTGGGGGAACTAGCTAGGGGAGGGGAACGATGGGGACTCCAGGGGGGAAATGGAGAGTGGCTCACCGCGGAGCTGCAGGGATGGTTAGTGGGCTCGGGGGCGCGCCGGAGTGGCCGAATCGACGGAGAAGGGCGCCGGGGCCGAAGCTTGAAGACGATGATGATGGCGGCTGCTCGGGGCCCTTCTGGTCGCGTGAGACGACGAGGAGGCCGAGGGCGGAACAGCGGAGCTCGGGAGCGCGTCGGAGAGGAGAGGGGGTGGCGGTGGTCGCGGCGATGGGTGTGTTCGGTGGCGAGAGAGAGGGGTCCAGGGGAGAGGATGAGGGCGAGGGAGAGCGAGAGGGGCCCGGGGGGGTGCGTGGCGATGCCAGGAAAGTCCAGGGCGAAGCGGCAAGCAGGAGGTGGCCGTCGGTGGCCGTGCGCGTGCTGGCGCGCCGTGGGCACACGCCCTCCTGCCCACTGGCAGGAGGTTGAAGACAGTAGGAGTGAGGAGGAGGTGGGCTGGGCCTAGCTGGGCCGGTCCTGTTGGGCCACCAGGTAAGCGCTAGGTAAGATGCTCTGTTTTATATTTCTGTTCTGTTTTATTTTTATTTAATCTTTTGCCACTGTTTTGAATTTAAATAATTCAAACAATGCCAAAAGCTTCTCTGAATATTTTTATGTTGCTAGATGGACTTTTCCAAAAGCTCATAAAATATTTCAGGGGTATTTGAAATTATATTCTAGTTATATGAATATAATTCAAATTCAAATAGCTATTGCTTTAAATTCAAAGTCCCCAAAATAACTCCTTAAAAAATGTTCAATATTTTGGTTTGGTGCAAAAACCTTTGCCAAATATAACCAACATTATTTAAGGCCATTTTGGAAACACTGAATGCAATTTCCAGGGTTCTTTTGCCCTGCTTTTAATTAAAGTTTTGAGGCTTCAACAATCCTCAACTCATGTTTCAGAAATTTAAATATGATGCCTGGATGAAGATGCAACTATTTACAAACAATATTCTAGGGCTGTGACACCAAGGCTCGTCAATCCGCACACGATGCCCGGGTTGAAGCCCAAGCCTCCCGCCAGGAAATCCTGGAGGCCAGAAAAATCGCGGCGGGTAAGGCTTTTATTATGCAGAGCAAGTATGTGAAGGAAATATTCCTTTTACTGACCCAAATTCACTATTCTCCAGGGGTGTTTGCGGATCTGCCGTGCAATGTGTCCGATGCTGCACAATTCTACCGAGCCGAAGAGGGGAGCTCTACGGAGAAGTTGTTCTGGTCGCAATATCTTGCGCCAGAACATCCATCACCCTTTATCGATCAGCTAAAACAGCTGGTCGAGCTGCACAGGGCGGCCAAACTAGCCATGAAGGATTTGATAATCTAGATATGGCCCACCGAAGCTATTCCCAGCAGCTACTTCGGGCTTGTGAAGCGGCTGGTTAGTGCCTGCCCTCGGCTGGACGCCATCAAGCGGTCGGTCTGCATCGAAGGTGCTCGGATGGCCTTCGCCCGCGCCAAGATGCATTGGGCGAAGATGGATGCCGCGAAACTGTTGACCGAAGGGCCACCCACAGGGAAGGAGCATCGCAAGCCCAAGATGTACTATGACAGTGTCTTGGAGGGATCCCGCCTTGTGGCGGAGCAATGTACCAAGGATATTATATTCCCATGAATACATTCATGTTATCCTGTGCTGTAATATGGAACAAGGTCGTTATGTAATATAATGCTTGTTATTTAAACTTTTTACATCCTGTGTGGCTGTCTTTTTATATTAATTCTGAGAGTTGGCTAGTCGTCGGTTTCTGCCCCCACGTAGGAAGTACAGGGGTGTTCAGGATAAATCTAAACACCATTTACTCCAGATTTTGGTCCTTAAAGGAGGTGTTTAGCGCAACGAACCAGGCAATCGGACTATAAGGCTTTATCACCCTCACTTAGCCATAGGAGTTTGACAATAAAATGTAGGCGCATCCCCTAGTGTTCGAAAGTCCGAACTTGGGGTTCTGTAAACACATGATCGGATAAAAACCGATTCGTCCCACGATGCATCACATATCGCATAATGCGGAAGAAATCGCTAAAGATTTTGTGACCTCTCGAACAGCTGACTGTTGGAAATATGCCCTAGAGGCAATAATAAAATGGTTATTATTATATTATTTCCTTGTTCATGATAATTGTATATTGTTCATGTTAAAATTGTATCAACTGGAAACCGTAATACATGTGTGAATACATAGACCACAACATGTCCCTAGTGAGCCTCTAGTTGACTAGCTCGTTGATCAATAGATGGTTATGGTTTTCTGACCATGGACATTGGATAACGGGATCACATCATTAGGAGAATGATGTGATGGACAAGACCCAATCCTAAGCATAGCACAAGATCGTGTAGTTCGTTTGCTAAAAGCTTTTCTAATGTCAAATATCATTTCCTTAGACCATGAGATTGTGCAACTCCCGGATACCGTAGGAATGCTTTGGGTGTGCCAAACGTCACAACGTAACTAGGTGGCTATAAAGGTGCACTACGGGTATCTCCAAAAGTGTCTGTTGGGTTGGCATGAATCGAGACTGGGATTTGTCACTCCGTTTGACGGAGAGGTATCTCTGGGCCCACTCGGTAATGCATCATCATAATGAGCTCAATGTGACTAAGTAGTTAGTCACGGGATCATGCATTACGGAACGAGTAAAGTGACTTGCCGGTAACGAGATTGAATGAGGTATTGGGATACCGACGATCGAATCTCGGGCAAGTAACGTACCGATTGACAAAGGGAATTGCATACGGGATTGCTTGAATCCTGGACATCGTGGTTCATCCGATGAGATCATCGTGGAACATGTGGGAGCCAACATGGGTATCCATATCCCATGTTGGTTATTGACCGGAGAACGTCTCGGTCATGTCTGCATGGTTCCCGAACCCGTAGGGTCTACACACTTAAGGTTCGATGATGCTAGGGTTATAAGGGAAGTTTGTATGTGGTTACTGAATGTTGTTCGGAGTCCCAGATGAGATCGCGGACGTCACGAGGAGTTCCTAAATGGTCCAGAGGTAAAGAATAATATATAGGAAGTGAGGTTTTGGCCACCGGAAGTATTTCGGGGGTCACCGGTAATGTACCGGGACCACCGGAAGGGTTCCGGGGGTCCACTGGGAGGGGCCACCAGCCCCGGACGCTTGCATGGGCCTAGAGTGGAAAGGGACCAGCCCCAGAGTGGGCTGGTGCGCCTCCCACCAAGGCCCAAGGCGCAGCTAGGAGGGGAGAGGGGAAACTCTAGGCGCAGATGGGCCTAAAGGCCCACCCTAGGGCGCGCCCCCTCTCTCCCCCTCTTGGCCGCCCCCTCCAAGTCCCATCTAGGGCTGCCGCACCCCTAGGGTGGGAACCCTAGATGGGGGCGCAGCCACCTCCCCTCCTCCTATAAATAGTGGGGGTTTTGGGGCTGCCATAGACATGAGTTCCCATCTCTCCTGGCGCAGCCCTACCCCTCTCCCTCTTCGTCTCTCGTAGTGCTTGGAGAAGCCATGTTGGAGTGCCACGCTCCTCCATCACCACCACACCGTTGTGCTGCTGTTGGACGGAGTCTTCCCCAACCTCACCCTCTCTCCTTGCTGGATCAAGGCATGGGAGACGTCACCGGGCTGCACGTGTGTTGAACGCGGAGGCACCGTTCTTCGATGCTTAGATCGGATTCGGCCGTGATCTGAATCGCTTCGTGAACGACTCCATCGACCGCGTTCTTGTAACGCTTCCGCATC
The DNA here is from genome assembly GCF_002162155.2 of Triticum dicoccoides. Taxonomy (NCBI): domain Eukaryota; kingdom Viridiplantae; phylum Streptophyta; class Magnoliopsida; order Poales; family Poaceae; genus Triticum; species Triticum dicoccoides. The sequence goes on from NC_041391.1 coordinate 518,994,768, forward strand.
GCGATCTTCAAGGGTATGAACATGCACTCCCCTCTCTCTCGTTGCTAGTATCTCCATAGATTGATCTTGGTGATGCGTAGAAAATTTTGAATTTCTGCTACGTTCCCCAACACCGACTAATTCTCGCCGCATCATGACAGTTAGTTTTCGGCTTTCTCTACTGAGGTGCTCGTCCGGAAGAATCGGGACACAATCGCAGTAGTTCTCCCTTTACTACCCTAGCCGATATAGTGGAACATAGGGTAGCAAGCATAGGAGCCGGGGAACCCAACTATTGACCCAAGACATGATTCGGAGTCGATGCATACAATGCTATAAGTTTGGGGTGCCGAACAACCGTAAAGGTGTTCAGACTTTCTTGCCGTCTTATGGGGTACAATGAAGCCCCTAGCGGATTAAGTCGTACCAGAGTGTACGGTTGCAATTTGACAAAAAATATCAAAATATGAAACAACAAGTGAAACAGAGCCACAAATTGTTTTCATTGTAATTTAATGATACGTCAAAGCATATAAGTACAAGTAGTATGTTAAACAATATGACTTCGGATCCTGCTTAGACCAGGGAGGAGCTGCGTGCGGATCCAGAGACAGGTAGAATGATCATCAAGAAGAATATCTAGAGATTCCCTCGCGCGTTCGAGCTACTTCCCTCTTGGTATATCAGTCCTTTGATAGGTTCGGCCATCAGGTCGCCAGTAGCGGCCTAGACAAAAAAGTGACCTGAAAGAGAAAAAAAGGAAATTTAAAGTAACATGTGTCCAGGAGCGATTTAGCCGCATCGTGGAACACAACTTAGCTGTGCCTCCGTCTATCCCCATGGTATTTTAAGTGCGTAGTTATGTACGCATGGCACGAACGCCACCGTTTGATCGGGGTTGGGACGGAGGCCGAATTGCTAGTCAAGCTCTTGACCAGCTAGACTGTCCTACTGCGGAGTAGTTCAAACTCTTTTGACAGTGTCCGGGAGCTTCGCCGCCGAATTGAGGTTCGGTCTAAAGAGGCCGCTCTGTGCTTCTGCCGCAAGGGCAGCGGTGTGCTCCTCAGTAAGGAGGGAGCGTTCCGTGTTTCCATTGACTGTTATGATGCCCCGTGGATCGGGCATTTTAAGCTTGAGATAGGCATAGTGCGGCACCACGTTGAATCGAGAAAATGTGGTTCGTTCGAGCAGTGCGTGATAGCCACTGCAGAAGGGGACTATGTCGAAGATCAATTCTTTGCTTCGGAAATTATCCGGGGATCCGAAGATCACTTCTAGTGTGATTGAGCCCGTACAGTAGGCCTCTGCACCTGGTATGACACCTTTAAAGGTGGTTTTTGTGGGCTTGATCCTTTAAGGATCGATACCCATCTTGCGCATTATGTCCTGATAGAGTAGGTTTAGGCTGCTGCCGCCATCCATGAGGACTCGCGTAAGGTGGATTCTGTCAATGATTGGGTCGAGGACCCGTGCGGCTGAACCGCCATGATGGATACTGGTCGGATGGTCCCTGCGATCAAAGGTGATTGGACAGGACGACCATGGGTTGTACTTTGGGGCGACTGGCTCCATCGCGTAGATGTCCCTGAGTGCACGCCTCCGCTCCCTTTTGGGAATATGGGTGGCGTATATCATATTCACCGTATTGACTTGTGGAGGAAACTTCTTCTGTCCCCCTGTTCTCGGTGGCCGGGGCTCCTCGTCATCGTCATTGCTTTGCGACCCCTTCTACTTGTTTTCGGCATTTAACTTGTCGGCCTGTTTGAAAACCCAACATTCTTTGTTGGTATGATTGGCTGGTTTACCAGGGGTACCGTGAATTTGACATGGACGATCGAGTATGCGGTCCAAACTAGACGTGCCCGGATTGTTTATCTTGAATGGCTTCTTCCGCTGACCAGACTTAGATCCACTGAATCCGGCATTGACAGCCGTGTCTTCGGTGTTGTCATCATTGTTTCGACTCTTGTGTCTGCTACGTCGGGGCTTGCCATTGCTATCTCTGGCTTCAAAGGTGCCAGGTTTATTTGAGCTTTTGTTGCTATGAGCTAGCCAGCTGTCTTCACCTGCACAAAAGCGGGTCATAAGTGTGATGAGGGATGCCATGGACTTCGAATTGTCTTGGCCAAGGTGTCGGGCGAGCCATTCCTTGTGGATGTTATGCTTAAAGGCCGCAGGGCTTTGACATCCGGACAGCCGACGATCTGGTTCTTTTTAGTTAAGAACCGACTCCAGAATTTCCTGGCTGACTCTCCGGGCTGTTGAATTATATGACTTAAGTCCTCGGCGTCTGGAGGTCGGACATAGGTGCCTTGGAAGTTGTCAAGGAAGGCATCTTCCAGGTTCTCCCAACTGCCAACAGATTTTTCGGGCAGACTGTTCAACCAGTGCTGAGCTGGTCCCTTGAGTTTTAGCGGGAGATACTTGATGGCGTGGAGATCATCACCGCGGGCCATATGAATATGGAGAAGAAAATCATCAATCCATACCAGGGGATCAGTTGTCCCATCATATGATTCGATGTTTACGGGTTTGAACCCTTCTGGGAATTCATGTTCCATTACTTCATCACTGAAGCATAGGAGGTGTGCGACACCTCTATGTCGGGCCACGTCACGAGCAGCTCGTGTGGAGCTGGTTTGCGGTATTCGGCCTGAACAGGGTTGTATTTGTTACGTCCGGCAATATGACCATCGTTGTGTATTGGGGCGCGCCCACGCGATCCATAGATAGATCTGGTCTGCCCTGCATTGTCTTCTAGGTCATACCGTAGGTCATGTGTGTATCCCCGAGCTATTGTGTTTCTGTTTGTTCGGCAAGGTAGTGCGGGCTGGTGTCCGGACTGAGTTGCCACTTTATCCCAGCCACGTGGTGGTCGGTCGGCCGCATCATGCGCTGGTAGTGCAGGTTCCAGTGCATCTTCATCGAATTAGGGTAACAACGTGCGTTTCAGGTAACTTTTGGTTGGGCGCTCAAGGCCGTATTCCTCAGCTGCCAGGACCTCAGTCCATCTATCGGTGAGCAGATATTGATCAGCTTGAACCTGCTGCTGCTTCTTCTTCAGGCTCTTTGCAGTGGCTATTAGCCGGCACTTAAAACGCTCCTGCTCGACGGGATCCTCAGGCACGATAAATTCTTCGTTGCCGAAGCTCAGCTCGTCCTCAGAGAGAGGCATGTAATTACTATCCTTCGAGTCTTCATTCAGGGCCTATTCATCAGGGCTGACTCGCCTGTCTTCCCGTTCGGCCTGCTCGGAAGTTGTCTCAACGGGGTCTTCATTGTCTTCGGCATCGTCCGAAGTGTTGTTTTCTCCTATGTTGATCCCTGTTTTTCCCATGGCGTGGTTTAGAGCGGCGCCGCTGACGTCGGCGGTTCAGTTGCTTCTCAGGAGGCTTATCCTTGACTGAGTCTTTTTTGTCATCGCCATTATTTTCTTTGGGTGTATCCACCATGTATATGTCGTATGAGGAGGTGGTTGTCCAGCGCCCTATGGGCGGTGGCTCCTGTTCCTCTCCGGCATCGTTGTCCATACCGTCGATGTCTTCGGAGTCAAAATCGAGCATGTCGGTTAAATCATCGACAGTGGCTATCAAGTGAGTGGTGGGTGGGAGACGAAGTTCTTCATCGTCCGCTTCCCACTCGAGCCGGACATAGTTTGGCCGAGAGTCTCCTAACAAGGAGAGGGATTTTAATGAGTTTAACACATCACCTAGAGGTGAGTGTTGGAAGATGTCCGCGGAGCTGAACTCCAAGATCGGTGCCCAGTCAGGTTCGATGGACACGGATGCATGCGGTCCAGAACCTATAGCGGGAGATAAGTCTGAGGTTCTGGTGACACCGGCCCAGCTTGATGTTGGGTCCATGTGCGGCTCGAGCGCCGCTGAGTCCACGGCTTCTGAAGCGAGGTTAAGCTTCCCCTCTTCGGACGGCGCAATCTGTTCTGGATCTAGGTCCAGAGCGGTTTCAGGGTCCGGGGCTCGAATCCGTCGAAGATCAATTCTTCTTGGATATCGACCACGAAATTCAGGTTTCCAAATCTGACCTGATGGCCAGGGGCGTAGCTATTGATCTGCTCTAGATGGCTAAGCGAGTTGGCCCGTAGTGCGAAGCCGGCGAATACGAAGATCTGTCCGGGGAGAAAGATCTCCTCCTGGATTGCGTTGTTGTAGATGATTGATGGAGCCATCAAGCCTATCTTCGGCGTCACGGTGGAACTCTCAATGAAAGCACCAATGTCGGTGTCAAAACCGGCGGATCTCGGGTAGGGGGTCCCGAACTATGCGTCTAAGGCTAATGGTAACAGGAGGTGAGGGACACAATGTTTACCCAGGTTCTGGCCCTCTCTATGGAGGTAATACCCTACTTCCTGCTTGATTGATCTTGATGATATGAGTATTACAAGAGTTGATCTACCACGAGATCATAATGGCTAAACCCAATAAGCTAGCCTATGATTATGATTGTTCTTGTCCTACGGACTAAACCATCCGGTTTATATAGACACCGAAGGGGGCTAGGGTTACACAAGGTCGGTTATAGAGAAGGGAATCTACATATCTGAATCGCCAAGCTTGCCTTCCACGCAAAGGAGAGTCCCATCCAGACACTGGACGAAGTCTTCTATCTTGTATCTTCATAGCCCAACAATCTGGCCCATGTATATAGTCCGGCTGTTCGAGGACCCCCTAATACAAGACTGCCTCACACGTCCTAGTGGAAGCACCATGCTCTGTGCTGGCCGCCGACACTATTCCCAATGACTATGCCTAGCCAGTAGAAGCACTTAGCTCCGCGCTGGTGAGAAGACTTGAAGACTAGCTAGGCGCCAGACGCGGCCATTTGCTTTTGCCTCCTTTTTGTACTTGTTCGTCGGCTTTTTGAAGCAGCTTGGTTCTTGTGCGTTTATAAAAATGGGGGGAGTTTTCTCGTCTTGCGTTGCTCTCTTTGTCGGTGTCAAAACCGGCGGATCTCATAGCAGGGGTCCTAAGCTAGGCGTCTTGGAGCGATGGTAACATCGACACGGGTTTTTACCCAGCTTCAGGCTCTCTCGAAGAGATAATACCCTACATGCTGCTTTTGATTGTATCCACATGGGGTGTAGTACATAGTACATGTATCTACCACGAGATTGTAGTAAAGAATATCAGATTGTCTATTGACTAGCCTGGCCTCGGTTTATATAACACATCGGAGGCCTAGGGTTTAGGAGAGTCCTTGTCTTGGGTGCCAAGTCTTGTGGAGTCCTTCTTATATATGGCATGGGCTGTCCGAACTGGCCCATGAGTATACGGCCATGGGGGTCGTCGGCCCAATCTAACTGATCGGGAGACGACGTGGTGAGTATCCCCTAGTCTAGGACACCGTCACTCTTGCCTTCTATTCTCGCGTTATAAAGCCGTTATAAGGGCAAAGATTTATGGAAAACAAGGCAATCCGACCATACGGTTTTATAAACAAAGGTACGCAGAGAGATATGTTATATTACTTAATGTAAGAAACATCTTCCAAGGAAAATAGTCCCGCTATCGGTTCCTTTCTTTGGATCGTCATGCTTATCATGATCATGAAACCTCACCTCCGATCAATGTGGGAGGAAAATATTGAGGATTTAGTTCGGGGAAAGTTCCCGAATTCTATGGTATTAATGAACCAAAATTTTCACTTTCGTCGTTGCCGACCAATGTGATCCTTTAAGATTGCTAGCTTCCGGCTTCACCCAGTCTGAGGTACTAACTCAAATGACCCGGTAGTAACAATCACAGAGGTGCTCCCTTTTGCCGCCTAGACGAACAATCGGGAACGTAGGGGTAAGCACAAGAGCCAGGCAACCCAGCTTGGCAAAAATCTTTAGTCAAATTGATGCATATTTATGGCTTTATAACGACGATTACGGAAGGCGGCCCTTGTATATTAAATACAAATGCCGATGATATGTTTATTTTGACTCCGTTGCGACCGTTTATCAGTTGAAAGTGGCCCATCGTCGACTTCTACCCCTTTGTAGATACTATGCAGGGTGTTTCCGCAATAACAAGACAACCCTTAGCCAACGTCTCGGTGCCCGAAGGCGGTTGTGTTAGCGGAAATGAGGCAATTAGATATGCGGGCTATAACTTTCACTTAGTCATAGGAGCTTTAAACTGGGGAAGCTAGCTACCAGCCCCCGGTTAGTGTTCGGCGACAGCCAAGGTCAAGCCGTAAACACTTCGGCCAATGTTATGAACAGCTCGTCATTTAACATAGTCATCGGATCACTGACCAGTTTACACTTATTGTGACAGTCAATTTTCGGCTTTCTCCACTGAGGTGCTTAACCATGCGAGCTGGAAGCACAATCACAGTGGTTCTCCCTTTGCACACCTAACCGAACAAAGCAGAACGTAGGAGGCAAGCATAGGAGCCGGGCAACCCAACTATTGACCGAAGACACAATTTGAAACCGATGCATATATAGCAATACCCGAGAATGTTTTTGCCGAATCTCTAAAGGTGTCTGGCGTTGCACTGCGAGACTTATGCTGGAAAAACACAAATAGTTTAAAAGTGCCATAAGCTCAGAGAACCAAAAAATGTCAGTAAAAACTTGACGTCTGAACAAGATCAAGTGTTCGGTGCCAATCCGAAAATTGGTCTTAGAAAAGAAATGTGCTACTGTCGTGCTTTAACATCACACATCCTATCTCGAGACTTCAAGCGGATCATCCTATGGCTTCAACCTCCTATCCCGAAGGTGAAGTACTTCCCGTTAGGCTAGTGTAGCAAACTAAAGTCTAGTGGCTTTGAGAGAGAAATTAGGCTCCCCGGCTAGTGACCACACACTCGTGTCGAAAAAAGGAGTGATATAAAAAGACTTTGCAACGACTAAGAAGAAAACACTTATTATAAAATGGCTCATGTAAATTTAAGAGCCCCCAAGTGACTTGGGTAAAAGAATTTTATGTATAATGATTGTATGTACTGAAGTACTTATATCATATCTATGTTCACCCGAAATTTAAACGCCTCTTAACCGACCGTCGGCTTTTCCCTCTTCGGTCAAGGTCCAAAAAGTGTTATGTACTCCACCTGTCAAGAATATCTACGGTGTTTCTGATAACCAGGCAATCAGGCCATAAGGCTGTAACATACAAAGCGCGCTTAGGGAACTTATGCTATATTACTGATGAAGTGTAAGAAGCATCTTCGAAGGAAATAGTACCCCCACCGATACCTTTCTTCGGTTGCTCATTGTTACTATGAGACTTGTGCAATAGATTTTTTGTACTCATGAGTTCTGTTGTGTGCCGACCATGATTGAAAACAATAAGAGGGTTAGCTTTCGGCTTCACCCAGTCTGAGGTCCAAGCTCGGATGACCCGATCGTGACAATCGCAGAGGTGTTCCCTTTACTCCCTAGCCGAACAATCGGGAACGTAGGGGTAAACACAGGAGCAAGGAAACCCAGCTTGCGGAATACTTAAGTCAACATGGTGCATATTGTGGCGTAATACACAGACAAGGAATGAAGTCATACAAGTATAATCATATGCAAGAGGAAAGGCTTCATAAAGGAAGACCCCAAGTAAACGAGGTATTTGAATTTGTGTGTCACAAACAAAGTTATGACAAGGAATTTTTTCACAAACAACTTTTTGCCAAAAAAGTATAATGCCTGGTCGAATCGAATAAAATTTAAAACTGAAAGTTTTTGAGCATGACGGCGACTTAGCTAGTTAATGTGTTCGGCATTGATGACGCGGTCCGAACTTGATGCGGGACAAGGTTCCAGCCCCTAGACTGGTCCTGAGGTGGCCGAGCAGAGAGTTCGGCACTCCGAAAAGATGAAGCCCCCAGTCTAGCCATGATGATGGAGTGGATCAGCGGGTGACACCGGAGTCTCCCTCCGAGTAGGCTAACGAAGCAACGACACGGGGTTGCCAACACAGGGCAGCGCGCCAAGGCGACAACACAATTTGGTCGACGGAGGCGACAACGCAGCTCAGGCTGAGTCGATTGGATGCACAGAAAAAATAGTGCAAACCAAAAGTAATGACAAATAAAGATAATAATGTATATTAAAAAAATCTACTTAATTAATACAAGTGAAGTAAATAATAAAGAGATATGGCTTGAGCGTCGTGGTCGGCCCGGTGAAGTGTCGTGTGGTAATGTTGACAAAGGGATGTGCGCCGAGGCGACTCCTCAACTTGATCAACGCAGGCAGGACGACGTTGTTGGCCCCATAGAGTTGATCGCGTGACGAAGTCAAAGGTGATTACCTGCGCACATAAAATAGTGTAGTCCAAAAATAAAAAATCTTCTATTTAATTGACATAAGTGAAATTCATTTTTTTTGAATAAATATGGCCTGGGCGACAAGGTCAGCCCGGCGGAGCCGCAATGCAGAAAAGTTGACCCAGGGACACGCGTCAATGTGACGCCATGACTTGGTCAATGTCGGCGGGACAACGACATCGCCTTGCCGAGGTGTTAGCGCGGCCCAACCTAAATAGATTGCCTGTACACACAAAGTAGTGCAACCAAGAAATAATAATAGTTAAAAAAGGCTGCATAATTAATTTATGCGAAAAAAGTTTGGTAAATATGGCTTGAGCGCTAAGACTAGATCGATGGCGCGATGGCGTCGTGGTACGGTGATGTCGGTGAAGGTCGGCCTTCCCAGGTGACAGGGAAAGGCTGGCCGGACTAACGCCTGGTACAAACGCTGGTAGAATTTCTCTGCCAAAATAATGCGGTACATGTCAACAGAAAATATTCTGTGTATAATAATGCTAAATGAATAATTTGGAAAAATAAAACCTGAACGCCAGCAGCGACGACTGTAGCAAACCGAAGCAAACAGACGGACTGATCCGTGCCGAACATGCTGCAAAGCCAATCCTCGATACACATAGTAGCACTTTTATTCTGTGTATTTGTCAGAACAAGTAGAAGAGAACCATAGGTCGACTACATAGGCGTTGAATTAAAAAAAGGGAAAGAAACAAATGTCTCTGTGGTGTGCTGCCATCGAGCTGAGCTCTGATCGGTGCACTGCTCCGCACTATCTCTTTGGTTGGATCATCCGTGGGTCAGATTGAGTCCGGACCTGATGTATGCCAAGTAGCGGACGCGAATATAGGCTGTACTACGATCTATATACATACAGAAGTACACACCTAACAGAAAACATGATGCACAAATAATTTGTACTGTATGTAATTATTAGGAAGAATAGCACCTGAGGATTTGTCAGGCAATTAGCTAGCCATCAGATGTCAGATCCAAATCGATATGATGCAGGAGGTATACCATCCCACGTGGGTGTTAGCAAGTACTCCATCCGTCTGAAAATACTTGTCATCAAAATGGACAAAAAGGGATGCATCTAGAACTAAAATACATCTAGATACATCCTCTTTTATTCATTTTGATGACAAGTATTTCCAGACGGAGGGAGTGCTGGTATAGTACTACCCACGCACGGACCAAATCAATCTAGTACTAGAAAAGGTGCATGGATGACATACGACAATACAAAAGCGGAGATCGCCTCCATACTTGATTAATAAAGAAAGTAAAGAAAAGGAAGGATTGGATCTCCCTATCAGCTGCATGGTTGAATTTAAGTTGGACACCATGCCAAGTACCGTGCGTGTGCCGTCCTCATCATCCTCAGATCGAACGTACTGTCCGGTGGAGGACAAGGCTGCCGCTGCTTAAAATTTTCTCAATCCTCCTGTAAACAAAGTAGCACGATGCAACAACGATTTTTCCAAAGAGATAAATTACACAAAACAAATCTTTACTGAAAAAATATCACCTGATCATCCCATCGATCCGTGACGATCACCTAGAAGGCTCTCAATGAAAGCACCATTGTCGGTGTCAAAACCGGTGGATCTCGTAGTAGGGGTCCTAAGTTAGGCGTCTTGGAGCGATGGTAACATGGACACAACTTTTTACCCAGCTTCGGGCTGTCTCGAAGAGATAATACCCTACATGCTGCTTTTGATTGTATTCACATGGGGTGTAGTACAGAGTACATGTATCTACCACGAGATTGTAGTAAAGAATATCAGATTGTCTATTGACTAGCCTGGCCTCGGTTTATATAACACACCGGAAGCCTAGGGTTTAGGAGAGTCCTTGTCTTGGGCGCCAAGTCTCGTGGAGTCCTTATATGTGGCATGGGTTGTTCGAACTGGCCCATGAGTATACGGCCATGGGGGTCGTCGGCCCAATCTAACTGATCAGGAGATGACGTGGTGAGTACCCCCTAGTCCAGGACACCGTCACTCTTGCCTTCTGTTCTTGCATTTTTTTGAAGCTCGTGGCTGTCACCCTGCCCTCAAGCCCCTCGCGAGCGGGGGCTGGGTACGGTGTGCGCGTTGGGGTTGATCGCTTTCCCCTGGGGGCTTAAGGGTGCGGCTGCCACGCGCGCCCAACTCGCCACAACCTGGCAGTTGGTTCCTCGCGAAGCACTCTAGGACAGGTCAGCAGGCCCCTTGGGAGGCTCAGAACCTCGCGAGCCTGTGGGAGGCTCACCTCAAGAGAAGAAGCGCCACTGCAACACCAGGGCTCACTCGAGACCCGCAGAGCCAAAGATAAGTCATAACAACTACCCTCCATGGGAGCTCGCAGCCCTGCTGGGTCGCACCCCGAGGGCAGGATGCGTTCAAGTTTTATCATACAGGTCCAAGCAAAAAGAAACACGGGCCTAGCTGGGTGCGCCTTCTTCATCACTTCCGTCCGCACTGCTTGCGTCGTGGCAGCCATCGTCCTCATCGTCGATGCCCGCGCCGTCTTCTTCGGCCGCAATTACGGTTGTGTCATCCTCCGGAGCCAATTCTGCTACCAGGGCATCCACGTGGTCGTCCACCCACCCAGCCAGGTTGTCCTAAATAACCGTGGGCACGGGGGCTAACACAACATTGAAGTTGAAGTGAGGATCGCAATTGAGAAGGTGGCTAAAGACACGTGAGAATGCGCACCCAAGAAGACTCCGGCTCCTCTTCGCTACAAGCTCGCGATCCCTCACGACCCGATCCTCCAGATGTTGGTGAAGAAGCTGAGGTGGCTGGAGTAACCGTTCTCATGCGGGTTGGGAGCGCTCTCGTCGTAGATGGTGCCCAAGGCGCGGTTAGCTCTGACTCTGAGATCCTAGAGCATCAAGGCATGCTCGTGCTGTAGTGTCCGGCGGCGATTCGCTTCATTCGCGGTCTTCTCTGCCAGGGACGCGGTATCCTTGATCTGTTGTTGGAGAGAAGACAGTTCGGCACGGGTAGAGGCCAAGGAAGATTCGGAAGAAATCAGGGCTTCTTGAGCGACGCTCTCATGTTGTTCTGCGGATTGCAGCTTCGCCTTCACGGTGGAGGTCCTACCTTCAAGCTCGGCCTTGAGAAGCTCCAGATCCAGGCGGTGCCCCTCAGCTAAGTCAGCGCGCGCCTCGGCCACCATCTCCCCCACCTCCAGTTGGAACTGGGCTTCTCGGGCGGCGACAACATCCTCATCCGCGGTAGCCTGGCGCTCCCTCAACTCCATCCTCTCCAACGCCATGTTGTGCTACATGGCCTCCAACATCAAGTCGTCGTGGCGCCTCAGGAGCTCCGCCTCGGAAAAGGCTGCCTCGTCTGGTGAGGAGGCCAGGAGGACGCGACGCTCCTCAACTTCACGCTCAAGGGCCGCATTTGAAGACAGAAGCTCCCGCTCCCGCTCCTTGGCCGCCTCGCGATGGTGGTTGGCGGCTTCGGCCTCCTCCATGGCGTGGACACAAGACTCGTGAGAAGTCACAAGCGAGGCCACCGCAAGTGCGTCGGCCTCGTCGCGCTGAAGTCTCCTGAGGTTGATGGAAACCTTCGGCTGCTGCCACTCATGCGTCAGGCAGCGGCTTTCCGCCTCAAGCCTGGTGTCTACATTAGCAAGGTGCCGGGTGGAGAGCTTCGCATGGCCCCAACCGGAGCTAGGCGAGGCAAGCGCCCCAGGAGTTAGGAGCAGGGGGCTGTATGTGTCGGCGTCCATGAGCAGCCACTACTTCCGGAACCCCTTCGCAGCAGGCGAAATATGCCCTAGAGGCAATAATAAAATGATTATTATTATATTTCCTTGTTCATGATAATTGTCTATTGTTCATGCTATAATTGTATTAACTGGAAACCGTAATACATGTGTGAATACATAGACCACAACATGTCCCTAGTAAGCCTCTCGTTGACTAGCTCATTGATCAATAGATGGTTGTGGTTTCCTGACCATGGACATTGGATGTCGTTGGTAACGGGATCACATCATTAGGAGAATGATGTGATGGACAAGACCCAATCCTAAGTATAGAACAAGATCGTGTAGTTCGTTTGCTAAGAGCTTTTCTAATGTCAAGTATCATTTCCTTAGACCATGAGATTGTGCAACTCCCGGATACCGTAGGAATGCTTTGGGTGTACCAAACGTCACAACGTAACTGGGTGGCTATAAAGGTGCACTACAGGTATCTCCAAAAGTGTCTGTTGGGTTGGCACGAACCGAGACTAGGATTTGTCACTCCATATGAAGGAGAGGTATATCTGGGCCCACTCGGTAATGCATCATCATAATGAGCTCAATGTGACTAATGAGTTAGCCACGGGATCATGTGTTATGAAATGAGTAAAGAGACTTGCCGGTAACGAGATTGAACAAGGTATAGGGATATCGATTATCGAATCTAGGGCAAGTAACATACCATGGACAAAGGGAATTGTATACGGGATTGATTGAATCCCCGACATCGTGGTTCATCCGATGAGATCATCGTGGAACATGTGGGAGCCAATATGGGTATCCAGATCCTGCTATTGGTTATTGGCCGGAGAGGCGTCTCGGTCATGTCTGCATGATTCCTGAACCCGTAGGGTCTACACACTTAAGGTTCGGTGACGCTAGAGTTGTAATGGGAATAGTATGTGGTTACCGAAGGTTGCTCGGAGTCCCGGATGAGATCCCGGAGGTGACGAGGAACTCTGGAATGATCCGGAGGTAAAGATCGATATATTGGATGAAGGGTATTGGAGTCCAGAATTGTTCCGGGGGTACCGGCTGACGACCATTGTGACCGAAAGGAGTTTCGGAGGCCCCGGCAAGTGTTGGGGGCCTTATGGGACAAGGGGAGGGGGCACACCAGCCCACTAAGGGGCTGTGCACCCCTCCCACCCCATCTCACGTACCCTGGAGAGGTGGGGGCACCTTCCCTAGGGCAGCCGCCCCTCCCGGCTTGGGGGGGGGGGGCAAGTTTCCTAGGGGTGGGGGCGCCCAAACCCATCTAGGGTTTCCCCTGTGGCTGCCGCCCCTCCCCTAGGGAAACCCTAGGGCGCCTCCACCTCCTCCCTTCCCCCTATATATAGTGAGGGAGAGGGAGGGCAGCCACACCCCTTCCCCTGGCACAAACCCTCCCTCCTCCAACACCTCCTCCTCCTCCGTAGTGCTTGGCGAAGCCCTGCAGGAGAACCACAAGATCCACCACCACGACGTCATGCTGCCGGAGCTCTCCCTTAATTTCTCCTCCCCCCTTGCTAGATCAAGAAGGAGGAGACGTCCCCGGGCTATACGTGTGTTGAACGCGGAGGCGCCGTCCGTTCGGCGCTAGATCGGATCTTCCGCGATTTGAATCGCCGCGAGTACGACCCCATCAACCGCGTTCTTGTAACGCTTCTTCTTAGCGATCTTCAAGGGTATGAATATGCACTCCCTCTCTCTCTCGTTGCTAGCATCTCCTAGATTGATCTTGGTGACACTTAGGAATTTTTTTGAATTATTAGTACGTTCCCCAATAGTGGCATCATGAGCTAGGTCTATGAGTAGATTATATGCACGAGTAGAACACAAAGTAGTTGTGGGCGATGATTTTGTTCAATTTGCTTACCGTTACTAGTCTTATATTGATTCGGCGGCATTGTGGGATGAAGCAGCCCGAACCGACCTTACGTGTATGCTTACGTGAGATAGGTTCCACTTACTGACATGCACTTGATGCATAAGGTGGCTAGCGGGTGTCTGTCTCTCCCACTTTAGTCGGATCGGATTCGATGAAAAGGGTCCTTATGAAGGGTAAATAGCAATTGGCATATCACTGTTTTGGTTTTGCGTAGGTAAGAAACATTCTTGCTAGAAACCCATAGCAGCCACGTAAAACAAGCAACAACAGTTAGAGTATGTCTAACTTGTTTTTGCAGGGTATACTATGTGATGTGATATGGCCAAAAGGATGTGATGAATGATATATGTGATGTATGAGATTGATCATGTTCTTATAATAGGAATCACGACTTGCATTTCGATGAGAATGACAACCGGCAAGAGCCATAAGAGTTGTCTCAATTTATTGTATGGCCTGCGGGTCAATGAAAACGCCGTGTAATTACTTTACTTTATTGCTAACCGTTAGCCATAGTAGTAGAAGTAATAGTTGGCGAGACAACTTCATGAAGACACGATGATGGAGATCATGGTGTCATGCCGGTGAAGAAGATGATCATGCTGCGCCTTGAAGATGGAGATCAAAGGCACAAGACGATATTGACCTTATCATGTCACTTTATGATTTGCATGTGATGTTTGTCATGTTTACATCTTATTTGCTTAGAACGACGGTAGCATAAATAAGATGACCCCTCACTAAAATTTCAAGAAAGTGTTCCCCCTAACTACGCACCATTGCGAAAGTTCGTTGTTTCGAAGCACCACGTGATGATCGGGTGTGATAGATTCTAACATTCGCATACAACTGGTGTAAGCCAGATTTACACACGCGAAACACTTAGGTTGACTTGACAAGCCTAGCATGTACAGACATGGCCTCGGAACATGAGAGACCAAAAGGTCGAACATGAGTCGTATGGTAGATGCGATCAACATGGAGATGTTCACCGTTGATGACTAGTCCGTCTCACGTGATGATTGGACACAGACTAGTCGATTCAGATCATGTATCACTTAGATGACTAGATGGATGTCTATCTAAGTGGGAGTTCATTAAATAATTTGATTAAATGAACTAAATTATCATGAACATAGTCAAAAGGTCTTTGCAAATTATGTCGTAGCTTGCGCTTTAGTTCTATTGTTTTAGATATGTTCCTAGAGAAAATTTAGTTGAAAGTTTATAGTAGCAATTATGCGAACTGGGTCCATAAACTGAGGATTGTCCTCATTGCTGCGCAGAAGGCTTATGTCCTTAATGCACCGATCGGTGTGCTGAACCTCGAACGTTATTTGTGGATGTTGCGAACCTCTGACATACACGTTTTGATGACTACGTGATAGTTCAGTGCGTAATGTTAAACAGTTGAGAATTGAGGCACCGAAGATGTTTTTGAAACGTCGCGGAACATATGAGATGTTCCAAGAGCTGAAATTGGGATTTCAGGATCATGCCCATGTTAAGAGGTATGAGACCTCCGACAAGTTTCTTAGCCTGCAAACTAAGGGAGAAAAGCTCAATTGTTGAGCATGTGCTTAGATTGTCTGAGTACTACAATCACTTGAATCGAGTGGGAGTTAATCTTCCAGATGAGATAGTGATGGTTCTCCAAAAGTCACTACCACCAAGCTAATAGAGCTTCGTGATGAACTATAACATATCTGGGATAGCCGTTCCCTAATGAACACCGTAAGAACCACCCATCAACAAAACAGACGGAGCTGCAGGAAGATGGCGCTCCCACCCCCCACCACGGTGCTACCCCCTTCTCCGGCGATCTCTCCACTCCTCCACCAATCTGTGGACTTTCTACGATCAACATCTCCGGCGTCTCCTCTGGATCAAGGAAATACCCATCTTCCATGGGTTCTTCTGGTGGATCTACCCTTGGCTTGGATTTCTCCAAGGGTAGGGTTTTTTCGGAGGAGGTTTTCAAATCTACTGGGAATTCGGTTCATCCTTTGGGGCATTGAAGGCCTTTTATTTTAATTGTTTCATTCAGTCGTCATGCCTTCCGTCTCTCGGTGGATTCTGTGGCTGCGGCTTTGGAAGCTGCGATTGGAGGTTCGGCTATTGATCTTCATGTTGATCACATCAAAGGCAAGGTTTATTATTTCCATGTTTCTTGCAAGCAAGTTGGTTTTATCATCATGGACCTCCGATCCTTTGCCTGTGATCTCTTCAAGTGTTATTTTCATTTATGGGGTAATGGTGGACCGAATTGGATTAGGGAGCTCAGGATCTGGAGGAAAGAATGTGATGCTGAGTGGATTTTAGTTAGTCCAACTAAGCGTCGATCATCTTTAGGCCTTTTGGCTATGCATAAGCCTCCAGTTAGATCTACCATGAAATCAGTTGCTTCCTCTAAGAAGACTCTTTCTTTTGCCACGTTTGAGCACTACTCGGCTTGCAAGGGGTATAGATATCCAGCTTCGCAAAAATGCATTGACACTATGAGGGATGCGGGGTATGATCTCCCTGTTCATGAGCGTGTAGTCATTCATTCATCCCCCGCCACGGACTTGCAATGGACAGTGGCTCATCCACCTATTGTCTTTGGCACGATCTCTTCATTGCCGGAGTTGTGCCGACCGATCTCATCTGCTCCGGCTGCTGATCCGGTTTCTGAGGATATTTCCTCCGTGCATGCGGGAATTACGCCCGCCCTTTCCGCTCAGGCGGGATTGCCTCCGATTCAAAATATTCCTATTGCTGATCCAGTCGAGATGGAGGCCTGTCATGGCCCAAATGTGCTGGTCAGCCCAGTTATTTCTGGGCCTTCCACGCCGTCGGATCCAAGCCCACTGATCGGTGCTGAACATATTCCCTCCTCTCAAGAGGCTGCGAAACAGTTTGAAGCCATGGTCGATGACATGGTGGACCGTGTGTTGACATGTCCTATCTGCTCACAGAGGGGCCACCTGTCTGCGGCATGTGGAATGCGAGCGGTCTGCTCGTCTTGCTCCCGCCCTGGTCACTCTAGCAGAGACTGTAATGACTTCGCGCGCTCCAATGGATTGGTTTGGAAGCCAATTTCGATGCACCAAAAACGATTTAATCGGAATCTGCTGCCTCTCATGGGAACAGAACCGGAGTTATTGGGATAGACTATCCAGTCCCATCGCCGCCGCCCCCATTGCATCTTCCCTCTCCTCACGCCAAAGAGAAACCACGAACACCCCCTGCTCCATCCATGGCGAACTATGAGCTTGATCCTCAGCGCTTCGTGCCTGTTGGCCACCACATCATCGATGGTGGCGATCATCGGCTTCCTCGCACCTTCTTCACGCCTGCTGCTCGGCCGACTCGACGCCATGAGTACTACATGGTTCCTGAAGTAATGCCGGGGCCGGACGGACCGCTTGGCCCGGTGCGTGAAGAGGTGGTTTAGTTTCTACAAGATTCAGGTATTATGGTTCGATCTGCTCAGCCGTGGTTCCATGGGGTGGGTCTGTTTCAAGTCAGAGATCCGTCAGTTAGATATACCCTGATCCAGCACGCGCCTTTTCCGTTGGGCAATGATCGTTTTGTTAGATTTATGAAGCATGATGAGGGGGAAATTTTCAAAGGAACAAATGGTTTACGCAAGGGCTGGTTAATGTTCATTGGGATTCCTCTGGACTACCGCACTACTGAGTACATCTCGCAGGCTGTTGGTACTTTCGGCAAGTTTATTTCTTGGGACAGTGAGGATCCTTACCTTGTCCGAACTATGGTGGAGGCTAGTTTTCCTGATACTCCGTTAGTTCCAAGAGATGTGGTTTTTGGTGGTTATGCGGAATGGGGAGGTGCCCAAGTGTCCTGGACTGCTGCATGTTATGTTCTTGGTGCTGATTTTGCAGATCAAATGCCAAATGATGAAGACCCAATGCCGTTAGATGGTAACCCCCACCCGTTGCCTGGTAACTTGTTTCAGGATAATTTGTCGTTTGTTCTTCCTCCGTACCCAATGTTGGGATGGAATGATGCTCCTCTTGTTCCACCTGCTCCACCTGTTAATGAGGATGTGCCTGGTTGGGGTAATGCAGTGTGGGGTGATGAAGCTGTTGATGAGCAGGTCTTGCAGCCGCCTGCGCCTGAACAGGATCAAGTTTCTATTGTGAGTGACCAACCTGAGGGCTCAGTGTTTGTGGATCAACCAGAGCCGGGCAATCAGCATGTTCCTCCACCAAATCTTCAGCAGCATCAAGTCTTTGAGGAGAATCAGTTGGCAATCGTGACCTACCAACCACCTGTCATTCAGTATCATGAGATATTCATTGGCATGGCGCGTATTGTCGCTGGCCCTCCTCTCCCTCCGGAAATGATCTAGAAGAGGTCTTTCCAGAACCCGATGTTTGATTTCTCAGTGAAGGAAGTGCCCAGGTCTATCTTTTGCAAGCCGTTGGGTGCATTCATTTATTCCAAGAGGACTTGGTCCATTGCTTTTGATGAGTCCAAGCAGAGGTCTTGTTTGCATGCTTCTCTGCCCATGGTTGTGGTTGACAGAAGAGCTGTTGTGGTGAAACGACCGGTGGCCAGAGCTTTATTTGAGAACCTGCCTGCAGATTCTCCCTTTGCTTCTAAAGATGTGGCACCTGCTATTGCTGCCAATTCAGTTTCTGCTGCATCAACACTTGTTTCTGCCTCTACTGAATCAACACCTATGGTTTTCTCTGTGGAACAAACTGTCAGAAAGCAAAGAGAGAAGAAGAAGCCCCCTGTGGTCGATTTTTCGTTGAGACGTTGCACTCGGAGCGCGGCAAAGTTAGATGGCTTCAAAAATGTGGTTTTTGAGCAGCTCTCGCTTCAGCCATCAAAGAAGTGCCCACATGCCAAGCCCATGGAGGACAAGGCCCAGCCCACTTCTGCGGATGGCGCTGAGGATGCTTCGACTGCTGCACCTCCACACACTCCAATTCGAGTGCTTCAGGCGGTTGGCGCGGAGCTGGAGATCGATCCCTCTCTGCTGTCGGTGGATAAGCTTATGGCTAACCCACAGGAGGACTCATCCGCATCTTCAGCTTAATGATTATGTCATCTTATTTGTCTCCGCCTCGGTTGCATGTTACGCATGTTCTCTCTATGGTTGATCTATGTCAGTTTAGGGAACTGTCATTTTGTGGCTCTGGACTATGTTATCTTTTGGGTCGTATGGCATTGTATGTCATGCTTTATATACTTTTATGCTCATTGGTGGTTAATGAATCGTATCAAAACGCGTAGTTGGAAGGTTTTATGTTGGAATGTCCGTGGCTTGAATTCAGATACGAGACAGCGCTCTGTCAGAGAGAAAGTGACTGAAAGTCAATGTTCAGTAGTTTGTCTTCAAGAAACTAAGCTTTCTTCCTGCTCTCGGGCAACTATGAAATCCATCTGTCCTCATGGTTTTGATCAATTTGTTGAATCTCCATCTAGAGGTGCCTCGGGGGGCCTTTTGACTGCCTAGCAAACGGATGTGTTCCATGGCACTCTCGTACAAGCTAAACCCTATGCTATTGTCATGCAGTTTACTTCTGTCCATAACAATGACCAGTGGTTTCTGGTTAATGTTTATGGTCCTTGTTAGGGTGAACTTAGGGATGAGTTTGTCTCATGGATATACAATTTGGATATTGACCCTGGCCAATTGTGGATGTTGATGGGAGATTTCAATTTTATTCGTTGCACTGATAATAGGAACCTCCCGGGTGGTGACATAAATGATATGTTTATTTTCAATGAAATTATTGGCCATTTGGGATTACTTGAGCTCCCCTTAAAGGGAAGACGGTTTACTTGGTCCAACATGCAGGACATGCCTCTTTTGGAGCAACTGGACTGGGTGTTTACTTCTGCTAGTTGGATTAACTCATATCCCATGACACAAGTGACTCCTTTGGCAAAAACTGCATCTGATCATGTGCCTTGCCTGGTTAACATCAGTACATCCATCCCAAAGGCACATATCTTCAGATTTGAAAACTTCTGGGTGCATCAGGCTGGTTTCTTTGATTGTGTGCAAGAGGTTTGGAATCGTCCTTCTCGTAAAAATCGTATTGCAGCAGTTATTGTTGATAAATTAAAGGCTTTGCGGTTTGCTTTGAAGAAATGGCAGAAAGGTTTATCTCATATTAAAGGGCTGATTGAGAAATGTAACTGGGTAATTCTTTGGCTGGACAATCTTGAGGACATGAGACATCTTTCTAGGCCTGAGAGTAACTTCAGAAAAATCATCAAGCAGCACCACGAGCACCTGCTGCACATGCAATATCTTTACTGGAGGAAAAGATGTACTATCAGGTATATTAAAGTTGGAGAGGAAAACACCAAATTTTTTCAGGCCATGGCAACTGAAAGATTCGAAAAAAATTCAATTGCTAGTCTGGTGTTGCCTGATGGATCTGTTACATCTAATCATGAGGTTATGGCCAGAGAGTTCTTGATTTCCTTCAAGAACAGAATGGGGATGATTAGGCCAATAGTTTTGGATGAGAACATTCTTTCATTAATACCTAGGGTGCAGGGCTTGGAGGTACTTACAAAACCTTTTGAGATTAAGGAGATGGAGCAGGTTATTAATGAAATGCCTATTGATAAGGCACCTGGGCCTGATGGCTTCAATGGTATGTTTCTTAAAAAGTACTGGCCAATAATCTCTGCTAATTTTATTCAGTTGGTGCAGGAGTTTCATGTTGGTACAGTGCAGTTACAAAACCTCAATGATGCTTACATTACACTAATACCTAAGAAACAGTCGCCTGAGGGGGTGGGAGACTTTCGGCCTATCTCCCTTACTAGTGTTGGCCTCAAATTCCTTACAAAACTGGCGGCTAATTGATTTCAGCAGGAAATCATTAAATGTATCCATAAAAACCAATATGGCTTCATAAAATCAAGAACAATCCAGGATTGTCATGCATGGACTTTTGAATATATCCATCAGTGCAACCAGTATAAGCAGCCCATCCTTTTGCTCAAGTTGGATTTTGAAAAGGCCTTTGATTCCATTCAGCATGAGGCTATATTAAGGATTCTTGCTACAAAAGGTTTTGACAATAGATGGATTACATGGATTAGGCAGTTACTGTCTTCAGGCACTTCTTCTGTCTTGCTCAATGGAGTTCCTGGCAATCATTTCAAATGCAAATGTGGAGTTAAGCAAGGGGATCCAATCTCTCCCTTGCTCTTTGTTATTGCTGCTGATCTCTTGCAGACTTTGATTAATAACCTTCTTCAGCAGGGTTTGATAAGCAGGCCTCTGCCAACACATGATCCTGATTTTCCAGTGGTCCAATATGCTGATGACACACTGTTATTCTTAAAGGCTGACAGGGACCATTTGGGGGCACTGAAGTCAGTGTTATATTCTTTTTCAGAGGCAACTGGTCTTCAGATTAACTTTCATAAATCTTCCATGTATCCCATTAATGTGATTGACCATGATGCTATTGATCTTGCTGCTTTCTTTGGCTGTAAGTTAGGCAAAATGCCCTTCACATATCTGGGCCTGCCTGTTGGGACTACCAGGCCTAAGATTGTGGATCTACTTCCATTAGTGGATTGTATGGAGAGGAGATTGACAGCAAGTTCTTGGTTCTTGCCTCAGGGAAGCAGGTTGCAACTAGTTAATTCTATCATTTCCTCTTTGCCTATCTTCTTCCTTTGTATCTTGTCAATCCCTTAGGGTATTTTGAAGCAGTTGGAAAGGATCCAAAGGCAGTGTTTATGGAGGAAATATGGTCAGGAGAAGAGCCATTCATTAGCTGCTTGGCCTCTTGTTTGCAGGCCCAAAACAAAGGGGGGACTTGGAATCCTAAATCTGGGTTTGCAAAATGATGCTCTGCTACTGAAGTTTCTGAATAAATTTTACAATAAAATGGATGTGCCTTGGGTTCAGTTAATTTGGGATTCTTATTATTTTGAACGAATTCCTCATGATACCACCCTTTGTGGCTCTTTTTGGTGGAGGGATGTCTGCAAATTGATGGATAATTTCAGAGCAGTTACTGAGGTGGATGTTCGTAGTGGAGACACTGTGTTGTTCTGGTCTGACTATTGGAAAATTGGGAACAGCCATGTGCCTCTTCAAGATCAATTTCCTAGACTATATTCTTTTTGTCTCCACAAAAACCTTTCAGTCAAGGAAGTCTTTATGGCTGGCAGCTTGCAAGATCTCTTTTACTTGCCCCTCACTGAGCAAGCTTTTCAAGAATTTCAACAGCTTTCGACCCTAATGGGATCTTTCCATTTGGACTATACCTGCCATGACTCTTGGGAATGGAGGCATGGAAAGAAGTCTTCTTATACTGCAAAAAAGTTTTATGATTTTGCTTACCAGCCAATGGTAGCAAACCCCATTTTGAGCTGGATTTGGAAGAGCTGCTGTACCACGTCGATCAAGATGTTTGCTTGGCTAGTTATAATGGACATGGTTAAAACCAAGGACGTGATTCAGAGAAGGGAATGGAAGATTAATGAGGGACCACAATGTGTTCTATGTCCAACAGGGATATTGGAGGACAGAAACCACCTTTTCTTCCTGTGCAACTTCAGTGCTCGCATCTGGATCTATCTGCAGATTGACTGGAAAGACAGTGAGGACATGGTGGAGATTGCCTTCCATGCTAGAAAGGAGTTCAACAAACCTTTCTTTGCGGAGGTGGTTTTTACTGCCTGGTGGAACATTTGGAAGGTAAGAAATGACAGAACTTTCAGGAACATCAAGCCTTCTTTCAGAGCATGCAGATATGGATTCACTCACTCTGCTTTCCCATAGAATCAAACAGAAGCACAAGGAGGCCTTACTTAAATGGATTTATTTCCTTCCTCCTTGAGGGGAGTGGCTTTTGTTCTCTTTTGTATATTTGTATATATCAGGACTAGACTACTTGTATAGCTTTCTTTTGCTTTTTTATTCCTCATCTTGAGGATACCTTGTACTACCTATGTTTTTTCTTTGCAATAATAAAATGTTGTGGGGTGCAAGCCCTGCAGTCTTCAAGGTCAAAAAAAACATATCAGGGATAGATATGACGATCCTTGAGCTATTCGTGATGTTTGACACCACGAAAGTAGAAATCAAGTAGGAGTATCAATTGTTGATGGTTAGTAAAACCACTAGTTTCAAGAAGGGCAAGGGCAACAAGGGATACTTCATGAAACGGCAAATCAGTTGCTACTCTAGTGAAGAAACCCAAGGTTGAACCCAAACCCGAGACTAAGTGCTTCTTTAACGAGGGGAACGGTCACTGAAGCAGAACTTCCCTAGATACTTGATAGATGAGAAGGCTGGCAAGGTCGACATAAGTATATTGGATATCCATTATATTAATGTGTACTTTATTAGTACTCCTAGTAGCACCAGGGTATTCACTACAAAAAATACACTTCCGTGATGATACGTGTTTGTCACAGTAGGTCGCATTTTTTGTCATGCATGTACATCCATGACGATTTGACCACAGAATCAAGATAGTCATACCTGTGCTGTCGTAGAAGTGTCCCATGACATTACCAAAATTATCATCACGGAAGTGTCCAGTTCCATGACGATACATCACGCGTCACAGAAGTGCTTTCGTCAAGGGTGACTGACACATGGCATCCACCGTAACGGAACGCCGTTAAGCTATCGGGTCCGGTTTTGGATCTGATAACCCGTTAATAGCCCCGACCAATGGGGATTTTCCATGTGTAAAATCATCATTGGTTGGAGGAAACACGTGTCGGCTCACCGTCGGGACAGATGTCATTCACTCATTGGACCGAACACGCCTATGATACGGCGATACGTGACACGGTCCAACAGAGGCCCATTCCTGTGAAAAGGCCGGCCCGTTTGACTTGGTCAAAAGGTGCGGGCCGGCCCATGGAAAGCCTATTAACGGCATGTTCGCATATAGCCCATTTACAACCTGCTAACCGAGGGCCCACTACGACCTCTCCGGATTAGGCCCAGTAGCGTCGTCTGGGCCGTCCAATATGATTCCAGCCCGTTTTAACTTCCGGCCCATGTGTGGCCCATGACTTCTTTCGGCCCATATGAGGCCCTTTGTTACTCTTGGCCCATTAGCGGCCCGTGGCAAAACTGGCCCGTAATGAACAGTGTATCACTTTATACCCATTAACGGCCCATTATTCCATTGGGCTATTTCCAGCCCAAGTTATCTTTCGGCCTTCTCAAGGCCCATTGATTCTGGGGCCATTTGCAGCATTCGGTTACATACGGCCCGTTACTGTCATTTTCTGCTTGTGGGCCAAATTCAGCCCGTCGTTACAGTCGGCCTGTTTGTGGACCGTTAATACGTTGGGCCGTTTTCATGTCAAAAAAAACGTTGGGCTGTTTTCAAAGAGTTATCAAATACGGCCTATTAACAGCCCGTTATGGTCCACGAATAGTATGGCCCATGATTGGCAAAAAGATGATACGCCCCGTAGAAGGCCCATGGATCCTATGGCCCGTAGAAGGCCCATGGATCGTACGACCCGTAGAAGGCCCATGGACCCTACGGCCCGTAGAAGGCCCATGGATCCTAAGGCTCGTATAGAAGGCTGATGGATCGTACGGCCCGTATAGAAGGCCAATGGATCCTACGGCCCGAAGAAGGCCCATGAATCATACGGCTCGCAGGAGGCCCATGGTTACAACAGTCTGTGTGTTGCCATGATTATTTTGGCTTAGTTACCAAAAATAGGCTATTGTGGCCACTAGAAAAACACAGAAAAAGAACTGCAGTGACTACAAGCAAACAACTAAACAAGACAATAAGGAAATAAATAAGCAAGCAATTAACGCTAGCCTATTACCGCATTACACATATTACATCCACTGGGCATCAAAGTTCGCCACCAGTGCAAATATAGCAAACAAAGCAGCATATTACATACACTGGCCGTCAAAATTGGCCACCAGTGCAAATAAACGCGGCAGCAAAACAAGAGCATAACTGAAAAAACTTCAGAAGAGCTCAAGAAATGTTATCCTGGGTATCCACCATGATGGCAATAAGCTTAGCAAGCTTATTAGCTTTGTCCTGTTTGGCGCTAAAATCCTCCAACGCTTGCAGTTGCACTAGAAAGTATGCATCTGAATGCTCGAGGGACTTCCGCAGTCCTTCCGCTTCTTGTCGCAGCACAGCTGATCGATGTCTTTCATCTTGTAGTGGAGACTCAAGAAACCAAACTGATTCAGACAGTGAGTTTGAATAGCTTGTGCAAGCGGTAGTGGCCAGTAACTCGAACACTAAACCAAGACAGGACTTTGGGGTTGTCTTGCTGTCTTCAAGATAGTCTTCCTTAATTGTTTTATCAGCTTTGTTGGAGACCAACAAGGATGTGTCACTATCCTGAACCTTATCTGCATTACTTCCTTTACCATTGCTTAATAAGGCACTCTTCCCCAATATTCTGTCAGCATTCCAAAAGAAGAAACAAGCAGACACATAACAAGTTTAGCATGTACTAGTATATGAAACTCATTTCGGTGAACCAGTTCATTAGTAAGGTGGACATGATTAAACTACCAAGTCTTCTATTGCCAAGTACTAGTACATAATAAAAGCATCAAACAAACATATATCTATGTCCTATGGTCACTTCATTGTCTTGCCAAGTCAAAATAGAGAGACGGTTCAAATCATATCAGTTCAAGACAAAGCAACAGTGAAAAATACAAAGCGTGGGAAACTACATGGCACAACAAGATTTCATATGGGTACCACGGGTCTACATGTACAACAACACTATTGGCTCTGTTGTGATGCTATTAGTGTGCATGATATGCAAGTCAACTGTATACACAATTGAAATTGAAATCAACAGAGCTATTGATAAGAGCAAACCTGTTAAAGAAACATGCGTGAACATACCTGCTGTGCCATTGGAGTTTAGATGGGATCCTTTAATTTAAAAATAAGTTTGTATGAGTAAATACAGTGATACAAGAGCAAAGCAATCATAGTTAAAAAGGGGCGCCTAAGCGAGCGCTTAAGCGCGCCTAGGCTCTAGGCGTTTGCAAAACGCATTGTGCATAACTATGCTTAATCTATGCATAACTGTGCATAAGCATGTGCTTTGGTCAGTAAAGCGCAAGGCGGTGGCAAAACGCACAATTAACGCCTAGAGCTTTTTTGAACTATGATAGCAATGGAATCTTAAATTAGAATAGTTGTTCTTCAGGTTTAGGCACTTGTTCTACATGAACAAAGTACAATAAGACGCAAGAATATAATACTTAAAATAGAAAATGAGCTCATAGAGCTTACCACATTCTTGGTTCGGGACCAGTACAGAACAAGGCGTTCCTAGTCATCGTCCAGTAAATGTGTCTCAGGAGAACGTAAGGGAATTTGATGAGTTTCTTTGCCGGTGAAGTACGTTTTCTTCAGGTAATTCCGATACTGCCAGCAAGCATTCTTGAAGATAGCAGAGGTATTAGCACAGGTTACCTCATCCTGAGTTTCCAAATCGGTCCTTCTCTATAGAGAAAAATGGGAAAATTTGTTGTATTATAACCATCATGGAGGTAGGATGTATGGGACAAAGCAAAGTAATTGCCATGAATAACATTACTTACACATAACTCCTGGACAAACACCTGCAACTGGCATTTTCCTTCATCTTCAGTATAATATTTCCAAGATGGGAAGATGCGCACATATGATTTAACAACATCAAATGTGATAGATGCTAAACTACGACTAGCTGGTTGTGCTTCCTCCACAGGAAGCGGCGTACTAACTGGTGGAGTTGGGGTTCGCCATGATAGTACTGGCCCTTTGGGCACTGGAGCTGCCTTACTAGCTGCTCTTGTTTGGGAGCTCTATGGTGGAGATGGTGTTGTGTCAACAGGAACTGGGTTACTATCGGCTGGGGTTGGGGTTAGATTGGGTGAAGCTGGTTCTCTGTCCATCGCAGTAGGGGTACAATCTGCGAGAGTTTGGGTTATGTGTGGTAGGGCTGGTTCTTGTGCATGTACAACTGGGGTGCTATCTCCACCAAGAGGTAGCATTGTTTTATTTGAAGACCGTGTTTTTAGTCCACTAGATACTGACATCACCCGCTCCAATTCAAATGGCTGATAAACAGGAAACATAGTTGAATGTACAGACATTTTATGAGAGATAGATGCAATAGATAGTGTGGTAAAAAGAGGGCATGAAATAGTTGACATGTATATTGTTTAACTAAAACGGATAGCATGACATAATTTCACATATACGATGGCTATCTAATCTGGATAGCATAGCATAACATAATTCAAAGATATGATGAATAACTAAACAGGATCGCATGACATAATTCACCTACATGTTATCTAAGTAATCAGGATCGCATCATTTAATTCACATATGTGATTTATATGCTAAACAGAGGGCATTCGATATGATGTCTGAACTAAGAACATGGTGTTGAATATTGTGTATATGATGTCTAAACTATGCAATGCAAGACACCATATACATGATATGAGCAGTATAACCGTGCCAAGTTAGAGCATACACCTCAGTGGGGGAATAGGACTGGTCATCTGTCTCTGAATCCATCTCCGAGGAGCTATTGGGACCCAACAAGAGATCTGCTTTGACAGGTAGCAATGTCTGCTCTGAAGGCCTTGTTTTCACTCCAGATTTTTCCATCTCCCACCCAAATGGCTGATTCACAGGAAGAGTAGTTTAATATACAAACATTGCCGACAAATGGAAATGTAATGAAGAAAATTATGGGCAAGATATCATTCAAATATATGATGCCTAGTTAAAAAGGATGGCATTGCACATTTCACATATATTATGGCTGGCTAAAAGACATGAGACTGCATAATTCCCATATATGATATAGAAACTAAACAGGTGGCATTATAGAACATGTCTAAACTAAGCAGATGACATATATGATGTCAAAAGTAGGCACTGCAAGGCAACATATGCAAGATATGACTAACATCATCATGCCAAGGTAGAGCAAACACCTTGGGGGGTAAATAGGAGTGGCCAGTGGCGTCTGAATCTGCCACAGAACAGATATTTTCCTCTGGATTACAATCTGGAGAGGGGTGGGGAGGGTTTGCCATTGAACCCACCATGGAGCGATGTCTGCATGACATTGTATTGCCGCGCAAAACTCTTCTCTTTTTCTCTACATGTTCAGCATGATTGTGTACAATATCTGACATTCATACGAAAAAAATATGGTGAGATTATGTAAGGAGAGCATGCAGAAATTTAGAGTGATGGTAACAACCAGTGGAAGGATCCAAAAATAATGATAGCAGGCTGATGATTCCTTTAATTTAATAAAAAGACAGATGATGATTACTTTACTATTTGTTTCCCACCCAAGATGAACAACATAGGCATACCCTAGGTGAAC
This sequence comes from Triticum dicoccoides, assembly GCF_002162155.2. NCBI lineage: Eukaryota > Viridiplantae > Streptophyta > Magnoliopsida > Poales > Poaceae > Triticum > Triticum dicoccoides. The sequence goes on from NC_041391.1 coordinate 519,023,011, forward strand.
CACATATTAGACAGACATACTATTCATTGTTGCCTCGATATGTGCCCCACAACTAATCTAGAACTCAAGTTTGAACATTAATTTGGACCTGACTCAAGTTAGAATGTTATTCTGCCACTAATGCACTTGGTCTTGTTTTCATGCATAGGATTTTGAAAAGTAGGTCCAGGTGGATGTTTTGCTTCATTCCTTTCTACAAAATGCATGAATAATGGAATAGTAGAGTGCCATTGGAAAATTCTCTATTGCTATGTTTTTCCGTTGAACCAAAATAGCCCTAATGGATCGACATGAATGTATAGTAATAAGTGATGCAACAAGTGTACAACCTCTTTGCCGTAGCCACGTAGACCTCAGGATCATTGGGTTGGTCGCTGAAGCAGTTGAGGCAGAGGTGGCTGTCGGAGGTGTGGAGGAAGATCTGAGGAAACTGTAGACAGCATCCAGGGCACTGCTCTGTTGTGATGGATCGTTCTGTCATTGGAGCAGCTCCGGTGAGCCGTAAGACGTCAAGGCTGAAGTAGCACAAGACAGACATCATCAATCTCAAGTGGGATTCTAATAGCATCTCCAATAGATGATGTAAAATTGATGTAAAATTTACATCACCAAAAACCACCTGACTACAACAGATGAGGTAAAAACTATTGACTCTGAACTTAACTGTCGAAACTAAAATTTACTGTAGAATCTGAATGTTACTGGCGAAACTGAACGCAATGGTAGCAGAGAGGCACTTGACATGTAGTTTAGGGAGGGCCTGCAGTTCATCTTCAACCTGCACCCCCCTGAGCCACCAGCCACCACTGGCCTCACCACCGGCCCCAGCGCCGCCTCACCGCCCCGAAACAACTCCCCACCGCCGCCTCGGCCAGCCCTCTAGGCCCCCCGCCCCCACCCTGAACCCCAATATAGATAGTGGGGTACCTCTCCGGCGAGCCCCCGTCCCTGCTGC